>NC_137514.1:10715000-10787500 GCF_041902795.1 Electrophorus electricus | reverse complement strand
CTGGCATTTGGGCTTTTGCGTTGCAGGGTGAGGATTGTTTAGAGGCAGTTGGATGGATGCGGATGTCCTTGGGCAGGGAAATAAGCAACATTAGGCTGTAGCGGTGTGTGTGTGTGTGTGTGTGTGTGTGTGTGTGTGTGTGTGTGTGTAGTGTGTGCAGTGTAACGTAATGCAGGAAGAGAAGCCTTGCCTTACGAAGACTCTCTGGCATTCCCACCTCACACGGAGCCGGAAGTCACGCTCGGTAGGGATAAAGAGGGACATTTAACATGCTGACACACACAAAAAGCTCTGCCTACAGAGTAAACTCACCCTCGCAGGACAGTGGACAAAGATGTAGCGAACAGCACAGGGTCTGATTGGGACTCTCTAAATCAGAACAGCAAGGATTGTTCCCTTTGTTACGATACATGACTATAATATTTTCTGTTCATGAAACGACCGAGGCTGCCATTACTAGAACAGCTTGTCTGGCTGTTGCATGAAATGTCAGTGGTCTGCACCCTGCTACTTAAGTCGCCGAAACAGAACAGCCAATACTATAGTTGCAAAGTACACTTTTCCAGATCCTTGTAATTCCATGAATTCTGCAGAATCTGAGCTAAAAGGACTAATCTGACACATCAGATATTTGAGGTCTATTGTCTTGCAGCTTGGTCACCATAACGTCATTGCGCCTGACACCAGTGCCATGATGGTTTTGACGTTCATGTGCTGCCCACAGAAAACAAAGCCCCATTTAAAATGTAAACTGGCCAGGTTCTATAAGAAATGTTCATCAGACTTCTCTTCACACCACTTACCCTGGTGTGGTGAAGCGTATAGGGTATGATCCAACCAAGGGCTGCTACATACCAACAACACATGATACACGATGATCCACAACTCCTTCATCAAGCATTAGGTGATTTTTTCTTCATGTTCGGCACTGACACTTTCTTTCTGTTTGTGTGCAGCTCATACTATGAGCTCTTGTGGTCTATATTTGAACCCCCAGCACATCTCAATTGCCAATGCAAGCACACGATGGTTCCTTCTAAACAGCTGAGAGTGCGGGGTGCCGTACGTGACCCTCACACATCGATGTGTACAACTCCTCTCGCACAGCCATGCAATGACAGATGGACAGACAGAACTGTCAGTCCCAAACGCTCGCCGACAATTGTCATAGCGTGTGACAGACAGCTGTATCGATCGCCATTCAGAGTTTGTCTGGAGGATCTCGTTTCTGCTGGGGATGGTGGGGGCTTGGAGACTCTGACAGGACCAACGAGGAATGAGGTGGTCGAGGCGGGATTGCACGGGGTCAGAGTCATTATGTTTCCGTTGTATGTGGATCTCCGGGAGACCTTGAGTCTGCGAGTCACACGAGTGCAGTTAATAATGGGAAGTAGAGTCAGGGAAGAAGAGTTAGGGAACAAGAGTCAGGGAATAAGAATGGGAGGAGTAGAGTCAGGGAAGGAGAGTTGGGAAAGTTGAGTCAGGGAAGAAGAGTCAGGGAAGAGGAGTCTGGGAGACGAGTCAGGGAGTTGGCAGGCGGAGTCGGGCTCTGCGACAGCACGTTCCAGATGTTCAGCTCAAGGTCCTCAGTCAATGTTTGAAGTTGTAAACAAACCTGTGAAGCAAAGAATAGAGTAAGAAAGTTATCAAGGTTAATGAAGCAAGCCATCACAGAAAGCCCTTAGCCCTTTAGGCCTTAGACTGCTTAGGTCACAATAACAATCCAACCACTGAATGATTCGGAGACAGAACGATTTTTCTCGCATTCACTAAAAATGTTACATTAGTGCTCTTGTAGCACAAGGTGCTACCAAGGTCCTGGGTTTGAATCCCAAAGGTACTTATACTGTTGTATTGATAAATATGCAAGTCACTCTGGCTAAGGTTGTGTGCCAAATGTAAAAATTTCATTAAAGTTTATACTCCAATTTCTGACATGTTTTGAACAGGGTTACAAACTGGACTAACTTTACAGACTGAATTAAATATCTCTATGGCTCCCAGCTCTGCCCAGCCCCTGTTCATCTCCGATTTCTGGACACTGCAGGCAGAACTTGGCTGCTACAATACAACTTTACGAACCAAGCCAGCCTTACAAACAGAATTAAAGATAACTACTCAAACCGTAGTAAAATCCTTTGAACCTTGGCAGTAAGCTCATCATTGCTTCATCATTCAGGGAGCCCATCATTGCTTCTACTCATCAGTAGCACCTGTTTGATTGAATCTGTTTGGATGATTGAATCTCTTTATCAAACATAATTACTGTGTTATCCATGCATACACCTTGTAGATTCAACCATCGTTAGCCCATGTTGTTCAGACCCGTTCAACACAGCCTATCTCACTCACAACACCCGCTTGAAAAATCTCAGTGGGTATCATTCAAAACACCAAATTTAAACAATAAACAAACAAACGAAAAACCCAGTTTGAAACATGCTAGAACCGTTAGGGCGCACGGCATTCGAATCACATTTAAACGTGCGTTCAGCCGAGCGGGACTGAGTCGAGTCTGACGGCGCGGCGGGTAAAGGCAGGACAGTCTAATGCCATCCCCATGTTTGTGTTTCCTCTCCAGGCCTCTGTCTGCTAACCCATGCCGCACTACGAGGTGAAAGATCAGACGTGTTTTATTCACAAAGACCCTGACCCCCCCCCCCCCTTCACGGTTAACGACGCTCTAGGTGCGGCACCACAAGGATGCCCACTCCCCGCCCTGCTCCCTACGACCGCCCCCGTCCCCTGCGGTCCGCGGGTTGGCAGTCTCCACCATTTGAGCGAGCCTTCAGACGAGACGGGTCCGCTGACCTTTGATTGTAGCCGTCCACTGAAAAGGCAGTAGAAGCTGTTGGGTCATACTCCGGGTGACATCAACTGCAAACAGCGCAGCAGCAGCAGGCAGTGGGGTCAGGCCACGCCGGGCTGTGATTATGAGTGTGTCAGGAGGCGTAATCATTGGTCCACGGCAAAATCTATATGTTTTCGAGGCCCGAATACTGACCTGACAGTGCCTGTTAATTTGGTTCAGGCTCTTCCACCCAAAAAGGGTCATAGCGGAGCACGCTTGTGTGTGCAAAACCTTCGCAAATTTGAACAATTTTGGAGACAATTTTTAGCATTAAAAAAAGCTCTGAATGCAGTGGTCCTGACCTTAATGTTCAGCTGAAACTCAGTACCACCCCGATATCTCTAATGAGGTTATTATTCACCAAACACTCGTAAACAATGAGAAGGAACTCTCTCCCAATCTCTGCCTCTCGCCATCTCTCCCTCCGGCCTCTGAATTCAAATCTAATTTTTTTGTGTGTATTTTTCTTTCTGTATTTCATTTTTCCACCTAGCCCTTCTCCATCTCACTCCATCTCTTTCTCCTCCCCCTCCCCCCGTACTGCCTCTCATCCTTTCATCCTCTTTTGCTCTACTCCACTCCCTCTCCCGCTCTCTCCCACTCTCTCCCGCTCTCTCCCACTCTCTCCCTCTCCCTCTCCCGCTCTCTCCCGCTCTCTCCCGCTCTCTCCCACTCTCTCCCTCTCCCTCTCCCGCTCTCTCCCACTCTCTCCCACTCCCTCTCCCGCTCTCTCCCACTCTCTCCTGCTCTCTCTATCTCTTGCCCTCTTTGCCTCTCCCGGTACGCTCCCGTCTCTTCCAAGGTCTGCCGGCAACAATGGGAGAACGGCAGATTTGCATTTCTCCCCTGCCTTGCCCGTCGTCTGCGCCTGACGTTGCGCGAGTGAATGGATGCTTCCCCTCCAGGCCACTCACCTCTCTCTCCGCGCAGCTAATTACAGCCTTCACAATTAGCATGCTAACGCTAGTCGCAGCGTGAACGTCAGCCACCGCTAATAAAGCCTCGGCCTTGCGGCTAACTGCCTGTGAGCTAGTGTATTATCCCATATTATCCGTTCATTTGCGCATAAACCCATTTTAGGCTAATTAACTTTGGCTCACGCCTGTGTTTGAAGTAAAATGGATTGGGTGGCTCGGTCAAGCAGGCTAGCTTAGTGGGCAAGCCTAGACTACCGTTAGTGGATGCCCAGAAACCCAGAGCTATGAAGAAGCACTCCACATATCAAAATGAGAATGAAATGTAATTTCTGGAAACATCAAGATAAGGGACGTATGGGGGGGAAAAAGTCTCCTTTTGTATGGGCAGATACCAACCACTAAAGCATTTTTCCTAGATAGGACTAGGCTCTGACAATCACATTGCGAATTGGATGACAGTTATGGCATAAGGTATGACAGATGGGGATTTGATGGGCAAACCAAGTTATATCTTAGTCTCTGTGGGCCAATCTGTGTCCGGGTCTCGATCGTTTAACCCACTGTCATCTGGACACTGCTTCGGCTTGCATTCCCATTAAAGAGGCTAAATGTGAAGCCGTTTAGTAAACGACCGGGAGGCTGTTTTACAAAGCCCAGCTTGGCGTCTAAGTGCAGCAGACTTCAGCTCGGAATCAGGATTATTAACATTATCAGGCATTATCAGTCTTGGTGTTCCCCTCCAAGCTCTCGCTACCGACTCATTTTCACCACCATTCAACGATTTGCTAACCATGTTTCCAGAACATAATTAATGTAGCTCGTGGTCCTGATTAAGCAAGTTCCAGATAAATATCTGCAGATACCAAGCCTATTCCTCCTGCGTGACATATGGCGAATTCATTACCAATTTATTACTGTAATTGACTTAAGCCTGATTCCCTTTCCATTTAGAATCAGGCAGCTACAGGAAGTGTCTGCACCGAGCATTCTTGCCCAACGCCATTGTGTGTCCGTCACTGGACTGAGCAGAATTTGATGTTTTGTTATACTATGGCGTCCTCTCTTTTTTTGTGTGTGTGTGTCCTCCTTGGCGGTCAGCCTGGTCAATGAAGTAAATGTATTAGCATTCATGTAAAGCTTTTCATCCGCCCTAATGTTTGCTTAGCTGAGCCGCCGGCAGCTGTGGTCACCAAGATTCCCTGGTAGGGAATCTTTGTCTCTTTCAACCCTAATTCCCCCGTACGTTACAATGAGCCTCGAGCGAGGCGGCGACTAAGGGCAGCAGCAACGCACAACGAGCTGTCATTAGTAATGAAGCAATAAAAAGAAAATCTGTCACCCGGCATTTGCAAACCTGTCACCAATTGGCCGGATTAAGTGAGATGAACTTCAGTCACATGGAGGAAGTGGGGTAGGGTTCCAGAGTGTGTCAGGTGAGGGTTTGGGTGATCGGGGGGGCTTTCTTGTGATTGATGCAGTTTTGATGCCTCATTTAGTGTCCTTTAGAAAAGTCCAAAGAGCCTGTTGAGAAGATGGCAGGCAGAATGAAAGGTTGTGTGTAAGTGTGTGTGTGTGTCTGTGTGTGTGCCTCTTCATGAAATTAGAATAACATATGTAACATAGTGGTTCCATTGTCAAGGGCAGGGGTGAAGAGTCTGTAGCAGAGTGTTAGCATAATGAAATGTACTTCCATGTTGATTCCACCCTCTCTGACCCACAACCAAAGTGGGATTTCCCCCTTGCATCCATAAAAGAACCAAACCTTTTTCACCACGCCTCCACTGGGAAGAATTCACGCCCAAGACATGAACGGATTACGTTCCTATTGTCGATAGGTCAAAATACATTTGGAGGAAAAATTATTTCTAGAAAGATAAAAATTGTGAAGACAATTTATTGCCCAACAGTCCCTTTTTGGGGATGAAACTGATGTGACATTACATTCATTACATTCATTACCTTTGGAAGACACTCTTGCCCAAAGCGACTTACAATTTCAGGCATGTTACAGAGCAAGGTGAATGCAGCGTTGGCCCAAGAATCACTGGAATCATCAGGGAGTACTCGCTCAGATGGGGACCAGATGCTACACACACACACACCCCTCATCATGGAAGTGGTGTTGTTACACATTTCCCTACACCACCACTGCTGTGCTCATTTCACCAGTCATAATACTCAGTGGAGTAAAATTACACAGCACTAAAACGTCACACCTAAGGCCCCAAAAGAGCCAAGAAGACATGGAACCCCACCGGTGCTGCCTAACGACAAACAAATTTCTCTTCCTTTTCAAAGAGATTTAATTAAGAGAAGGCACATTTAAGAGAACCCTAACTGTAACCCTAGCGGTTTAATTAAGAGAAGGCACGTTTAAGAGAACCCTAACTGTAACCCTAGAGGTTTAATTAAGAGAAGGCACGTTTAAGAAAACCCTAACTGTAACCCTAGAGGTTTAATTAAGAGAAGGCACGTTTAAGAGAACCCTAACTGTAACCCTAGTGGTTTAATTAAGAGAAGGCACGATTAAGAGAACCATAACTGTAACCATAGCAGTTTAATTAAGAGAAGGCACGTTTAAGAGAACCCTAACTGTAACTCTAGCGGTTTCATTAAGAGAAGGCACGTTTAAGAGAACCCTAACTGTAACTCTAGCGGTTTCATTAAGAGAAGGCACGTTTAAGAGAACCCTAACTGTAACCCTAGAGGTTTAATTAAGAGAAGGCACGTTTAAGAAAACCCTAACTGTAACCCTAGAGGTTTAATTAAGAGAAGGCACGTTTAAGAGAACCCTAACTGTAACCCTAGTGGTTTAATTAAGAGAAGGCACGATTAAGAGAACCATAACTGTAACCATAGCAGTTTAATTAAGAGAAGGCACGTTTAAGAGAACCCTAACTGTAACTCTAGCGGTTTCATTAAGAGAAGGCACGTTTAAGAGAACCCTAACTGTAACTCTAGCGGTTTCATTAAGAGAAGGCACGTTTAAGAGAACCCTAACTGTAACCCTAGAGGTTTAATTAAGAGAAGGCACGATTAAGAGAACCATAACTGTAACTCTAGCGGTTTCATTAAGAGAAGGCACGTTTAAGAGAACCCTAACTGTAACTCTAGCGGTTTCATTAAGAGAAGGCACGTTTAAGAGAACCCTAACTGTAACTCTAGCGGTTTCATTAAGAGAAGGCACGTTTAAGAGAACCCTAACTGTAACCATAGCGGTTTAATTAAGAGAAGGCACGTTTAAGAGAACCCTAACTGTAACCCTAGAGGTTTAATTAAGAGAAGGCCAGTTGTGTAACTCCTGCAGGATTTCAGCATGGCCAAATCAATTTCTTTTTCTCAGGCGGTGACGTAAGAAGGCAACAAGCCACAGCCCCCGAGGCTCCCTACGGGGCTTTTCTCCGAGGGAGGGATAAAAACATTCTCATGTTTTCCAGACAACAGCCAGTGGTCCCTATGGCACCAGTAATCCAAGCCTAGTCACTCCAACTTGTTATCGGTGCTGTGACATTCATTGGAATCATATTGTATAACTCTGCGTATGTTGTGGAAAGGGCTACTGAGACTCGGAGCACTTCAAGAACTTGCGAAAAAGATCTGAGCAGAAATAACCTGGCAGGCAAGGGGTGGAAGTGGCAGGTCACTGGATTGGACCATCAGACCAGCGGTGAAGTGACCATGCTCATTTTGAAGAGCTACAGGGGTTCGTGGTCTATAGACCAACCACTAACCAGTTAAAGGTCTAATACCCATATGTCATTGTGTCTGTGATACCGAGCTCTTTAGAGCCCAAAACAAATTTTCGTTCGTAACGTTTGGTGTCTTGCACCGTCTTCCCCCGTTACCGTCTGCTGAACCGGCGGCGGATACGTTTCCTCTTCCTCCTCCATCCTCTTCCTCTCTGGTCCTGACACCCATTGTGCTGTGCAGATAATTTTTTCGCCATATTAAACTAGAAAACAAAAACCAATAAATCTCTAAAAAAAAAAAAAAGGCCAGCGTCGGCGGAGGCAGCGGGAGAGCGTGGAGAGTGCCACATCTCATCACCTCACGCGTAATGAAATGAGGCCCGACGGAATCTGCTCAACATGGTATTAATCAGAGTGCCGTCTAACCCCCCCCCCACACACACACACCACCCGAAAATATCAGCCCTCGCCATGACAAAGGTTCCCCTCAGCTTCAACAAGCAGATCATTATCTGCTCCGGTAGGAAATTAAAGGGGGGGGGGGGGGAGCTATAGCAGTGGGCCTCGGCTCCATAATATGCGGATATGCAGATTGGCAGGTGGAACGGCAGGATGAGACTGGCTAACGTGGGGGCCACTTGATTAATATGCGACCCCACCGGATGAATACCAAATCAGACACAGACGTCTCGTGTTATTTGAGGGATGGTGTGAGGGTGGGGGTGGGGGTGGGGGGTGGGGTGGGAGGGGGGAGTTCTCGCGGTAAAATGTCAACATTGGCGCACCCCTCTCTCGTGCATGTTTGGTCGTGGAGGTAAAAAGGAGATCGGTTTTCAGTAGAGGCCCACCAAGTGATTATAAGGCCCCCATTTCACTGCTGTATTTGGGGTCATGGAGGGTTTGTTTAAAGAGTAGAAACCACAGGGGGCCTGCGTGAAGGAAGGCATGGGGAGGAACAATTTCACTGTCGCACAGCTAGATAGAATGTGTGAGTTCCCAAGAGAGGGCTAATGTTATCTGCCTGAAAGGGCACAATTCTTGATTGCCGTGTAATAAACGTCTTAAAGTCTTAATTTGTGTCTAAAATAAACTAAACATAAATGCCTGTGTAATCCACCTATGGCATATATGAATATTACTGGACTCCACTGGACAATACTTAGAATATTACTTAGACACACACACACACACACACACACAGAAAATACATAGAGACTCAATACTGGAATCAATGTCCCATGAAACGATAGCAATTTAGGTCCCCTAAACGTCTGCATGAGAAGCAGTGTTAGCTCAGTCAACGCAATGCAGTCTGTGGAGACCTGACAAAATGTCTAGAAATAAGTCTGAATTTGTGTCCGTTAGCAAACAAAGAAACATTTCTGCCATTAAAACAGGCCATCCCAAGGCTGAAAACAACAAAAACCAGAATAAAACATTTAGATGTGTAGACATGTACATCTAAATATTAGGCACTTCGACTGTGTGGTTTGTTACAATGAAGCCCAGAGCAGCGGCTTGTTTTTCTCAGCTCAGACAGCACCTGGAACAGAATGATGGCACCGAATGGCAAGAATATGACCGCAACATGAGCCACCCCTGACTTGTCATCTCCTGGCCCGAATCCCACTGAACATGCATTTCTGAAGACCAGGCTGAAGGTCTGTGTGTGTGTTTGTGTGTGTGTGTGTGTGGCTGCATTCCAGGTCTGGCAGCCCATCCTCAGGGCAAACACTTATGTCTAGTAATGTCTTCAGGCAGTCATTGACTGCAAAGGACTAGACATGGTAATGTTTCTAAGATTATGTTTGTTTCTCCAGTGGTGCTCCCCTGAAATGAGGGGGACCACGGTAGGGTTAGGGTCACTCCCCCCACACTCGGGCCCAGTGTGTGTGGTGAGTAGCATTCCACTGCTATTATGGCATATCAGTCTGTATGTCACTTATAAAAGGAGTTTCAAATAAGCCCCCCCCCCCCAACACACACAGAGACACACCTTCCGATCACTCACGGGTATTTTCCGATATCCTTCCTCTCACGGGTTCAGGTGTAATCAGTAGGCCAAGGATGTAGTCAGCTGAAACAAGAAGAGTGTAAAGTGTGAAGGGATTTTTGAAAAGCACGAGAACCGCGTGTTTGGGAGGCATGAATAAACTCAGACCCAACTTTCCTCGCTTCCTGTTGTGTCACTGGCCTGTCGTCTGCCTCCACGTGTAGGGTATGTAATTCCAGAGCGGTGTTATTTCTCTCGAGGAGCTCTCATCCGCAACTGTTATAATTGGGGACCCGGGCGAAGACCTCGGCTATGTCTGATTGTGGGTCTCATTGGCACTGTATGGGGGGGGGTCTGCAACATTACTAAAAGCTATAATTTCCCGCAGTATCATTCTGCATTTGTTCCCTTTTTCCTTCTCTTCCTCCTCCTCCTCCTCCTCCTCCTCTTCTGGCCATCTCTGTGCCATTAGAATGTAATTAAGAGTCGTGACCCCTTGACCTCAAGCCGCTCAGAAAATGCTACAGAATAGCAATCCTTAACGCAGCCAGCTCACCCCCTTCTCTCTCTCTCTCTCTCTCTCTCTCTCTCTCTCTCACTCTCTCTCATGCTCTCTCTTTCTCTCTCATTCACTCTCTCTCTCACTCTGGAGTCTTTCTCTCTCTGGAGGTTTGGTAATAGAATAAAATGATTAATCCAGTAATTGTATGGCAGACATACTTGCATTGAAATTGGAGCATTTCTCATTCGGAGTGTGTGATTTCTCATTCGGAGTGTGCGGTAATCAAAGGTGGTGGGGGTGGGGTGAGAGCTGGACCTTCCCCAAAACAATGACCTGTGCAAGCATTATTATGTCCAAGCCGACGCACATGGGACCAAATATGCCTCACTAATGGAGAAATAACCAAAGACACAAAAGAGAGAGAGAGAACGGAAATTTACTCTGCAGGGTCGGTGCAGAAACGCATATTGAAATGTTGCCGGACATGAGACATGGGATGTGTTCCAATTATTTACGTGTCCGTGAAGTGTAGAACGGGGATTTTGGAACACTGGCTACTATCTAAGTTTCAGAGAGCAGGGAACCAATGGTAGAAAGCGGTTTTCCATACATTTTCCAAAAAGCACAAACCCCCCTTGAGAGACAGCGTGCAGACTTGGTAGAGTTTGGAAGTGTAACCCTATTGAACAAACTGCCATGGTCTACACAGGTCAGTGACAAATGGTGGAATGTCCCTTTTGGTCCTTTAGTCTCTCTGTGTGTGTATGTCTCTGTGTGCATGCATGAGTGTGTGTGTGTGTGTGTGTGTGTGTGTGTGTGTGTGTGTGTGTGTGTGTGTGTGTAATGGTGTGGAAGATGGATTTCCAAGTATTCTGTGTTTGTAAAAGGAGGACTGAGGAATTGGATTCTCTTAGGACAACACATTTGGAACTGAAATGTAATGCTAGGAATAGGAAAAACACCTACTCATACACAACACCTGCACACACACGCTGACACTCGCACACACTGACACTCATACACAACAGCTGCATGCACACACTGACACTCATACACAACACCTGCACGCACACACTGACACTCATACACAACACCTGCACGCACACACTGACACTCGCACACACTGACACTCATACACAACACCTGCACGCACACACTGACACTCATACACAACACCTGCACGCACACACTGACACTCGCACACAATGACACTCATACACAACACCTGCACACACACGCTGACACTCGCACACACTGACTCATAGACAACAGCTGCATGCACACACTGACACTCATACACAACAGCTGCATGCACACACTGACACTCATACACAACAGCTGCACGCACACACTGACACTCATACACAACACCTGCACGCACACACTGACACTCATACACAACACCTGCATGCACACACACAGTCATACACAAAAGCTGCACGCACACACTGACACTCATACACAACACCTGCACGCACACACACACTCATACACAACAGCTGCACGCACACACTGACACTCATACACAACACCTGCACGCACACACTGACACTCATACCCAACGCCTGCATGCACACACTGACACTCATACACAACAGCTGCACACACACACTGACACTCATACACAACAGCTGCACGCATACACTGACACTCATACACAACACCTGCATGCACACACACAGTCATACACAACAGCTGCACGCACACACTGACACTCATACCCAACACCTGCATGCACACACTGACACTCATACACAACACCTGCATGCACACACACAGTCATACACAACAGCTGCACGCACACACTGACACTCATACACAACACCTGCACGCACACACACACTCATACACAACAGCTGCACGCACACACTGACACTCATACACAACACCTGCACGCACACACTGACACTCATACCCAACACCTGCATGCACACACTGACACTCATACACAACAGCTGCACGCACACACTGACACTCATACACAACAGCTGCACGCACACACTGACACTCATACACAACAGCTGCACGCACACACTGACACTCATACACAACAACTGCACGCACACACACACTCATACACAACAGCTGCACGCACACACACACTCATACACAACAGCTGCATGCACACACACACTCATACACAACACCTGCACGCACACACACACTCATACACAACAGCTGCACGCACACACTGACACTCATACACAACAGCTGCACACACACACTGACACTCATACCGAGCACCTGCACACACACACACACACACACACACACACACATTTCCTGCAGTGGCATTTCATTAACTAACTCAGCAACCTCTGATGAAATGGAATGAAAATTCATCAGGCAGCTGAAAGAAAGAAACTAATAGGAAAAACAACTAATCATAGTTATAGAATTTAAAATGTAAACATTTAAAAATTCAAAATGAAATTGCATCCGTGCCATTAAAGGCTGACCCACGGGGAGTCCTTAAAAGGACAGAACGTCGAGTGTGGTCCCTACCCTTTATTCATGGACCGCGATAACAGTACTCTGAAATGACCAGAGATTCATGGCTGTGTATAGCAACGGTCACTGTGAGCTCCGTTTGAATAGAATGCATGACGAAGCCATCAGGCATGCACGTGTGTCCGTGTGTGAGATGTGTGTGAGGTGTGTGTGACTGTGTGACAACCCGCACTTATGGCTGATCTCGAAGGTGTTGTTTTTCTTGCATGCATGTGACTTAAACATTTAAACGACACTAGACAAACAAGGCAAATATCTGATGAAAAAAGGCCACGGAACAGTCCGAACCGGAAGGAGACAAAAGGAGTTTAAAAGAGAGGAAACAGGAGAGGAAATAAGCACCATTATACTTAAACTAAGGACCTTAAACACCCCCACCCTCCACGCCGCACTCCACCCTTTATCAACTCCATCTAAATTCCCAGCTGAGTCACTTCTAAGGCTACTGCCATCCCTGTTTAACCCCTGATCATCTTCCATATTTCTTTGCTGTGGCTATGAGCAGCCAGCCCCTGCACCCTGGACAATAGAACTGGAGCGATTAGCCATTCTCCCAGCTAGGACAATGACAGAGAGGAACTAGGAATCCTGGGATACGTATTAACGAGCAAGCTTGCTTGGTCTTGATAAGGGCCAGTGAAGAAAGTATGTGTGTGTGTGTGTGTGTGTGTGTGTGTGTGTGTGTGTGTGTGTGTGTGTGTGTGTGTGTCTGTGTGTGTGTGTGTGTGTGTGTGTATGTGTGTGTGTGTGTGTGTGTGTGTGTGTGTGTGTGTGTGTGTGTGTGTGTGTGTTAGAGGAAGGGATCATGGCCTTTGGTACTTAGTTGTAGTGAAAGAAATTAGTCACTAAAAGTGGATTTGAGAAACACACACACACACACACAAACACACACACACACACACACACACACACACACACGCAAAGAACTTTCAAATAGCATCATGTCAGTAAACACATGACTGGAAGTCATGTTATATGCCATCTGACTAGAAATGGACAAAAAATGTTTGCTTATATATCACTCTGCTGCTGTGCTTGATCTAGGTTTACATTATGACGTTATAAATTAATGGCGTTTAACAAACCATGGTAATAACACACACACAGACACACACATACACACATACACACACACATACACACATACACACACACACACACACACTCACACACACACACACACACACACACACACACACAGCATACATTATTGTCATAAAATAATATTCCAGGACTACATGATTCTGGATTCAACTACTGAGTGACACAACAGCATGAAACTCTGGAATAGTTCCCTCTTTATTCTAGAATCCACAAAGCTCCATTTGAGGCATGAACATGTGACCCTACATACTGCACTAGCGGATTTGTTGTAGTACATATCCAATAAGGAGCTATTTGGGAATCAGCCTATATCCCTGCTATGTAAAACTTAAGACTGATATATCGCACATTAAAATACTGTAAAGCTTTCTAACAGATGTTGGGTTTCAAAAACAAACAAACAAGCAAACAATAAAATAGTAAAGGTCTGTTTGTGTTTTCATATGTGGCGTACATGCCAGCAAGCCTGGAGACTAGATGTGACGGCTTGAAGGCTGTCTCTGACAGCTCCTTGAGTCTGAATGCGTCAGTATTATAGGTATTGTATGAAATTGCGTGTGTTATGTGAAAGGGGATTATGGATCAATAAGGTGGATGTATGCTGTGATTACTGGCCCCTGTCGATTCCCTACTATAGCTGCTGTCAGAGCTGATTAATAAGCTGTGTGTGTGTGTGTGTATGGGTGTGTGTGTGTGTGTGTGTGTGTTAGTGTGTGTGTGTGTGTGTCCTGCCTCCTTCATTCATCCCAAATCACTCACTTCAATGGCCCGTTCTGTATGTCTCAATTTGCTCTGGCAAAAACCTGATTTGTGAGACGTAAATGCTCCTTCGGGAGAAGGATAATCTACATAGTGGAATAGTGGAGTGTGTGTGTGTGTGTGTGTGTGTGGGGGGGGGGGGGGGGGGGGTGCGGGGGTTCTACTTGGCACATTTCAAGAATGTGAAATCTCCATTGAAGTTTTCATTCTAATGGTAAGGTCACATTTATAAAACAGAGTATGCAATTTAGTGAAATACACTACAAATCCCAGCTCAGTCTGCTCCCTCTTTCTACCTTTATCGTCATGGGTGCTTCTGAATGGCTTGACCATCTACCACAGCAGGGAGGCAGAAGAAACCATGTGCAGGAGAGAGCAACATCCATAGCAGAGTGTGACACCAAGGATGTAGTTAGTCAATTAAGCACAGGGGATAATTACAGTAGCCAGCTGTGTGAGACAGAGAGAGTGAGAGAGAGAGAGAGAGAGAGAGAGAGAGAGAGAGAGAGAGAGAGAGGGGAAAAAAGTGAAAGAGAAGGAGAGAGAGACAGACAGTTAGAGGATCAGCAAGAGAGAGAGAGCGACAGAGGAAAGATACTTACAAAAAATAATCTTCTTTTTCATAACTGAAGTCCCACTTGCAAGCTCTGACCAGTTCAAAAGTGTGTTTTACAGTGGGTAATGTAAAAAACCCGAAAACACCAGTGTCATCATAGAGCACTAATCTCACCTTCACCAGTGGGGACATCTGCCCCCCAGTGGCATGAAAAGACGAAGAAGAAAAAAGAAGCTCTGACAAACTGGGATAGTTCCTTTACTAAGCTTTCGTAACGCATTATAATTACAAATGACGTTTACTACGGTGTCGTAACGCATTATAATTACAAATGACATTTACTAAGGTGTCGTAACGCATTATAATTACAAATTACCTTTACTAAGGTGTCGTAACGCATTATAATTACAAATTACCTTTACTAAGGTTTTATAATGTATTTATAATTACAAATTACCTTTAGTTTTCTGTTTTCTGAACAAGCTCAAATGAACAAAACACATCCAAGTTAGACTGATGCTAAATGATTTAATATGTGCATATAGAACAAATAAATATTATGACACCAACATGGCCTACACATTAATTAAAAACAAACTTTACTGACTGTATTGAAGAGCAACTAAAAATCTGGCAGTAGTGTATTATGTGTATAATAGACCACATCAATTTGATTCAGCATATTAAAGCAGAAACTTTTTTTCAAATGTAAAACCTTCGTAGTCGTTGTTGCTGGCTTGTTTGTTTATTTTTTAAATGCTAAGCATGGGGCCATATCTTCATAGATAGCATATCCACAGATATATCCCTGTTTATTTGGTTAAATGGGGGGTTCGTTGGATCTTGACAGCACCAAGCCAGAGGATGTAAATGTGCTTTCTCTCTGTTTGTGTGGACTACCGTCAAAGGACCTCGCCATAATGGGATTTTGTGATAAGCCACTGGCGTTGCAGAGTATTTCGTTTGTCTCGACCAGGCGAGCTCAATAGCTAAACCAACAGAGAGAAGGCTTTGCTTTGGTTACCGGAGAAACCAAGAACAGTCGCCATGGTAAACAGCACTATTGGTTGCAAACCCCCACAACCTCCTTCGTAGCTTGTACAGACCTCAAAAACGCGATCATGCGTGTTTATTTACAGTTACGGTGCTGAATAAGAACTGGTGTGGTATGGCAACATCTCACACTAATCGTGAATGATCCTTGCTTGACTATACTACCCGTTTTTCCATCATAGCTTATTTGCAGCCCGTTACTGTTTGTTTTTTTTTCTTTTCTTCCATACATAACATATCGAAATCTAATCAGCAGTATATCATAAATAAATATAATGTACTACCCTAAAATATAAATTCATTAACAAAATGTTACCCAAAAGAGCACGAGGCTATCTAAATGATAGTTCGGGTCGCGTGCTGCAGCCTCTTGACATAACCGCGTATGAAATTGCAGCTCCGGCGTTACCCTCTCGAGCGCTGGTACTTTTAGACGAGAGCAAAATATAGGGGAACAACAGCTGCAATTCTCTCCGAGCGCGACGGGCCCGGCCGCTTCCATTCCGCTTCAATCACACGAGTAGGAAACAACTAAATTACATGGCGCACAAAGACAGTAGCGCCCGTAATTTCGGGATCGGCGAACCCTGCAATAGAAATACCAAAATTACCGGCGCGCGCGCGGCGTACAGTACAGTGTCGCGAGCCTTTTGATACCGACACCGCCGGGCGCGCGAGCGGCCTCGTGCTGCTGGGGGGATTTCGCGCTTCTCGGCGCTGGGGTTTGTTCTGGACCTTCTCTTACACCCCCCCCCCCCCACTCCACCAACTCTTCAACGACCTAAGGTCCCACCCCGTCGAAATAAGTAAATAAGTAAACAATTAGGGAGCGATGTCGATATACAAGCGACGTTCAAAAATCATTAGGATTATTCACGGAACTTTCTCCTCAGGATTTTTACCCTGCTCAAACCGCGCCATCAAATGCAGGCTAATTGTCCAGAGGACTGTTTGTATAGGAGACAATTACATCCAGATTGCTTTCTTTAAAAGCGACCGTGAAGGATCTTTGTACCCAAAACAATGTATCAAATTAGAAATGTGCTATTACTCTTTAAGGAAAACGCGTGCGGAGAGAAAAAACAAAAGGGGAATTGAGGTAAACACTTATTGTGTTCGTGTGTAATGACCTTTTAAAAACTAATTGCATCAGCGGAACAGCAGTGAATACAATTATCATAGGGTTACTCAAGCTAAACAAAAAATATCTCATTCTTAATGTAAGAAAAGAAACTAATAAATAATTATTTGATTATTTTTTAGTTTTCTTTCAAATGCAGTTTAGGGAACGCATTCACAGTGGTATAAACTGTTTGCCAGGGAATACTAAAGTATCTCTTTGTTCATCCGGCATCCCAGACATTTCCTATTAATTTAAAAATAAGCATGACAATTAGACCTTTGCATTGGCAATAATACACTATAGAAAGAGGCCAATGACATGCAGTTCTGAGCAGATGCAAGTGTCAAATAAATGTCACCATATTCAGATAATTTGAAAGTTTTCAATGGAAGTCTAATTTATAAGGTGTAGCTTGTGTAATGGGAACCTTGGAAACATTTAAAATAATGCATGCCGGCATTCTCTACTTTATGTGCATCTTAAAGCAACATCATTCTATCCGTTTGTCCACTCTTTCTATTTTGTGGACCATAATTTACCCTCGTTGTTAGTACAGTATTTTGTATTGATTTTTTTAAGGCACAGTGATCAATCATTGACTTTGCTGCACACACAGAGTTAAATAAGACTCTCAAATCAGACTTTCTGTCCATATGTCCTCTTCTGTTTATCTTAATCTTTGTGATGAATAAAACATCTTCTCAAGAAAAGCAACGCATGTTAAGACTATTTGGATATTTTGTTTTGGACATTCCATTTCCGTCAGCTGTTTGTGTCTGTGTTGTCTATTTCTCTCTGTGTGTGTGTGTGTGTGTGTTTGTGTGTGTGTTAACACAGATGTGAATTCAGTAACATGGAATAAATATTGCAAATTAGATGTAGAGAAAGTTTTTCTTCCCAAAGCTGTTTTTACATGTTTTATGAATTCTTTGCAGGTGAAGTGGACTTTAGGCAGAAGGAAAAGCAGCAGTTGAGAGGTGTGGAAGCTTTGCCTTTACATGGGAGAAAGACACTGACATTGTTCTGGAGTGCCTGAGTGGGCTTAAAACTGAACCTGTAAAGCTGTCTTCCTTAATGCCATCTTCACATCTTCCCTCGAGTCTTTACAGCCAATCAGAATATGGCTAATGACACAAAATGGCTCCCATATTCTGGTCCAGCTGCTGGTTCTTAAGTGCCATATGGGCGGTAATGCGGCAGCAATTTGACAACACTTTTACATGGCATTAAAGTAATTTAATGGTGTGTGCATGCATGAGCCTGTGCGTGTGTGTGTGTGTGTGTGTGTGTGTGTTTTGGATTTTTTTTAAGGAATGAGTCTGACCAAGCCAATATGGATCATTACAATGATACTTATACATCTGGGGATTGATGTAGCTGTCAGTAGTTTCTAAATGCATCACATGGGCCCATAAAAGCAGAGGAGAGTTAAAACCTTATAAGATTTTGTGCCGTAATTATCAATAAGGCCTTCACTTAGGATGGCATGTCTGATATATTTCATGCACATTTCCAACTTTTGATAGAAGGCTTTCATCTCTTGTGAGAAAACAGGTAAGCCTACTTTAAAAGAGATGAAAAAAATGTTAAACACATTAGTTTGGGTGTTGTTGAGAACTGGTGTTTTGGTATTATATGAGAAATAGTTACCCTGAAAACATCTTAACTTTTGAAAAATTAATGAACAACGGGCAACATCTTGGTCTTCAGTCACAAAAAAGCTCTGCAGCCTGTGCCACCATAAAGACCAGGAGTGATTAGTCAGCCATACACTCTTATGTCATAAATATGAGTGATTAGTCAGCCATACACTCTCATGTCATAAATATGAGTGATTAGTCAGCCATACACTTTTATGTCATAAATATGAGTGATTAGTCAGCCATCCACTCTCATGTCATAAAGATGAGTGATTAGTCAGCCATACACTCTTATGTCATAAATATGAGTGATTAGTCAGCCATACACTCTCATGTCATAAATATGAGTGATTAGTCAGCCATACACTCTCATGTCATAAATATGAGTGATTAGTCAGTCATCCACTCTTATGTCATAAAGATGAGTCATTAGTCAGCCATACACTCTTATGTCATAAATATGAGTGATTAGTCAGTCATCCACTCTCATGTCATAAAGATGAGTGATTAGTCAGCCATACACTCTTATGTCATAAAGATGAGTGATTAGTCAGCCATACACTCTCATGTCATAAAGATGAGTCATTAGTCAGCCATACACTCTTATGTCATAAATATGAGTGATTAGTCAGTCATCCACTCTCATGTCATAAAGATGAGTGATTAGTCAGCCATACACTCTTATGTCATAAATATGAGTGATTAGTCAGTCATCCACTCTCATGTCATAAAGATGAGTGATTAGTCAGTCATATGCTCCTATGTCATAAAGATGAGTGATTAGTCAGCCATATCCTCCCATGTCATAAAGATGAGTGATTAGTCATATCCTCCCATGTCATAAAGATGAGTGTTTAGTCAGCCATATCCTCCCATGCCATAAAGATGAGTGATCAGTCAGCCATCCACTCTCATGTCATAAAGACGAGTGATTAGTCAGCCATCCACTCTCATGTCATAAAGATGAGTGATTAGTCAGCCATATCCTCCCTTGTCATAAAGATGAGTGATTAGTCAGTCATCCACTCTCATGTCATAAAGATGAGTGATTAGTCAGTCATATGCTCCCATGTCATAAAGATGTGATTAGTCAGCCATGTCATAAAGATGAGTGATTAGTCAGCCATATGCTCCTATGTCATAAAGATGAGTGATTAGTCATATCCTCTCTTGTCATAAAGATGAGTGATTAGTCAGCCATCCACTCTCATGTCATAAAGATGAGTGATTAGTCAGCCATATGCTCCCATGTCATAAAGACGAGTGATTAGTCAGCCATATCCTCCCTTGTCATAAAGATGAGTGATTAGTCAGCCATCCACTCTCATGTCATAAAGACGAGTGATTAGTCATCCACTCTCAGGTCATGCCAGGATGGCCAAAGCCTCCCCTATGGCCAGAGGGAGGGACGTTCACATGCCAGGCCCAGACAAAAGAGGAAACGAATAAAACAGATGACCTGTCAGGGCCTGAGAGGGAGAGTCGGCGGCGAGGCGCTCAACATGCGATACTGATGCCTTTGGTCCCTGCCCAATGTGGTTGACACAAAAAGGCAGAAATGGCTTAAAGCCTGTAAACACTGCTTGTTGTATGAAAACATTGTCAAAAATACAGAGAGGGGAGGGTGGTCTTGCATGGTTATATGTGAAGCTGGGCGTCTCTGTGGAAAGACTGAAGGCTCGTGTCCATTGTTGAGTTGTAATATCTCTGTGGGCCTCATGATCCTGACAAGTCCCTTCCATGTGGAAACAAATTACAAATGGTTAGAGGGTTTAAAATGTTTAGTGGTAGAAATTCCATCAAAATATGTAGCAGATTTTATTTTGACTTTTTGTTTCATAAATCTGCTAAAACTCTCCACTAAAAGTCCAAATGAAGTATAAAATTGTGAAGATAACTCTAAATTGTCAAGATAACTCCAAAGTCCAAAGGCTTATTTCCATTGTGCATTAAAGATATCCGGTTGGGTTCTGTGATGTTACATTTTACAAGGAATATTGCTGCATGGACTAGTTTTCAAATCAGTACAGTTTGAGTCATTTCTATTATTAGTTATACCATTAATCCTGTGTAATACAATCTAAAAAACATTAGCATTTGGTGTACTTTCACATTTCCAAGTCCAAGGAAAATGAGCTTTTGACATTCTGATGAATCCAAATGTGAGGTGACAGTTAGATGTTCTTTAACATTTAAGTCTGATCTCAGATCAGTGGAAAAGGGAGGCACGTAGACAGATAAGGCTGTCAGACATCCCTTGTGATCTCTCTTTCTCCCTTCATCCCACTCATTTTAGAGCTCAGCACAAGGGCTTTACAGGGAAATTAATACAGCGAATTACATGCTCAAATAAACAGGAGGCCTTATATAACGTTATACACGAGAAAATAATTCCACCTGTACGACAAGCTTTATTGCTACTCTATTACTGTTAGTTACTACTTATAGTTAGTTACTAATGTTACTAATATTACTAATTGCTTTCGCAATTACTTTTGGAAGTACAAAGACACCCATCATGGTGAGCCTAGTGCGATTTGTATCAATGTCTAGGAAAAATACTTCAGTGTTTGATATCTGATGTAATGTCTGAGAAAAAAGGCAAGTGAAAGAAACATAACTGACCCATGACGGGTTTATATAGTGTTCATAGTGTGATTTGAACTGAAACTTGAACTGGAAGTAGCAGGCGTGTCTAAGACTCCTAGCAAACCGCTTCTGTGCATTGCCCAGTGGGCTGAGTGGCGGACAGCTGCGATCCCAGCGCCGCTAAACCCCGGTGTCTCTTACAGCCTAGTCTGGCTTATCCATTAGATCGCATAATTACAACACGCTCGCCGATGTTGCCATTTAAACATCCCGCTTGCCCACGGATGTTAGCAAGACTTTTTTTGCTGTTGTTTGCTCGCCCCTTCCTAAAATGCATTCTCCTCCCTTACCTAATTAACCCAAAGGCACTGAGGTAATGAGTTCTCTCTGGTGGCTCTTCACTTTAAAAGAGAAGCCTTACCAATGATCAGCAGTGGGCCAAACCATCAGGACATTGTCAGGGCAAACAATAGCCTTATCTGGCCTCCATTCAAGCCACCTGATTAGCTGGGAAAATAGGAAAAGAAGGAAAAGGCCATGTCCTTGCCCAGTAGCTGGAAATGTCAGCAAAAGGCCAGGGGACCTGCCGTATCTTTATATATGTTGGCATATTTTACAGATGGGCAGCAGGCGGGACAACCGCCTCACTGGGGGGGCCTTCTATCCATGCTGATGACACGTCGACCTCGGCATGGCCGATACGTTCTGCGCGGTCTCAGAAACCGGGGACGCCACGGAGAGACAGGCAGAGAATAAAAGGCACAAAATGTCTGCGAAATGCTGAAATGTTCATACCGTTGAATTTCAGACATGCGCAAACTGCGAAAGACTGGGTTATACTGACAGCGGGTGCTGCTGGAAATTCAAATAGTGGGGCTATAGGCCTTGCGTCAGTGTATCTTGTAGGACATTTATGAGGATTTTTAGCCATTAAAAAGATATAAAGAAATTATGGGATGGCATTCAGCACATCAGACGCTCATCAGCTCAGAGATTCGTGTGCTTGCAAGTGTAATACTGTAATACTGAAGGCAGCTGACTTTATTAAAAGCATTAACTGCTGAAAAAAGGTTAAGGGGGGAAAAAACCTGTGTTAACCTATGACAGCATGATCAATCCCCACTTATGATGGAACCTCAATTAACATAACACTTTAGGATAACAGGCCATTAGCGGTGCACAAATTAAGGGATTATTAGCAGCTGATTTTCCACCAATTTACCACGTTTGAGAATAATTAGAGGGCAACGGAGTTTTTCTAGCTTGTCTGTCAAGAAGGAATTTTTACACTGAGTTCGGGGAGCAACGGGTCATCATTCGCAAAAAACGACAAAGAAATTTTTCACAAAAATGAACAAGGAGGCTATGCTGATATATGACCTGTTGCACTGTAATCGTAAAAAAAAAAAAAAAATTAAAAAAATAAACAAAGAAGCAAAATTAATTTTCAGACAGCATGAACAAGACAATGCAACAGGTGCATTCACAGCACAGTGACATCACCAAGTTGATGCCTAGTCTTAACTTACCATTTGTCTTTTTGTCAAAACACCTCAACAGTTTTACTTGTATGGCTCTTAAAACAAAATACAGGAGCCACAAACCTGCTAATCACCATTAGACATCAAACGTCTCTAGTGCTTTTTTTTCTTGTTTTCATCCAATGTAGCTACCTTCAGTTCACAATCTTTGCCTTTAACATTATCCATCAAACTTCATGTGCCATTAACCCAGTTTAACCCCATTAAACTCAATCGACCATGTAGGAATTACAAACTTTTCATCCGCCTTGTCTGCTGTATCAGAACCCCAGCGGCTCCCTGATTTTCATTGGCTGGACGCTGACATAACCGAGCAGGTGTCTCCACCGCTGGCTCATTGGACGCAGGCTCCAGCACACTGCTTCTATTCACAAACTAGGTAGGAACTCAATTACCAGGGCCGCACAAAAAACCTCCAGGCCGAAAAAACCCAGGGGCCACCCACAATCTCCCGCCCGTCCAACAAAAGACACCTCTATGCCCACCATGGGAGCCTCCCATGAGTGGCCGGTCACCGCGGGGATCCCCGCAGGGCTCGCTCGAGCGCGCAACTCTGCTGCTCGCTACACCACTAATTATTCCGCCAGATTAGCGAGCCAATTATTACTACACTTGTGCTAATTAGAAATTATTTAAAGCGTTTGTCAATTAGCGGCTGGATGGAAGAGGCTGGTGATGGTGGCAGGTGACGAACTGGCCCTGAGAGGGGGGGGAGCTGTTAAATGAGGAGCCCCGCGCACGTGAGCGGCTGGCTACCTTAGAACGGATGAGTCGCTAATTGTTAATTAGGTGTTATTTCAGATCATAACTGGTGAGATTTGGCAGAAAGCATAGGACTGATTAATTGATGAGAGGCCTGTGAAGATTTATGTTTCGGATCTTTTGTTTACTGTCAATAAAAAATGTTACCTTTACTGTCCAATAAACAAAATAAAACATGAAGACTGACGGTACAGAGCAAGTGTAGCAACACATTTGGATGCCATTTGTAAAGTGTGTCATCTCTTGTTTGCCCCTCAGTGAGGTGAGGGGTCTGTATTCATTGGGTCCTGTGATGCAGGTGGAGTGATCCCGAGGAACTGCCGGGGTGCTGGAGCAGCCCCCACCCGATCTTCTAGACCGTTCCACTGCCCCTGCATTCAGGCAAGTCCTGCCAATCACACTGGTGCATTGTGGGTAAGCGGGCCACTGAAGGGGCATAAAGAAAGAAAGCATGAGGAGGGGGGATGGGGGGTTAAGGAGGGGAGGAAAACCCCCCAGTTAGGCCGTGCATTTCTCTAGTAGCGTTCTTTATTACAACCAGAGGCCTGTGATTAGCTTGGCTTCAATAAGGGTGGTCAGGAGACGCATACCAATTAGGTTACTGTGAGCACTTTGGGTTGCATTGCTATGGAAACCAAATCTATCCCCCCACCACCACCCAATACACACACACACACACACACACACACACACAAAGACCAATACCACCCAAACACTCTTCATGTACACCCCTTTTTATAACCAGTGTAATGAGGGGAAGTCCAAAGAAAGGTCTCCAAACCAACTGGAGTGTCAGCAAGCTCACAAACACAGGAGACAGTAGCTCCTTCATTGTCCTTTTAAGGTTATTTAAGGTCAGTATTTTTTTTATTTATTTTTTTACAGGACAAGAAAGAAAAGTCAAGTCAAAAGTTAAAGGCCTTATGACAGTACTTGATTAGATCAGTATTCAGTTCTTCCTTACAAGACATAAAGATTCAGTACAACCTCATTTGGATATATGAGTCTTAATTAATATTTCTCAAGCCTTTTCCTACCATTCCAAGTATGTTAGTATAAAGGTGATTAGCATACCAGAGTAGCATTAGACTTGATTGGCGTGAGAGAATAGTAGAACATGAGTCTCTCTCTCTCTCTCTCCCTCTCCCTCTCTCTCTCTCTCTCTCTCTCATTCTATTCCCTTCCCTGTCTTTTTCTCCCTCTCCTTCTAGTTCTCCTTTCCCTCCCCCCTCCTGAGTTAAAATCAACAGCTCAGCTCCACTGGGAATCCTGTTTTAATCACTTTAATTAATTTCCAATCAAGCAGCAGCAAACTAATCAAACAAACAGTGAAAACAGTGACAACTCTGTTATGAGGGAGCACAGCACGGGAACCGATAGCCACACAGGCAGAGATGAGGAACAACTGTGAGGGAAAATCAATTGTGGGAATAAACAAGCGGAAGCCATTCGACGCTGTTTCTGAAGCCAGTGTTTCCGCCCTGTCGTATCCACTGTTGGCAAGGACACCGGCCTTTTGTAAAGTGCTGATCTAGGAATGGGTATTAACTCCTGAGAATGGTAGGTACGCCATCATATCCAAAGTCAAGGCTGATTCCAGATCAGAGATGCCAGGGGATTTTCAAGCCCATTTACAGGTGAAATTTGATGTGTCGTCCATAGTTGCTGGTTGCACAGGGATGCCGACCTGGATCTCAAAAGGACTGTAGAATCCAAAAGGATTTATATATATGGTTAGAAGTAGAGCTTGAAGGTTTAATTAAAATTCAATGGACCCGTTCTTCATTCCTGCAAACTCTGTGTTAGCATGACAGAGTTTAAAACAGTACCTAAGTCTGCAGTACTTAAAAAGTATTCTTCTGTACTTGCACTGTTCTAACATTTTAAAAAATGAATTCCCTTCCCTGAGTACACATTGAATGATATATTTTGTTTTTTGTTACACTACTTTGCCATTTATTCCAGTACATTTTACAGTTACACAGTTACCCTGTACTGTGTGCTGTGGAGTATATATAGTCTCTGCCTTGTCTGACAGCAGTCAACAACTTCTCCCTTACCTGAGTTCACGTATGGAATTAGCCATAGTTACACAGGTTGTACAGCCCCTAGATGGCCTTAAAAAGCAAGTAAAAATGCCACACTATTAAAACGAGCAATGCTCACTTCTGTGAAAGTGGGTTGGTTTTTTTTGGTTGTTTGTTTTTTTGCTTGTTTGTTTGTTTCTATTCAAGTAGGCTATCTCCATGGTGATATCACGTAGTTTTCAGTACAGCTTTTTCTCAGTACTCTTCCTGGCAGTGCCATTCTATTTTTGTAGTTTGAACATCCCTCCTGCTAGGACCTGACAAATGGCTGAGACATGAGAGGTCAAACTGACATGGAACATTTTAGGAGCTGCCGAGGAAAGCGTAAGATGTGGTCAGAGTGGCTTCAGAAATGATGCACTGACACACCAGGACGCGCAGTCCCCTCCTGACACACCAGGACACGCAGTCCCCTCCTGACACACCATGACGCGGAGTCCCCTCCTGACACACCAGGACGCGGAGTCCCCTCCTGACACACCAGGACGCGCAGTCCCCTCCTGACACACCAGGACATGCATACCCCTCCTGACACACCAGGACACGCAGTCCCCTCCTGACACACCAGGACACAGAGTCCCCTCCTGACACACCAGGACACACCGTCCCCTCCTGACACACCAGGACACACAGTCCCCTCCTGACACACCAGGACACGGAGTCACCTCCTGACACACCAGGACACGGAGTCCCCTCCTGACACACCAGGACGCGGAGTCCCCTCCTGACACACCAGGACACGCAGTCCCCTCCTGACACACCAGGACACGCAGTTCCCTCCTGACACACCAGGACACGCAGTCCCCTCCTGACACACCAGGACGCGCAGTCGCCTCCTGCCACACCAGGACACGGAGTCCCCTCCTGACACACCAGGACGCGGAGTCCCCTCCTGACACACCAGGACACGCAGTCCCCTCCTGACACACCAGGACACGGAGTCCCCTCCTGACACACCAGGACACGGAGTCCCCTCCTGACACACCAGGACGCGGAGTCCCCTCCTGACACACCAGGACGCGGAGTCCCCTCCTGACACACCAGGACATGCAGTCCCCTCCTGACACACCAGGACACGGAGTCCCCTCCTGACACACCAGGACACGCAGTCCCCTCCTGACACACCAGGACGCGGAGTCCCCTCCTGACACACCAGGACACGCAGTCCCCTCCTGACACACCAGGACGCGCAGTCCCCTCCTGACACACCAGGACGCGGAGTCCCCTCCTGACACACCAGGTCACACAGTCCCCTCCTGACACACCAGGACACGCAGACCCCTCCTGACACACCAGGACACGGAGTCCCCTCCTGACACACCAGGACGTGGAGTCCCCTCCTGACACACCAGGACACGCAGTCCCCTCCTGACACACCAGGACACGGAGTCCCCTCCTGACACACCAGGACACGCAGTCCCCTCCTGACACACCAGGACGTGCAGTCCCCTCCTGACACACCAGGACGCGGAGTCCCCTCCTGACACACCAGGACACGCAGTCCCCTCCTGACACACAGGACACGGAGTCCCCTCCTGACACACCAGGACACGCAGTCCCCTCCTGACACACCAGGACACGCAGTCCCCTCCTGACACACCAGGACACGGAGTCACCTCCTGACACACCAGGACTCGGAGTCCCCTCCTGACACACCAGGACACGCAGTCCCCTCCTGACACACCAGGACACAGAGTCCCCTCCTGACACACCAGGACACACCGTCCCCTCCTGACACACCAGGACACACAGTCCCCTCCTGACACACCAGGACACGGAGTCACCTCCTGACACACCAGGACGCGGAGTCCCCTCCTGACACACCAGGACACGCAGTCCCCTCCTGACACACCAGGACGCAGAGTCCCCTCCTGACACACCAGGACACGGAGTCCCGTCCTGACACACCAGGACGCGGAGTCCCCTCCTGACACACCAGGTCACACAGTCCCCTCCCAACTGCAAAAAGCTCTGCTATGCTGTTATAGTAGGTAATTCACACTACAGACCTTCATAAACTACAGTATAATGAGTGATCAGCTTACAGCAGAAATCTAAAATCTCTTCCCAGTCGAGACTAAGCAGGGTGTGAGTGACTAGCGTCACATCCTTTCTTGTGAGCTCTGAATCTCCTGACGCTTTCAAGGAAGCAGATTAATTAGGGCTGGTCATCTCTGCTTTCTGGACTCTTGCTCTCTCATACTGGCTGTCTGGGCGCAGTGAGTATATTTAGCTTCTGAGAGTTCCTGTACTCCTGTTCCAAAAGGGTGCATCACACTCACCCAGCTGGAGAACTGCAGGGGCCAAGGCCACACACACACATACACACACACACACACACACACACACACACTCATACACTTACATACACTCATTCTCCCACCCCCTCTCACACACACAAACACACACACACACCAACACACACACACACACAAAAATGAGATATTATACTAATAGCCTAGTTAAGCAAGTCCACTACAAAGACTAGTAAATTAGAAATCCATACACGAATAGGACCTCGTCTTCTTTCTTCTTCTTCTACTCCCCTTTAGGGTCGCTTCCGTGGCTCATCCGGATCCATATGCCTTCTGCGTCTTCCCCTGCGTCTTCCCCTTTTCCTGCTTCGCGGCAGTTCCGACTTCAGCCTGCTTCCTCCCCAGATACCCTACCCCGTGTCCCGGCCATCCCAACCTTGCTCGCGTTGGCTCCGGACAGACCCTACCCATCCTTGTCACTCCTAACGCAAACCTTGGCATCCTCCACTCTGCCACCTCCAACTCTGTCTCTCTTTTCGTTAATGCCCGCTCCATTCTGCCTGCACTCTCTTCTTCCACCTCTCTTCTACACTCCCCGTTACTCTGGACCCAAGTATTTCAACTCCTTTTCCAGCCACAGTGCTTCCATTCTCATCATTCCACCCCCCCCTTTCATTAACACACGTATTCCGTTTTTGCTCCTACTGATTTTCATTCCAGTTCATACCTGCACCTCACCAGTTCATACCTCCACCTCTCCAGTTCATACCTTCACCTCACCAGTTCATACCTTCACCTCTCCAGTTCATACCTTCACCTCACCAGTTCATACCTTCACCTCACCAGTTCATATCTCCAGCTCACTAGTTCATATCTCCACCTCACCAGTACATACCTCCACCTCTCCAGTTCATATCTCCACCTCACCAGTACATACCTCCACCTCTCCAGTTCATATCTCCACCTCACTAGTTCATATCTCCACCTCTCCAGTTCATATCTCCACCTCTCCAGTTCATATCTCCACCTCACCAGTACATACCTCCACCTCTCCAGTTCATACCTCCACCTCACCAGTACATACCTCCACCTCACCAGTACATACCTCCACCTCACTAGTTCATACCTCCACCTCACCAGTACATACCTCCACCTCACTAGTTCATACCTCCACCTCACCAGTACATACCTCCACCTCACCAGTTCATACCTCCACCTCACCAGTACATACCTCCACCTCTCCAGTTCATACCTCCACCTCACCAGTTCATATCTCCAGCTCACTAGTTCATATCTCCACCTCACCAGTACATACCTCCACCTCTCCAGTTCATATCTCCACCTCACTAGTTCATATCTCCACCTCTCCAGTTCATATCTCCACCTCACCAGTACATACCTCCACCTCTCCAGTTCATACCTCCACCTCACCAGTACATACCTCCACCTCTCCAGTTCATACCTCCACCTCACCAGTACATACCTCCACCTCTCCAGTTCATACCTCCACCTCACCAGTTCATACCTCCACCTCACCAGTTCATTTCTCCACCTCACTAGTTCATATCTCCACCTCTCCAGTGCATACCTCCACCTTACCAGTACATGCCTCCACCTCTCCAGTTCATATCTCCACCTCACTAGTTCATATGTCCACTTCTCCAGTGCATTTCTCCACCTGTCCAGTTCATACCTCCACCTCCCCAGTACATACCTCCACATCTCCAGTGCATACCTCCACCTCTCCAGTACATATCTCCACCTCACCAGTACATACCTCCACCTCACCAGTTCATACCTCCACCTCACTAGTTCATATCTCCACCTTTCCAGTGCATACCTCCACCTCACCAGTACATACCTCCACCTCTTCAGTTCATACCTCCACCTCACCAGTTCATATCTCCACTTCACTAGTGCATTCCTCCACCTGTCCAGTTCATACCTCCACCTCTACAGTACATATCTCCACCTTTCCAGTACATATCTCCACCTCACCAGTTCATACCTCCACCTCACCAGTTCATACCTCCACCTCTCCAGTACATATCTCCACCTCACCAGTTCATACCTCCAACTCTGCTGACTCTGTTCAGTCTGCTCCCTGCCCTCACTACAGATTACAGTGTCATCTGCGAGCATCATAACCCTGCCACCGTGACTCTGCCACCCAGCCACTGGGGATGCACTACCCACACTACACTGCACTACCCCGCAATACCCCACACAGGCTCAGTGCCAGTCCTGGCCCGGAAAAATGAGGACTGCGTCAGGAAGGGCACGCGCTGCAAAAAATATGCCAAATCAAACACACGGATCATAAATCATACCCTGTTAGGATCTCACCATAGTAAAATCATTGTGATTGATGAAGACAAAACTGTGGCAGAAGGGTACAAACATTTCCAATGAGGTCTGTTAGCATGGTAAACAAATCCTGATCCGTAAGTATGGATTAAATCCGGGCACGCAGTATTCCAACCATTTTTTTCATGAAATGGAGGTGCGCCTTTCTGCACCATCCTGTAAACACCATCTTGAAAAGTTCTGTGCAGGAAACGTCTTGGCACTCAGGAAACGTTCTACTTTTTGGTCAGCGAATAGATCAGGTCACCCAGGAAGCGCTGCCTTCCTGGCGCGCGCTTCCCAGAACTTCCTCTTTAAGGGACAGACGCTGTGGTATTCTTGGGGAAATTATTAATTTGGGTCGACTTAATGTGCTTCATTTTTAAGAGGCGACTCCATTATGTTGGCAAGTGCATGGACATGAGACGTATTTGAAAAAGACGTGAAAGAACAGAAATGATAATATGATTGGCATAATCTGCACAATCCCTGCATTCCATTTAGCCTGAATAATTAAAAAAGAAAAAGGGGGGAACTTTTTATTATTTAATTAGTTTGGCAATTTTGGCCCTAATTCTGCTGATGAGGTATCAACCCTCCCCATGAAAGAAAGGTCTTAATTGATTGCCAGGATCAAAACAATGCTAATTGGGTTTCTGCAGAATCCTTTAATCATAATTCAGATGAGGACCTATAATTAATCTAACGAATGAGCAGCTGACTGGGACTGGAATGGGAACGGATAGTCTGATGGAGAAGAGGAGACTGATGAGGAAGAGTGGGAGGAGTGGGAGCGGATGCTCGCTGTGGCTCTTTGAGTAGATGACGAACTCGAGCAGGAGGGGATGAGAAGCCATGCTTGCCTTCGGTGTTTCTGGTTTGAACAAATCCTGGGGGGGGGGGGGGGTGTCACGCCAACAGCTGTCAATGCACCAAACGCTAAGCACACGTGTAGCCGAGGCCGACGACGTCCGACGTACCACACCCAGCATCCCTAACAGCAGCAAAAATATGCACATCAAATGGCATCAAATTGCAAGGTGCCACAAGACTTGAAATAGAACAGCACTTTGGTGCCCCCTCCCCCCCCCAACGGTCATAATCCATAATTTCATTAATGACTGGAGAATTGCGTGTCGCATCTTCCATTCTGTCAGGGACAGAGACAGGAGACACAGGTGCTTGTTCAGCTCTGATACAATTGATCCTCCTCCTGGGCCCAATCTGGTTACTAACAACAGGCACTGCGCCAGTAGTCCGTAGGAGAGCTTCTTGCGATACATGTGACGCCCCGATCACTAATAGGATTTAATAACAGTGCACCGACATGTTCATTTTGTGAAGGAGTGGAAGAAGGGGACAGGATGAAAGGATGGAGAGAGAGAGAGAGAGAGAGAGAGAGAGAGAGAGAGAGAGAACGTGGTGTTTGGGACAGCTTTTGATGGTGGGTAATTATATTATACGGGTGGTGGCTTGACATTGTGATTTGGCATGTGTCCATTTTTTTAAATACTTTGGATCTTGTCAGGTTTCATCTCTCGCATCCACCCTCATGCTTTTTTTTGTGTGCGTGCATGTGTCTCTCTCTCGTTCTCTCTCTTACGCGCACACACACACACACACACACATACACACACACATTTAGCTGAGCGCTGGCCTCCATTTTTCTGTTAGCTTTGATGTAGCCCGCACATCCCATCTCCAAATGCATCCATTACAGGTATCACGTTAATGGGGAGTTAGTCGACTGATCTAAGGAATGAGACAGTTTTATTGCTGTCTCTTAATGCGATGCACTTTGGCATCTACCTCTACCATTTGTAATTTCACATCTACTCGAGTATGCTGTCTCTTCAGCTATGTGCGCCGAGCCCACAGAGAGGATGATTAAACGAATGCTCTAAAACATGGAAACGAAGGAAAACCAATGGGGACCAGCTAGCAGGGTCCAGTTTGCTTTGAGCCAACATGCCATCATGCTTGACAGCTCAAATATGTCCCACAAAGTCATAAAACAATAGATACTGTGAACCAAGCAAAAGACAACATTAAAGTAGCACTTAAAGTAGGACACTAGACTAATGGAAAACAGAAGTACATCACCAGACACAAGTAGACCAAACTAATGGAAAACAGAAGTCCATCTCCAGACACACATAGGCCAAACTAGTGGAAAAGAGGAGGATGTCACCTGTCACAAACATGTTCTTTGTGCAAACATAAGCAAGAAATTAACACTGAATCATTGTGGCCACAACACATTCACATCCGTCCACGAACGTGAAGCTTTCCAGGAAGGCTCAGGTTCAGGACACTCAGTGGGAATGCTGATGTCCAGTAAGAGCACACATTGACTACATGAAGAAACGTCGAGCTCCTTCACATTATCCTTAAGAAAAATCGAACCTACACCATTTCCACCATCTACTTAGCGAGTCAACCAGATAAGAAATGTTGTGGTTAAGGTAGGAATTTTACGCTGCGGCTCAAATACATCTCAAACGACCACAGGACTGCCTGCATGCCCCGCACAGCACTGGGCTATTACACATCCATTCCTCACCTGCTGTATTTTTGCAGCCATTGAGTACTTGGTGTTCACCCTTAAAACACATCCAGTTTAATTTGTTTTTTTTGGTCTTTCTCTACCACTTTTTTTTTGCCTCTCAAAGGCAGTTGCAAGGCAGTTCCTGTTTGGTGGCATCTGAATAGGCTTATCACACTAAGCTTATCAACCAATGATGTGCTGAGAATTTTCTTTCATCAGTTTTGACGCACGGCAAAAAGCGGTTTTGTTCGACTATTGCAGTTCCCGAACCACCACGGAATTTCAAATAGTCTGAAAGCAAGGGTGCAAAAAGAACATAATTAAATCTTTATTTCATTTTCTAATTAATGATAGTGACGGGGTGGGGGTGCATTCAGCTTGGTAAAACAGTATGATGTGTTTCTGAAGCATTGTGATGCACTGCAGTTTAATAATCCATTCCTTGATCTCTGCCATTAAAATCATAATTAGGGTGATAATTACATTAGTTTCAGAATAAAATTACCATAACAAAAGTGTTTCTCTCTAATAATGACACCATGATTGACTTTTTAAGTTGACTAAATGCCCTAAAATGAAGAGAGCACTACAGAACTTTAGAAATTTCGATAGTATTGGCTGTTATCATTCGTGTTCGGTGTACTTTTGGCCAAACTCTGAATCTTGACATAAGTTATTTTTGTACATAGCTATTTATGTAAGGTAAGATACCAAAGTAGATTTTTAAAGCATCGGATGAAGACAAGCATCAGGTAAACTGAAGCAACAAAACTACATCGTGATATTTCTGATATTCGACATTGTGAATTGCCGAGTCTCTTTGCTACTGTTCGCTAGGAATCAGAGAAACGTGCAGATATGCCCATTCTTGGAGATTTCCTATTTAATTGCTATTTATAGGCCTTCGCTGCAAGTGTAGATCTGCGCTCGTAATGCTATATGCAATATCACCTGAATCTGTCCTCAACAAAATTATTTTTTTCCCCCCAGCGTTATTCCGATTACTGTTTCTTTAGTACCAATATGATTGATATATGTGAAAATTCTCATCCTCCTTTAATATCACATCTAATACTGAGATTTGTAATTGGGCTCGATCCTTCCAATATGGTGATGTAGGCGCACCTTCCGCTGTCAATTTCCCTTCTGCCGGGGCGCCATCGCTAAATTGCAGTTTGGAAGACAAGAACAGCCTCACAGGAGAACACAAAAGGATAGCAGAGCTGACCAGAGCGCAGGTGGAATTGAATTGGAAATCTTCCACGGGGGTCTGTTAGCATAACAAAAGGGCCAGCATGACTTTAGACAAAAGCGCCGAGGGTTTAATGTAGAAAATCAATCTTTCCAAGGAGAGAAGTTATTGTTCATGTAGCCGTACAGGTGTTCCTCCCTGGCTCCTTAATCAAAAGTGTCAAAACAAAGTTAGGGGAAAAGTTTTCTTTTGCTAGTCAGGTGGAGAGAGTTGGTGGGAGTCTGTGAGTATGTCTGTGAAATAGTGAGAGCGTCAGCGTGAGAATGTTTGTGTGTGCGCGCATGTGTGCTGTGTGCATAAGCATGCGAGTGCATGCATTGGCGTATGCAATAGGGAACACACAAAACCTTGACAGTTAGAGTAAACCACCTGTTCCTTTGGTTGTGAGCTGCAAAACAACCCACTCCATTATAAGCTGGAGACAATTCACCTTGCACTGTGTAGTACATTCACAGAAAATCTGCATAACACTGTGGCATCCGCTTGGGCTGTGGGCCTATGGGCAGGCAGACAGGACTGCGGCAACGATCCCCAGGGTGCTGTGCACTTCTCCGCTCGTCTCTATTAGATCAAACGTAATGTTTCTAAATATCATTGCTTATAGTTGTAGTTGCCTTATGTCTCATTTTCATTACATTTTGTTCTTTTTAGTTTGAGTAGTGAAAAATTCTCTGTTGTGCTAATCTTTTTGATTATCTACCATTTCCACTGAACCCTGTTTTTGTTAAATACTACACTTATTAAATAAAAGTCTCTTTCCAATGGAGGAAATGGCATTTCCTGGTCCATTTCCACTGTTGATGCTACGTTGGAGTCAGAAGTGTTGGTTTTGCCACTGAGCTTGAGGAAATCGAGCGGCACGTCTATGAACCCGAATTGGGGAGATGAAGAAGGACCCAGCGGAAAGGGATATGGCTGCCCCCTCCTGGATGGGTCCATCCAGCCGAGCGCAAGGCAGCAGGCTGGGGAACGTGGCAATGGGAATAGCACTCACCGGTGGAGCTGCAGTGGACCGAGCTCCAGTGACCAGGGGGCCGTGAGAGTGACCGCTCCATGTCAAAGACGGAAGGCGTCCCTCCACGTGCTGCAGCTGCGTTTGGCACAACAGGTGCTCATGAATCTGCCGTCAGAGCAACACGACGATCTGACCGCACTGACGGCGGCCCTCCGACAGTGTTTCGGGCAGGTGCCAACGGCGCCCCTGGTCAGGTGTCTGCTCCCTGAGAGAAGCAGGCTCCAGGGAGAACGGATAAGCACGCTGACAGTGGCTCAGGAGGCGTGCCTGGTGTCGGAGACGGCTATGCAGGAAGGATCAGCACGTGGAACACTTCCTGAGAGCTCTGCAGCAAGAGGAGCCGAGGCAGCACCAGTGCCGGGTAGACGCACACAGCAAAATGTATTGAGGGCAGCAAATAGTAAAGAGGTTTGTACGACACAGGACACAGCGTGTGATCTGTGGCAGCAGATCAAGCAGGTCGGGCCTTAACAGAGAAGCGGAAACTGGCTGTGGGGGCTTCTGCATCGTCATAGCGACATCTTCTAGGCCACGGTGAGAGACTAGGCATGGATAGACTTAGTGCAGCACTGCGTTAAAGCTAGTGATGCGTCCCTGATTAGGCTCCGCCCCCACCAGGTCCAGCTTGGCTTAAAAGGAAGCTGCAGCCCAAGAATAAAGTAGACGGCACAGCTGCAGGAATCATCGAGCCGTCAAACAGCCCCTAGGTAGTGCCAGCGGTGCTGGTGAAGGAAAAGGATCACAGCTGGTGGTTCTGTGTGGACTAGGTGTGGCTCAGTGCTGCTACTAAGCCCAGATCAGCTCAGCCGACTCCCCGCGGTTCGGCTCGCTGGACCTGTGGAGCGGATATCGACAAGTGGTGCTTATTCTGGACAGCAAGGGGAAAACGGCATACACGCATGGCGCAGGGTTACGGCAGTTCAAAGTTACAGCTTTCTGACTGTGTGACGCACCGGCCACAGTCAAGTATTTGACGGAGTGGGTGGTTGTCAATGTCCCTACAGAGTGGTGCATCTACTAGTTAAATTATGTGCTGGTCCATACACGAAGCTTTGATGGCACCCCTTTGTAAGCCTGGAGCAGCTTTCAAGTCTGGGAACCTCCAGCAGCATCCAAAAAAGTGCAACCTCCTTCAGCAGCACATGAGCTTTCTGGGTCAAGTCATGAACTTCCTGAGTCATGTCATGAGCAGAACCAGAGTGGACACTTACCGGGAAAGGTGAATGTTGTGCGGCAGTGACCCCTGCCATGGAACATCGGAACAGCTGCGTGCTTGGATTTGCTGATGTATTTGCACCTCTTCATCAGATCACGATAAAGGGGGTCGCATTCCAGTGAGATGAGGAGGCTGAGGATTGCGTTTGTGGCTCTCTGTGCTCGGCTATATGAGACACCAGTGCTGGCATTTCCCGGGGATGGCCATTATCCTTTCACAGAGACAGGGATGGACTGTCATGGGAGGGGGGGGCCACACCATTTCCACCCGTACCCCTATGACGTTCCTTTAGTCCTGCACACTGATTAGGCCTTTCTGACTTGGCTCACACAGAGCCCAAGGGTCACAAGGTGCATCTCAGTACTACACATGTCCCACTTCCCCATCGAACACCCGGTAATGCCGACACCATCTCTCACCTCCCGTATTCCACTGAGGAATGCCAGCGGGTGACTGAGAGGAGTGCCTCTGCTGCTTTCACTGCCCAGTGATGCCGGAGGTGTTCCGCTGGGTCCAGGAGGAGGAAGTGGCACTCTCGTGGGCAAGCGGATGGTTCCAAGTCACGTGGGAACCAGGTTGGGCAGATGTGAGGCCCACAGCGCCTGGCCAAGGTGGTACATCGAGTCCAGGCAGGCCCAGCTAGCTCCGTACCACCCTGGAGAAAGGAAGATTTCGCCAAGGTCACGGCACCGAGAGAGGCCCGGGAGCTTTGGCTACAGAGAAGTGGAACTGGGGCAGGTTGGGACTTGGGCTGTGGACCTGTGGGCAGACGAAGATTCCCAGGATGCCGTGCACCATTCCGCTCACATTTATTAGTTCAAAAATGAATGTTTCTAAATGCAGCTGTTGTCGTAGTGGTGTTATGTCTCGTTTTCGTTAAATCATGTCCTTTTTAGTTTGAGTAATGATTAAAAATGTTTTACCGTCCCAGCACTGTGTATGTTTTTTTGTTTCCTTCCTGCTGAGTACTATTCCTGTTGATTGATACAGTTATTAAATAAAATAGCATTTCCCGGTCTTACTTCACCACTGACACTACAGTATTCATATAACAAATAGACATTTTCCAGCAGCATAATTTCAGCTCCTTTGTCCATCAGAAGAGTGTGTCAAAGAAGCAGAGGTTCAGTAAAATCTATCTTTGAAAGCATTGACGAAATCAACAGACACTGCCTAGTTGTAATGCTACAGAACAATGGGAGTCAGGAACCTGGGCTCTAGGCTAGGCAGCCTTCATACAAACGCTGCTAAGCATGTCGCAAAACTAGAGATCCCACTTGAAGCCCCAATTATGCTTGACAGAAGCGGGTCCTCACTGGGTGTCCTTTTCATCCATACGTTCGCCACTCCGGGCGGCCTTGAGGTCGCTAGAACAATGCGGCTGATGTTTGCTGGCGGCCCGGCAGTGGCGACGTCCTTGGTCATTCACGCTCGGCACTTCAGTTGCCATAGCAGGCGCATACAACAAGGGAAAGAAATTTCTTCTGAACATCACACAAACAAACACAGATGTTTAACACCCAGTGAGAGACATACATGACATGAACGTGGAACTATTTTTTAAGCAGATCTAGAACGTTTTACTTTTCGGTGAATCGTACTTTTTGTTAACGGTTCTTAAGAAACTCCAAAACCAGGTCTAAATTCCGTGCAAAATGACAATACCAAGACTACCAGAAGGCTGAGACAAAGGTGCTCACCTGCTAACAATATGCATCTGGCAAATGGAAGAGGGGACCCGAAACAATCAAACCAAGTGGAAATTCCTGAGAGAGACCTGCACTTAAAGCTGTTCTCCTCGATAAGGTAAGTCTACGTTTATCGGCCGACACCCAGCCACGTATTACCATAATAATGATTTAAGCACTCGCTAATCCTCTCTGGTTAATGAACGTCTTCATTTTCCCAAGCCAAGCAGAGGGGCTGTGGCGGGCGAGCGCGCGCGCGCGTCAGTCCGCCCCGTCTGGCAGGCCGTCCCGGTGGAATAGTGTCGCATGTGTGTGATACCCGAAGTGTGATGGGTAATTTTCCAAATACGCCCATATCGTTCACTCCCATTCACTCTCCTGCATTCAGTCACTCACCCCTTACTATTGTCCCCCAAGCCACACACAGTATATAATTCCCCTCTGTTTCTGGGCATTAACCTGCACACAAAGCACTAACTATTACTGATTGATAGCAGTCGTAATACTATGAGGACAATAAGCAGGGAGTCATTGACACTGTAAATTCTTCAGGCTAGGAAATGCAGTGTTCGGTGCGAAACGCTGGAGCCCAACACACGACAAGGCTTAGCATGCTGACTAGGCCATGCCAGGCTCCCCCTCCGGCTTTTGACCACCCAGTCAGCTGTGTAGGAAGCACTGACCCCATGACCTCGGGGGGGCAGTCCATATGCAAACCAGTTGATTAAAAATCAGTTAGGGGCACACTGATGTAGAACGGTATGCGTGGTGGGCGGGCGGTGGAAGAAGGTTTCAAATGACCGTGGAGGCCAACCCTGAAACCCCCCCCCCCCCCACGACTTATTTCAACACGAAAAAACACTGTGTGACTGATTAATTGATTTGATGACAATATAATGAATTCTAATGAACATAAAAGCTTTCTTCAAAGGCTAGGGAAGAAAGAGTATATGTGGTGTGCTACGGATCGAAGGGGTCATAGGGACATTATAAAACTGCAATACAAAAGTGTGATTTTTTGAGCAAAAACACTTCAGTCATTGTTTCTGTTTGCTACTTGCAGTCATGAATTTTCTGATCATAATATCACGAAAAAGTACAAGAAGCAGGCTTTACAGTTTTCTTAGCTGTTCTGTGACATGAAACCTAAAAAAATGTCTTTCCATTTGATTTCTGTTTTTGCTACATGATTCCTTAGAGTAAAAAAAACAAAACATGTTTTGAAATCATTTGAAATCAGTCCAAATCCTGTCACTACAGAGTCTGACTGTAAATCACAATCTTTCGCCACTTGAAATCCCAAAGCCGGAGATTTTTGATGACCATACTGGTGTAGGGGATTTGTAATTGGGTTGACTGGAACATTCCATGGATTTTCAGGGCTTTAGTTCGGAACGTTGGATGACATTCCAAAATTCCTTGGCAGGATCCCCTACTCAGAGGAGCGGGGGGGACCCAACTTGGATTAGACTAGGCACATGCTGAATTTCAGATTAGGTTTAATTGTTTGAGTGTGCCATGTAAGTTAGAGAGCCTTCTGCTTCATTTGGATAGGTTTGGATAAACACTTAAAACTCCGTAATATCCAGGTTCAAGACATTTGCGTCAGATATGAACCTAGCTAGATTATCCTGTCACTTTGATTCCATAAACCCTGTCAGCTTTCGACATAGAACTGCCAATGCTGGTTTGGGAATTCATTGCTTGATTTAATTAGAAATATGATAAACACTATAATTCATAGCTTTAAAGAGAGGCCTGTCATTGGAGGGAACCACGCTGCCGCGGCCAGTTGTTCTAAGCAGTCCGCTTTGGTCCTCAGTCTGAAGTCTGTCTTCTCCCAGTAATGACAATCTTGACCACAGCACTTAAACACGTGTCCTTATAACACGCAGAGAAAGCGGCCGGCCGGCCGGCGTGAACGGTCTCCCTTGACATGATTTGCTTGGAATCCATAAGGCCCATCGACCCGAGCGCAGAGAAAGGCTGTGGTGCAGAGTGAGCCAGTGGCGTCACGTGCGCCGTCATCCTCCAATACACCCATGACGCTCATGACAGTGGCAGAGACCGCAAAAAAATAAAAAATCAATACGATAAATTATACACGTGGCACTATGATGACGTGACTGCGGCTGGTTTTCGACGCGGCCGGGGCCTCAGAAGCTTGGGGCGTCTGTGTGCGACGGGGGTGACTTCACCACCATTGCGGGCAGCTGACAGCTGGCAGACGCTACTCTGGCTGCAGTTGGTGCGGCGACTCCAAAGCCCCTTGTGGACCTCACTGCTGTCAGCACCTTATGAGCACTCAGGTACACTCGCTGCCACGGGTGATGGGACAAATTAGAACGCACCGAAGTATCAGAAAATGGAACGACGGCGGTTTTAAGAAAGAGTCAAATATTAAGCGCAAATGAAGGCGATTTTGATGTCAGTAACACTCGGTAATGTGATAGGCCCCATAATCACATCAAGTTCATTTTTATTTGTGGACAAGACCCTCTCAGCGATACAGAAAGAGACCCATGCAGAAGCAAGAGTCTAAGTAAATATTGACAATGGGTGGATCCCCCCCCCCCACACACACACACACAAACCACACACATACACACACACACACACACACACACACAAAACACACACGCCACACACATACACACACACACACACACACACTCCAAATCAGCTGGTATATACTGTTCCTCTGCCAGGTGTTAGTATGGGAGTCAAACACAGAAATTAGAGGGCTCAGGTTCTTTCAAGCTTTATGTAAACATGCTCACAGCTGCCTCAACGTATGAGAGAACGTCACGCGCAAACAGACGCCTGACAGTCAGCCCGCACCGCGATTCGATTGGGTCAGCAAACAAAACAACAACAGTACATCTCACAAATATATTTTCATTTGTCTTTCTACAAATGTTAAAAACGTGTACTGAGTTATTAGCGCCATAATGAGAAAGGGAGAAGATGGAAATCTCTTAGGTGGAGAACCAGGAAAGACAGACAGAGAGAGAGAGATTTCCTTTGAACCACACTGACTTAATAAAAAAAAAAAAGTTGGAAGGTTTTTACAGAGGAAATTGAAGAAATGGACAGGATACAGTGTGAAGCGTGTTCACTAGCAGAAGTAAGGGAGCCATAATGGGCTATGTGTGTACTAAAATGGATAATGTTTCTCTAGACGAGCAGAGTATCTACATCCACTTAGAGTGATGATGCAGTGTGTGTGTGTGTGTGTGTGTGTGTGTGTGTGTGTGAGAGAGAGAGAGAGAGAGAGAGAGAGAGTATAGGTGTGGAAGAAACATAGAAAACTGGAATACAACCATTCTGTAATCATAGGTTCACTGCCTAAAAGCTAAAGGGAAATTTCCTCCTCCCTGCGTTTGCTCTGTCTCATGTGTACATTTTTATAAACACACACACACACGCAGAGACACTCAGCAGCTGTGTGAGTTTGTGTGGCAATGTTGGCACTGGCATTTTCCAGCATTCAGTTTGCAGTAATCAGTAGAGTGGTGCTGGCCAGTAGATCTCACACACACACACACACACACACACACACTGAGCCAAATGGAAAATTGCACATCAATCTGGAAATGTCTAGCAACAATATAACCGCTAGTGAGAAACAATTTAACTGCTAGTTCTAATGTGTGTGTGAGTGTACTAAGAGGAGCTTAGCACAGATGAGACGATGAAAAATGAAATCATTAGTTCTAACCATCACTGAAACACAACCTTGTTTTTGCATGTGTTTGTCTGTCTGTCTGTCCTCTCTTCCTGCAGCAGCTCCTGTGATTAAACAAGTGCTTGTAAATTAATTATCCTGATGAAATGCACCTCCAAACAAGCCACATGTACACACACACACATGCACGCACACACGTACACGCACATGCATGCACACATTCCCAATCACACCCTACTTCACACTGACAACAATGTTTCCCCTTGCTCCTCCTTTCCACATTTCGAACCCCAAAACACACACACACACACACACACACACACACACACATCCCCCACCTGCACCCGCACCCCCACCTCCACCCTGGCACTATGCCACCCCCACCCTGGCAGCAAGCCATCCTCATGGCCCCAAGGACTGATGGGAGCCCAGTAAATATTGTAAACACTGACAAAACAAACACAAGCAGCAGATGGCAAGGTGCTCTCACTGTCCCACGGCCAGCCTGCCTCGCTTGCGTCCCAACCCAGACCACTTCGGCTCGCAAATAAGAGCTGATCCCAGATCAGCGGAACAAGACACCTTCCATTAACTAACTGCCACAGGCATTACACTGAGTCTTTATCCTGCGCACTATGTGATGGAGAAACATAAAGAAGGCCCTGGGGAGAAACAGCGAGAGAGATCGGGAGAGATCGAGAGAGAGAGACGGTCCGCTCTCCTTCCTCCTCGCGCTGATTATTTTCCTCCTAATTGAAAAGAGGACGGAGGGACCGGAGACGCCTCCCCCTACGGAGCACCTGCCCCAGTGATCACTGGGTAATTGATTTCCGTAAACGCGGGTTAAATGTGACATGTTGAGGGGGGGTAGAGGGAGTTGAAATCTGGTGCCCACAAGTCATTTATCATCTGTTTGCTGGCGGGTGTGAACAGAGGAGGGGGGGGGGTCCTGATGACAGTTTGGAAAAGAGGATTTTTTTTTAGGAAGAGAGCTGGAGGAAGCTTCCTTTCTAGCTCTGTCTCTTGCTCATGCACGCCGCCTCGCAAACGCACGCACATACACGCTCACGTGGCAGCAGTAAATTAGAAGCCGGAGTTATTTTTGGAAGGGAGCGGAGACAGACACTGAAAGGCTCTCGCACTCATCCTTAAGCAGGAAAGTCTTTGGCCTTGACACTGGTGAACCGTCTCTTCTCCACAAAACACGGTGCCCACGGCAAAGCACCCGGTGCAGTGAAACGAAGCGTGCAGGCTGCTCCACGAGACGCCGCACGCGCCACTCAAGACACAGCCCGCGTGCGGAGAGCAGGCGACCCAGAGAGAACGCGCTCACCACTGCCTCCCAGTCCTGGGTCGTTTCCGACTGATTTGCATGCATACACGGACCGCACTTTCCACAAACACGTAATTATGCCGTGTGCTTTGCAGTACATTCCGTATGCGGTGCAGCACTATACGTGATAAGGCGCTATTATCTGTAGAATGCTCCGCGTGCAATGCAGACAGCGACGGAGTTGTCAAATTAGCAAAGAGGCCTCTGGTTTATTTTTTCTTCCTCCAGTACACACACTCTCTCTCTCTCTCTCTCTCTCTCTCTCTCTCTCTCTCTCTCTCTCTCTCTCTCTCTTTGTATTTGCTGCGTATAAAAAGTATATGAAATGACATTTTCAACAGGGAGAACAATGAAATGAAGTTTTTTACGGCGTGCTAGCGAGACGGCAGTAGCACACAGCTTTTGTGTTCATGAGGCGCCTGCAGAGCCAAAAATGAATTAACTATTTGACTAGCGGATTGATCTTCTTCTGATTTCTTCCTTTAAAAAAAAAAACTCCATTTGGAACCCCCCCCCCCCCCCCGCGACGTCAAAGGAGGCGACGTGATTGTGCGCTTTACAGAGCGATTGCACGGAACCTCCAACATTTCTCAGATATTTTGAAGATCAGGATATCCATAGGGTACACCAAATGAAATCTCATGGATGAAACTGGCAGTGAAAAAACAAAACAAAAAAACACACACATGCGGGTAGATGCAGATCAACCCCTGGACACGCATATATGTAGATTAAGTTGAACATATAAATGAAGGCTTTTTCTTTCTTACAGAGAGACTATGTGAGAATCTTCGCTCCAAATATCCACAAAGAAGACACTGGTGAGTGGTATTTCGAATACTGTGTTCTAAATGTACTTTATATGTTGTTATAGGATGGTGTGATGCACTCGTTTTTTTTCCTTTACTTTTCATCACTTTGTTTTATATGCCTTGAGGTAGCCTACACATTATGAACCGCCCAAGAACCCATCAGGGCCCTTAATTGCTGTGCAGTTTGCAGGGTTACATTTGAAGTCATTAAACTGTCCTTTTTTTCTATAGGGGTCACGGTAATTTGTGCCCCTGGGCAAATATGCAGGGTGTCGATGGTTCCTCCCAGCACTTGCCTGCGCTCTCGTCGCCTCTTGATAGACTTGTAATTATATACCGCATCGCTCACTGTCGCTCGCCCTCTTCCCCTCTCTTCCTCTATCACCATCCCTCCATCCCTTATTTCATCATCCTTAGTCAGCATGATGATTCAAACGTGGCGACGTTCAACCAGATGTAAGTGATGGTCTCGGCTCAGATACCCCTACACCATTCCTAACTTTAACTTGGAAAGCAGCAAGTGCAAAACTGGTTCCAGGTCAGAGGTTTGGCATGACACAGTTTTGCAATGTATCAGATATCGATTCACGTAAAGTACAATGTACTTTAATAATGTAATACAGTTGATTTTTTTTTAAACTCAGCTTTCTACCTCTGTTCTCCTTGTATTGATTAGCAATATTTGCAGAGTTGGTCTTCGCAGCCTAAGATTGAAGCACCTCCTCTATGTTTGACCTGAGAGGCAAAATACAGAACACTGCCTAATATTCCAGAACCTTCCATCTCCCAGGTGCCCCTAGGAGTGTAAGGTTGTGTGTTCAGGGCAACGCCGTTCCCATCTCTCCCTGACCCAAACAACCCCACCTCGCCCCGTGATTCATTCGTCGGCCACCCGGGACAAATCTACATAATGTCCTGTCATGGTGTGTCAGCCTAGCGGTTGACTTCTCGACACCTCTGCCTCGGATAAACTATCACAACAGCAGCAGACGTTTACCTTCTATCGTCTGACGTTACCCAATTTTCTCGCTCTTTTCTGTCTTTTTCTTGCACTTATTTTTCTCTCCCTTCCAGAGCAGCTGAAAGAAAGGAATCTGATACGGTGTCACCTCTTCCACCAAAGAATCGTTTTTAAAAATACGCTACAGCTTTCCGAACTTCTGTGTTCGTGTACATTCGTTTTATCCGATTATGTCCGTAAAGCACGTTCAACCGAATTTTACATGGATTTTGCTATCAATAAGAAACCATGTTGGCACTGTATAAGTAGTTGCTAATTAATTAATTTTACCACCCAATTTCTATGTAAATAAATACACAAGCATGCGCAAACATCCACTCACGCCTCTCCCTTGTCATTCTTCAACAGGAACTGGCAACAAACAGCCTGTTTCTCCGACACCCCACCACACACACATACACATACACATACACATACACATACACACACCCTCCCCTTCTCGGTGTGTGGTGCTGTTACTAGGAACGGCAAATAATAAGATATTTAGCCTGAGCCTTCATGTTTGTGCCACTGGCCCAGGGTTGCCAGATTTCCATTAGCATATCCGGGCCTGTGCTCTTTGTTTTACCCTGACCTGTATAATACGTGTCACATCCACAATACAACAAATCAAACGTTTGTTAATTTCCCTCGCTTTCCTCCGCAGCTGCTGGCGTCCATTGTGTCAACCAGATTTTAATTAATATGATAAGCAATACTTGCAAGGCTGAGATGACTTTTTCTCTCCACCCCCCACATACCCACCCTAATGCCCCTCCACCCCCTTTTTTAAAATTAGGATTGAGTGGGCTGAATGGAATGGGGGAAGGCGAGGGGCTTTTTTTTTAAAGTAAACATGAGTAAATCTAAGGTATCTGATGTGGGGTGTTCCACCTGAGGACGACGAGATATGAAAACAGTTTGTCTGCCATGATTTCCTGTTGCATTGTGTAAAACGATAGGCTGGTAATTTGGATTGGCGCTTTGTAATCTAGAGCCATTTACACGAGGGATCAAAAGGATGTCAGAGAGCGCACGGAAGCTCTTTCACAAGCACGCACACATGCGCGCGCGTGCGAACGCACGCACACACACACACACACACACATACACACACACACGCGCGCGCGCGCGCACTTTTGAAGAGACAGCTGACACTTTCGAAATGGTACGAAGGGATGTTGCAACAAATCCTGCCAATCAACAGAATATTCACACCACTTCCTGATTTCTGACGTTTCTACAAGGGTTACTAATTTGGTGATTTTCAACATTTTAAAAGCTCCATCCTTATACGCAGTATAACCTAACACACAAATGCATGCATAATGCAGCAACCAATTTCCATACTGCATATTTAAAGCTGCAAAGACAATTCAAGTTTGTTGAAATACCCACTACTTACCCAAAAGTACTAAATATCGACTTGTAAGATTATCTAGTAAATAGAACTATAAATGTAACCACGTGGGTGCGTAGAACGGTCTAGCATACTACCTAAGCGCCACCCATAGGTGCCTGAGTGTACTACACCTAATAAAAGCCCACTGAGATAAAGGCCCCTCTCACTCACACATTTTCACTCTGCAAGGCTCCATATTCATACACGTTGCACCAATGCACAGATTTACAACCAAATCATCTTTCCCCTTCCAAAATAAACAGCTTTCAAGATTACAAAGCGGGGATTTTCTAATCCCTTCAGAATGTAGCTTCATAACTGCCATGCAATTAAATTCAATAACTTTTTTTTTTTGTCTAGCACTTTTTCAACAGACATTGTCATAAAGCAGTTTTATGGAAATCGAGGTCTAGAGCCCTACGAGGCACGCCAAAGCTGTCAGTGGAGGGAAAACCTCACTGAGATGGCGTGTGAGAAAGACACGCTAAGAGGAGCCCAAAGGGGGATGCGACTTCCTCTGACTCTACCACCACCCCTCCCCCCATAAGTAAATAAACAAACAAATAAATACCATACAAACTGCAACGCTACATCGAGAGTCACTTGCAGGAATCGCCACTTCGAACAAACAGCCGCAATTATCCAACTCTTACACAAACTACCATTGATCTCTCCCGAGGTGGGGTGAGATGTGAGTGTCTCCCACTCGTCACAAGAGCTGTCGACAGCCTCTGCTTACGGCTGAAGAGGCTGATGAGGACCGACTGCGTGGCAGAGGGACGCTATGCTAGCAGCGCCACTCGTTTGCCGTCCGACACAGGAGGGACTCGGCGTTTATTTCTTGGGAGGGTTGTTTGTGCATCTCCGAGGGTGTGCTTTTTGGGGGACGGGCGTGTAAGGGCAGTGAGTGCTTAGACATTTATGTATGCCTAACTGGAGTCAATGCTTTTAGCATCGGTTTACACTTCCAAGGCCCGTCTGTTGAAGAAGTCCTGAAACTTGGCCTCTTTCGGTTTACCAGAGAAAGCTGGATTTCAGTGATGATCTTGAAGCAAGCTCAAGATGATACGATCTGAATGTGCTTCGCTTACAGAAGATAAACAAGGAGAGACCAGAGAAGACGTTGCCATCATTCGACCTCTTGACTCTTAAGTGGCTGATCGCTGCTCACCAAATGGCCGTTTCATGTTGTGTACATTGCAGTCATCTGAGTGGGTTTCAGTCCTCATCTCTTTGCCTGTGGTTCTAGTGTGCCAGGGAAACATTTGATTCACAACACCTATAACCCGTACCTCAGAAGGCCTGGCGGTTGAGTCAGTAGTGCCACTGTACTAATGAGTGTCGACAGAAATGCAAAAGTGACCTTCCTTTGTGCCTTACATTTCATTAATGTACAAGCACACAAAAAGCCCCACACAGGTTTGCCTGAAAACAAAGTCACACCGCTAGGCTCTGCTGCACATGCACTGACTAATGTCATTTCAGACACGTTTACACACTAATATAATAGTCTCCGGGACCAGTCAGTAGGTCATCCACCATCTTTCCCATAGTCAATCCCACCACTCATTACTGCTTGTCTTGTCACAATGACTTCAGGCTAACCACTAACGTCAAGATGGGAAAACAGCTGAGTCAGTGTCTGCCTGGCGTATTCACGCCACGGCCATCTTGATAAGAACATGGCCGGGTCGGGTGGGCAGGGGCTGTCGGCTCTCTAGCGGCGTCGGCCTCCCTGTTCACATACAGGACGTTAGCAGACGGTAGCTACGTGTCACCAACTGTGGCGTGTTTATCGCGACCTTCAGATTTTCCGTTTGCGGAGTCACGAAGATCTACGGCGAGGGAGCGGATGGACGAGAGAGCGGAAGTGAAGGCGCTTTGTATCCCCTCAGATTTATGATGGCCAATTACAAAAGGTGGGTCATTTTCCATTAGCCTATCAAAATCACCGGGGATCGTTTGTGAATAGGGTTTCAGGGTGAACAAAGAATTTATAGCGCTCTTCCGTTGCTAAAAAAAGGGTTGTTTTATGTGCCTGACACTATGTCGCTCACTCTCTCTCGCTTTTGTGCACGCACACACACACACACACACTCACTCTCTCTCTCTCTCTCTCTCTCTCTCTACTAGTTAAGATCAGGTAATTTATAGCAGTACGTAGTTATCTTAAGTGCAGCCGCCCTTCAGTTCTATACCACTTTTAAATGTAAATTTTCAAAAACAATTCAATCATAACCAGCGGTTCTTCGACCGTAGCGCCCATCCATTTAAGGTGAGTCTTTTAATTACGGTCAACGAGTCTAAGAATTAAGCCTGAAGAAATGTCTAAATCAATGTTAACTGTGAAGGGAAGTGCTTCTAACCAGTCCCTGTGATCCAGTGCACACCATCCCCAGCATCCACAGCATTCTGTCCTGGAGCCTATAACAATCCTGCGTTTAATCGTTCCTAAAGCGTATTGTTCTCAGTGCTGCTCTGCTGAGTCTCCGAATCTCTTCCGTTCTACCTCGCGGGGGGTTTGAGGTTGTTAAAAAATGATCTTATATTGTCACATCTGTTGGCAAGCTGCCATTCTGCTATGACAGTGAAATAACACCACGTAGCGACATAACACAGCCGGCCAAAACACACGCTGGCCAACAAGGCTCAGAAAGGGAGGAGCAGCGTGGGCCGAGAGACGTTAGTTTTTAAACGCTTTGAAATCTCGACCATTGGGTTTTATCGGAGGACTTCAGGTTTCCACGTTAGGCCCTTTTAAGGTGTCAGATTGGAAGGCTGAGCTGTGACCGTTTGAGTGCTGTCAGATTGTCAGACTGCATTGTGACCGTTTGAGTGCTGTCAGATTGTAAAACTGAGCTGGGACCATTTGAGAGCTGTCCCTCTAGGAGCTTGTTTTTAGGCCAACTCGGGTAAGCATCATTTCAAACTCAGACTTCACTTAAACTGGATCTCAGTTTTGTAGAACACATCTAATCTAGATTCAGAAGCATAGACATATTGGCTATAAAAACAGAACGGTTTTTTTTTGTTTTGTTTTTTTGTTTGTTTGTTTTTTTACTGTAATGTGAACTATATTGGGTGTCCAGTGCAGTCTGCACATAACAGTGACACAAGTTGTGTTATTTTGGCTCTGGATTCCAGCACACTGGAGTAAAATGATACTATTACTACTAGGACTGGGAAGTACAGAGTGGCAGCTTTAATTCAATATTGTGTAGGTCATGTGTCTCTATCAGGCAAACCACATAGGAATCACAGGCATCTCTGAACACTTTTCTTGCATTTCAGAGGACCATGAGGTACGTAGACACATTTAGCCTCCATTCAAATTATGTTTAGTACTTAGTTGCAGATTATTTGGCATGAATAACTACTTATTAAACCAGATATGATTCCTATATGGTTCATCCAAACAAAACGCAAATACCCTGAAATTAAAGCTAAGGGTCAGCAATTTTACCTTACAATCATTGTTTTATTTCAGACCTAACATGATAAAGTGCACAAATAAACAACAGCATCCTTGTTAAAAATGTACATACTCAAAAATATAGTTAAAATCAAAATGGCAGTGTGTAGTGTCATTAGCGATTAAATGGCACATGCCTCTCTATAGCTCTCAGGCTGAGTTGGATTTTGCTCAATGGCTACCAATTTGACGATTAGGTGATGTGGGCCAAACAAACACGGATGACTTGATATAAAAACCTGTAGTATACATTGCTTTACCAAGGCCAAATACAGGTGCTTTTCAAAAACTGAACTCACTTATAGGCTATAAAAATAACATTTCATTTGTTCTACTATAAACGCACCCCACCCCACCCCCAACACACACACACACACACACAACTACTACTACTACCCTTCTTCAAACTATCCACAGATTTCCACGATTTGAAATCACCAAATTGCGTTTGAATGGCGGTGAGTAAGCGTTTGACATTTGGACAGCTGTCCCTCTCAAAAAAGGGACGTTTCACCACGAAGCGCATGGGGTGAAAAGGTGGAAACTGGCAACCACGGCTGCCATGGTAACCGTTTGGTGGGTCTGGGACATGCTGTGTGTCTCAGCCATTTCTGTGACACGGTTTAAGAGGCGCAGTGGTTGGCCACATGTCAGTTTAGGAGTTTCTTGCCTTTAGCTACTTTTGCCATTGTTCCTAGTCTGCTGCCGCCGTTGTTCACATGTTGTTAGGCAATGCGAAACCACACTGGGAAAAGAGCGGAAAGGCGGTTAGGAATTCACCGCTCAGAAAAGCACTTCGGCTTTATCGGCCCTGGTCTCTTATGCTGCCCTTACAACGACTTTGTAGCAAGTTCACCGTCGCGGATTCCCAGTGTCACAATAAAGTCATGAGTTTCGCTAGAGTTGTGGAGTGCTCCCGTCATCTGCATCGTTTGGTGTAAGGCGACCAGGACAGCTCTCTTAATTCTGTTTTTAGTCGAGCACACAAGGGCAGCTGCGTCCAAAAACGACTTCACTTTCTGCTCCATTGTTCAAGTTTCTCTTCTTGAGCATAATGGAAAACAATCCAAAGGAATCCGGTCGCAGCCTTGCGAACAGTGAGCCTGCAACATCCCCCAACCTTTCTAAAATTAGTCTGTGACTAAAAACTCCCCGACTAATCACGTTGTCCTCAGACGTGAGAGGCTGTCACAGTCTTTTTCAAAAGTCTGCTCGACGCCTTCTAGCATACGGTCAGCAAGTTGAAGCCACTGCTAAAAGAATGCAGCGAAGGGGGTCTTCAGCTACAGAAGCGCCGGGTCTAATTTGTGTAAGAAACGCGGGGAGATGTGAGCTGCAGTCCGCGGGGATAATTCGACTAAAAGAAGTGCTCTGGTCCTTCCTGCTGGGCTCAGCCATAAAAGCCGCAGTGATGGGGTTTTATTTTTTCCCTACACTTGCCGAAACAATTGCCGGCGACCGCATGCAGACAGGAATCAGGTTAACCAAGAGCAATAAAAACACGGTTTTTGGACGTGACTCCGGCGGCGCGGAAATGTGGACCTGTTGGAAACTTGTTTACGGTAATTGTCGGCGCGCGCGTTCGTGCATCGGGAAAGGGTCCTGGAAGCCGCGTGACGCGCGCGGGGTGGGGGGGCTGCACCAGTCGAAATAGCACCATCTAGCATAATTGCGCTTGGTCGTGGTGATCTCTTTTCGAATAAATAATAAATCATTTTAGACACAAACGGACATTTGACGGTGATGTTTGAAAGGGAAAATGTCTCTTTCCCCCACAACAGTCAGGATCTACAGTACCTGTGTGTTACTGTTCCCTGACCAGTAAGATAGTGCTTGATATTGTTACTTCTAGCCCACAAGCGAAAAGCACCTTCAGCGCGGTGCAGCCACATGTCAACCCCGAGCAGTTTTTCAAATGTTCCACAAATGCGCAGCGTATCATTCAATGCCTTGGCATCGTCCAAGCATGTATAGTGCAGTCATAGACCTTTTCCCGTTCGTCTGTTCAAGACGTTTTGTAGTGGCTGATGTAGAGTTGGTGTTAGCGAGACTGTAAATATGCGGTGTGCGCTGACTGCAGTAGTTCAGTGGCCTACAGTGTGGTGTTTGCATACGTTTATTCAAGTACAAGGAAGCTTTGGCCTACATTACTACACTTACTGCATAATCAAAGACTTCATCCAGCTATTCATACTGTGCATCTAAGTTGTCAACTTTCTTTCCGGTATTTGGTGCGAAACAGTAGAAAGCGTCTTGCGTTGCGCAGAGATCATTTCTAATGGAACATGTGCGCCCTCTGCTGTCTACATTCCGGACGCGTCGCCTCCACTGTTTTAAGCAAGAATAACACTTGGCTAGTTAAAATTAGTGCAAGTTTAACTCAAGTTTGAAAAACCGGTATTTGACATCTAGCTGTAGATGTCACAAGATATTTATATTTATAATTCTTTGTTCTGGACTTTGATCATTATTTTTTATTATGAACCAAGCAGCTGTTGATTTGTGCTGCAGTGACGTTGTCCAATTGAGCAATTGGGGGCGCTATTGATCTCGCAGTAATATGAACGGATATTTAGGTATGTAATTGATAGGTTAATCTACGTCTTTCGAATCTAGTAACACAAAATCTCAATAAATTGATCAAATCTTTTGATTTAGCCAACCGTCGTACTATATGCATCAACCCTGATATTTACGCAAGTCACTACTGCCATCTGCTGGCAGAAATACTGAATTGCGTGTGATGCAAACAATTCCGAGCGGGGAACTACAAGTGAGTTTTAAGACGTGACGTTTTTAAGGTCCTCTGCAACGGTTTCACGTCCGGTAAGGACAAAATGGAATCTATTTTGAATTAACTTTGTACATAAAGACCTCTCTGTTTCTTCCTGTTTCTCACTCTTTCATCATCACTACAGTACAAACTGAAGGGGTTTCTCTGCTCCAGTCGCACCATTTTATCTTCTAAGTGAGCACAGAAAGCACTAAAATTTGTAGTACAGTGAAACAAGTCGGACAAGGCTTCTGTGTTTAAGGGAGTTACCGAGCTGCACTGTAGGGGGCAGTATACTGACATCCTGCAGCCGGATTAGAACATCTATCTGCTTGTGTTTCCCGGTCTTGGTCCTAGAGAAGCCTTGCAGTGCAGAACAGCAGCTAGTGTCGTCTCTGCTCTGTTCTGCAACACCATTTGAAACTACGGAGTGCTGGACTTGAGTTCAGTCAGGTGTGTTGGGGTAGGATAGACCCTGAACTGTGCAGTGCAGGAGTTCGTTGGAGCCTACAAACACTCCTACAAGATCATGCACATTTTCACTCGAGTTAATGTTGCACAGAAGTCAGGCATGGCTCTTCATGGTGGCTAAAATCACACTACCGGTGGAACGAAACTAAGGTTTAAATTTATCTGCTGGCTGCTGGTCAAAATACAGAGACTCTTTCAGATACTGTAGAGTATTGCTCATAACAGTTGTGTTCTACCGGATTGAGACAATGTGTACGTCAATAACCCTTGCACAATATTCCATAAAGTTAGTCAAACCTGACTTACACAGTCCACTCAAGCCTGCTTGATGTAGGTGGGAGAGGACAAAACATTCTCTCTCTCTCTCTCCCTCCCTGAGTGAGAGATTACCTCCTTAAGCTGCTTACCTTCTCTCATCCCTGATTCCATTTTTCCTCCCCTTTTCAGTCTTTCATTCTCTCCCTCTCATTCTTTCTCTCTCCTGGCTGGTTCGTTCCATTCTCTACGTGCCCACTCCCCTGTACCGCCCTGCGACTGCTGATCCTATTAGTGGGAAACAAAGAGGCCTTGGAATAGCCCCCAGATCCACATCCCTTTCTCCCGTTCCCCTTGTCTCCAGCACGTGGCCCATCCAGTGCTGACCAGGGTCAATACCGCGGTGGAGCCCTCGGGAGGGAAGCGCCTGGAAAGCCCCCGGCTAAGTAAAGATGCTCTCCGTGACTGAGGAAGACTCCAGTTTTTCAGACTTGGAGGTTAACGTACAAACGACCCAGGGAGACAGCTTTCTGTAATTCAGATCTTGCAGTGTGAGATCTTCCTGTGCTCCAGGATGTGCAGTGGGACAGCTTCCTCCAGTGCAGGTTGAGCAGTGAGGCAGTTTCCTATGACGGTCCAATTTGTGCAGTGAAACAGCTTCCTGCCGTCCAGGTTGAGCAGTGAGAGCTTCCTGGATTCTGAGCTGATCGGTGTTTGATACGGAGTCCAGGTGAGTTTAGGTGTCCAAGTGGCTGCGTTCATGAAGCATCTTAAGCACTGATTTGGTATTGGCTATTGTTTCTTTTACACCTGTGCCAACATGGTTATAAAGACAGGGGGCGCTGGTTCTACACCAGCCTGTTCACCTGCTCCGACAGTGTCGCTAAATGGGCCAAGGTGTTGTTGGGAGAACATGTCGCAATACTAGGATTGCTGGATACATTCAGTGACGGGTTGAGAAGTCACCCTCGTAACAGTCAGGTCTGCAGATGCTTCCACTAAAGGCATTCAAAGAGGAATGCATAAAAAACTGGCCTAATGCATAAAGAAAGTAGTCTGTACAGCACAGTCCCCTAACAAACGTGCTCTGTACAGCACAGTCCCCCTAACAAACGTGCTCTGTACAACACAGTTCCCCTAACAAACGTGCTCTGTACAGCACAGTCCCCCTAACAAACGCGCTCTGTACAACACAGTCCCCCTAACAAACGTGCTCTGTACAGCACAGTCCCCCTAACAAACGTGCTCTGTACAGCACAGTCCCCCTAACAAACGCGCTCTGTACAGCACAGTCCCCCTAACAAACGCGCTCTGTACAGCACATTCCCCCTAACAAACGCGCTCTGTACAGCACAGTCCCCCTAACAAACGCGCTCTGTACAGCACAGTCCCCCTAACAAACGCGCTCTGTACAGCACAGTCCCCCTAACAAACGCGCTCTGTACAGCACAGTCCCCCTAACAAACGCGCTCTGTACAGCACAGTCCCCCTAACAAACGCGCTCTGTACAGCACAGTCCCCCTAACAAACGCGCTCTGTACAGCACAGTCCCCCTAACAAACGCGCTCTGTACAGCACAGTCCCCCTAACAAACGCGCTCTGTACAGCACAGTCCCCCTAACAAACGCGCTCTGTACAGCACAGTCCCCCTAACAAACGCGCTCTGTACAGCACAGTCCCCCTAACAAACGCGCTCTGTACAGCACAGTCCCCCTAACAAACGCGCTCTGTACAGCACAGTCCCCCTAACAAACGCGCTCTGTACAGCACAGTCCCCCTAACAAACGCGCTCTGTACAGCACAGTCCCCCTAACAAACGCGCTCTGTACAGCACAGTCCCCCTAACAAACGCGCTCTGTACAACACAGTCCCCCTAACAAACGCGCTCTGTACAACAGTCCCCCTAACAAACGCGCTTTGTACAACAGTCCCCTAACAAACGCGCTCTGTACAACACAGTCCCCCTAACAAACGCGCTCTGTACAACAGTCCCCTAACAAACGCGCTCTGTACAGCACAGTCCCCCTAACAAACGCGCTCTGTACAGCACAGTCCCCCTAACAAACGCGCTCTGTACAGCACAGTCCCCCTAACAAACGCGCTCTGTACAGCACAGTCCCCCTAACAAACGCGCTCTGTACAGCACAGTCCCCCTAACAAACGCGCTCTGTACAGCACAGTCCCCCTAACAAACGCGCTCTGTACAACACAGTCCCCCTAACAAACGCGCTCTGTACAACACAGTCCCCCTAACAAACGCGCTCTGTACAACAGTCCCCTAACAAACGCGCTCTGTACAGCACAGTCCCCCTAACAAACGCGCTCTGTACAGCACAGTCCCCCTAACAAACGCGCTCTGTACAGCACAGTCCCCCTAACAAACGCGCTCTGTACAGCACAGTCCCCCTAACAAACGCGCTCTGTACAACACAGTCCCCCTAACAAACGCGCTCTGTACAACACAGTCCCCCTAACAAACGCGCTCTGTACAACACAGTCCCCCTAACAAACGCGCTCTGTACAACACAGTCCCCCTAACAAACGTGCTCTGTACAACACAGTCCCCTAACAAACGTGCTCTGTACAACACAGTCCCCCTAACAAACGTGCTCTGTACAACACAGTCCCCCTAACAAACGCGCTCTGTACAACACAGTCCCCCTAACAAACGCGCTCTGTACAACACAGTCCCCCTAACAAACGCGCTCTGTACAACACAGTCCCCCTAACAAACGCGCTCTGTACAACACAGTCCCCCTAACAAACGCGCTCTGTACAACACAGTCCCCCTAACAAACGTGCTCTGTACAACACAGTCCCCCTAACAAACGCGCTCTGTACAACACAGTCCCCCTAACAAACGTGCTCTGTACAGCACAGTCCCCCTAACAAACGCGCTCTGTACAACACAGTCCCCTAACAAACGTGCTCTGTACAACACAGTCCCCCTAACAAACGTGCTCTGTACAACAGCTTCCTACCGAAAGTCAAGGGGCATAAGCTGGGCTGATATGACCCCCGACTCTCACGCCAAGCTGAGAGATTCGCAGGCAAAGCTGATCAGCCGATTGAAAGGATCAGCGCCTCTGCCGTCGCGCGTTCAGTTTATTCTAGTTGACAGCCTTGTTTTCTACCTCAAAACACACATGGTTTGGCACGCGTGCGCAAACCCAAAATCAAGATCGTAAACTCAGTGAGCCTGCAGTTGAGATGGTGCAGCTGATGCAAGCCGGGACGCGTCGAGAGCCGCAGCAACTTTCAAAGCGAGAGCGGCTCGCCGACCCATCGGTTCTGCACACCTGCGGCAGCAAGTCTCGGGCGGACCGTTCGGACAGCGACCGCCGCACAGGCGGTAACGCGGTCGGCACTCACCTCCTGCGCCTCTTCTTCCCCGGTGTGCTCCCATCGTATCCACGGAAGTAGCGTCCACGGGCACGCCTCACTCCTCCCCCCAGGATTCCACCAGAGATTAAAAGTCGATCTCCCGGGAAGACGCTGCCAGCGCGTGAGAGAGAATGAGAGACTGAGGGAAGAGAGCAGCAGTCCCTGGATCTGCTGTCCATGTGTGATGCTCCCTCCCTCCTTCCTTCTCTCTCTCTCTCTCTCTCTCTCTCCCTCCCTCCCTCTCGTTCTGTCCGGAGGACCTCCTCTATCGTTGGCTTCAGTGAGGCACCAGGCCTGTATGTACACACACACACACACAGCTCCTTCAGGCTCTCAGAGGATCACAGGACCTGAAACCCCCACCCTCCAAACTATTTATTTACTACCTCCCTCAGGCCAGCAAACAAACAGAAGTTTTTGGCCGGAGCACAGAGAACAGCCTGTCCCTCTGATAGAGGTCTGAAGATCAAAGAAGGAGCACAGCAGCAATCCGGCGTCTTGGACAATCCGTCTCCTTTTAACCAGTGTACTCCAGTCGCTCTGTACTACTCCACCATGTGTCCCTCCACCCTGTCCTGTTCTTTCCAAGCGTATGAATATATTATTACCACCACAAAAGGGCCTGCGTATTGTTTATGAATTACCAGCCTGCCCAGTCAACAAAGACCATTTTCATAAGAAACCTTCATTTCATTTCGGCTTCAATTTGATTACCAGCTGAAGAATAGAAGCCCTTCGGCCAACCCCCCGAAGGCTCTTTTCTCTCTCTCTGTCTGTCTCTCTCTCTCTCTTTCTGTCTCTCTTTTTTATTCATGCCTATTGAAAGGCTTTTATTGCTTTCCTTTCAATACACGAGCAGGGAAAGGCTTTTCAGAGTAAACCACTGACAAAAAAAAAAAAAAAATTACTGCGGCGCTATTTTGCCAAATAAACAGAGCTAAAGAGAACGCGCCGCTCTGCGTTCCTTCCCTTTCATCTTTTTTTTTTTTGGTAAACTGCGAAAGGCTAGAAATTAATGACAGTCTATTGGACTCGGGGAGAAAGAGAGCGATAGATGGGGAGCAGCCTCACAGTACAAGTCAAATCTAAATGATGCCCAGTCACTGAATGGTGCCTGGCGCAGTTTAGGGGGGTTTAGTGGACTGGACATGGGAGGTTCGGGAGTTGGCCTCGCTGGGCAGCGCCGTAGGGGGTGTCGGCAGCCGATTGATCCGGGCTGCTAGGGGACATAAAAGACGCCTTAAATGGTTCTGGAGCACTACAATTACACCACAGTTCCCTTTTGTCAAGCACCAGAGGTGACCGCCCGCCAGTCGGGAACGTGGCTATCGATGGCAGCCAGGTCTACGGTTTTCGACGGAGCACAAAGCGTTCCGTTCTGGCTCCACCGTCCTCGCGCCGGCCGGTCAAAAGCGAACGATAGCGATCAAAAGTACAGGGGGAGAGGTCAACGACGGAGGGTCAGAGGCCCACGAGACCTGCCCTCGCCTGAGTGGTAGCACAACTGTGAAAACTTCAAGATATCTTGGTGGTGGTGGGGTGATAACGGTAGTGGATGTTGGACTTGAACCGAGTGTATGTATATTACATGCGTGTAATGCATACATTAATACATGCATTATTACTGTGTAATAACAGCATTAATGGATTGTTAGAAATGCATGAGGGACCATAACATACAAAAGTTGTTTTTGTGCCGTTTAACGGCATCACAGAGCTGTAGCGAGGTCGTGCTCTTCGGTTTCCTCGTTAAGGAAACAGGCGGCAGAGTTCGCCGTTGGCCCCGCGTTTGATCTCCGCGGCTCGAAGGTAAATTAAGACGCTCTTTTGGACCGTTTTTATGCGCCTTTGTGCTTATGTACGAATACTGAACTCTAGACAAAGGTGACCAATGCATAATTCATTCGTAGGCTAAGACAAGACCTGCCACCTGAAAAGAAGCTGACATTTGAGCTTTTCACCAACATCTGCAAAATTATATGCTTTCTATTGTGAGTCAATGAGGGCTGGTCACCGTCCATAAAAGAAGGAAATTGACATGTCACCGTAATAAAGGCAGGAAATAGACTATACTCCCTTAATATCCAGGTAGGCCTGTGTGTGTGTGTGTGTGTGTGTGTGTGTGTGTGTGTGTGTGTGTGTGAGCCAGAGCAAGACAGAGATAAAGAGAGAGACAAGGCTATTGTCATTCATTGTGTGTTCATGAACAGGTACCAACCGACCTGGCTGCTTTGACCAAACACTCCTATTCTTGGTGGAATAAATGATTTCCCTTTAAATGTTACCCACAGATCTAGAATCAGTTCCCTCCACCCTCCCCCGTGCAGCACCCATACATTGCAAGCACGCAGCCCCGATTCCAGATCAGCCTTGTTCAGACTCCGCTCTAAGCCCATTTCCTCCAAAAAGAAAAGATGACTGATCAATACGGCACAAAGACTAAGAAACCGTGGTCTCCTGTTCTCCGTGTTGCCATCTGTGAGTGGCTGGAGGTTCGCCTTTAAGTGCCAATACTCTTGTTAATTCTTGGATACCAGCTTATGCCTCGTGCAATAACCATAAGAAGAAAAGGGCCACCGCTCGCTGCTTGATTACACACACATACACACACACACACACACACACACACACACACCTGATGCCACCCAACCAGGCCCAATTAAGTGACAGCTAACATTTTCTTTCTCTTTCTTGTTTTCCTTTGCCTTCGGAGGCTTTGTCCTCATGTTAATGCCTCCGGAACGTCATTCTCTCCCCAAATGTCACTGTCGCCTCAGTGCCCATACAAAAAGAACAAGCAGCCTTTTTCTGCATGGGCCGCAGCCAGCGATTCAAATCTACCACAATGCTTTGCTCTCCCCGAGGATCGCGTGTCTTTAGAATCTTTTGATTCGGCTCATTGTTTGTTATAAGAGGGAGGCAAGTTTTGAGAAAAAAAACCAAAAAAAAACCAAAAATACTTTTCTACGTTTTACATAAACATAGCTGTCAAACCTCCAGCCACGTCTGCATTTCCATCAACAAAGATGCAGCAAACAATACAAAAAAAACCAAAAAAAAACCACACCAACATCAAACAATACAAAAAACAAACAAAAAACAAGTAACTGGAGTTCAATCTAGCAAATTAAGTCAAACAAAATCACAAAAAAAATAATTTGACATAGAAACCTTGATTTCCAAACTGCAAAAACTCCAGTGAAATACAACAGAGGCGGACCAATCTGTAGAGACATAAAATATCAATACAGAAGACAACCACAGGTGAAAGTCAAGATGAGAAAAAAAACAGAGATTTGCCCTGGTCATGTGATCAACATCCACTGATACAAAATACAAAATACAAAAATCGAACCACTGGCTGCATTCATGCATTCATCTAGTCCTGGTGCTTCCAGCACACCAAGGTTCCAATCGTTCCTCTTTGGGATCCACGTGAAAGCCATTTTGGCTCAGCAGTTTCCACCTCCAATGCTGTCCCCAACCCAAAACCTGGATTACACACACACACTGGAGAGGAAGCCATGTACTGGGCAGCAACAATAGGGGAATTAACAAGATGGCAGTTCAGGGCTTATGCCAAGCCAGTATGCCTGGGCACAGCGAAAGGGTTCATGTGACAGTTAAAAATAAGAAACGGGGTTTGGAACACGCACATATCTAGGGAGGCCTGAGCCTGAATTCTGACAGTATTTCACAGTAGAACTACTGATCTCAGATCAGCTTTGACACCCATATATGGCAACGTGTCGTGACGCAAAACTGCAGAAAGAGTATTCCTACTCCCTTTTACTTTATGAAGAACATCTTTACCAAAAGGTTGGCTGGTTTCTTTAAACAAATGCTGAGATATATCCACTTGAAAGTTGTACAGTACAAGCAAGTTGTTGATAGCAAACAGTGTAAACGGGTCCACGACTTTAACCAATGTCCATAAATGTTCATCACTTTGTAATTGGAAATTTGCATGACGGTGTTACCGGAGCTTAGCTGGGTAATAAAGAAAATCTAGTTACACCACCCTAAAAGGGATAAATAATGAATAAGTACGATTTTATTTTGTTTAGTTCACATAAATTAGCATGTAGATTAGAGAAGACCAAATGAAAGAGAATGAATTAAAGAAGGACAGAAAGCAAAGAAGGAACAGGTGAGCAGAAGTGTCTTCTGTACCACAGAAAATGGAATAGAAACCACAGACATGTCTTCAGTAGATATTTCATTTCATTTAAATACATAAATTAGAATAACGACATGGAAGTTGTCAGTTAAAGCAGCACCGTAGCACTGAATATTCAAATATTTGTTGCATATGTTGTTTTCTTACAAACGGTCTTGGATTTGCAGAGAAAATGCCAAGAAATTTCTGGAAATTGTTCCCCAAAAAAGGCACATTTCTGCACATCTTTTGCAGTATAGGCTAGAAATTAATCTCTGTACAAATTCATTAGTGGAATAATAGCAAATTAAAACCAAGAATAATCACCTTGAACAATAAAAAAGGGCTTGCCCACGTTCATGTGTAAAACTGCAATGAAAGAAAACGAGACAGAAACATTGAGGCAATTTAAAACAACCACGAGAAAACAATGAGCATAGAAATATCATTTTGCCAAAAAAAGTCCTCTGAATGGCTGCAGCACTGTATTGCTGTATCCTTGCTGGCCAGGATTTTTGTTACTCTTTCACAGTGTCGATATTGCTTCCTAAAAGATCCAACTGAAAGATCTACTTTAGTCAAGGACCTAAGAGCCGACATATCAACTGGACTACAATCCCTGAGACTCCCAGTTTTCTGACTAACTGGGAACCATGTGATGTTAGCTTTCTGTAAACAGAGTTTCTCATACTTGCCAATACTTTTATTTATATTATATATATATATATATATATATATATATATATATATATAAATAAAAGTATACGTTTCTCCTTTTAAACACGTTCAATAGAATTTAAGGCATAACCTAAAGCTGCTTCGGCCACTTATTCCAATATCGGTTTTCTTGGTTTACACCAGCAGTTCAGAGGCCAATATTCCATTTGGCAGAGACCAGCAAATTTGGCACTGGCAAGCTTAAGACGGTCGTAGTGAGTCTTTATTCGGTGGCGGGAAATAAAGGGCGCGGTCCAGTCCGGTCGTACGGCGTGTCCGTCACCTTCACTGCATCTTCGGGCTTGGCTCGACAAAGGGTTCTTTTGGTCAAAGGTTGATAAAGGGACTGGTTCTTTACAACAGTCACGCACGCTGCGTTACAGGACACCGTCCATTTGTCGGGGTTCTTGCGGCCCTTTTTTTTGCTTCCGGCTCGGACCATATGCAAACAGGCGGCTAACTAACTGACTTTATAAGTTAGTCTCACCCCAAGAAGGGTCATTCACGCTTTTTAACACCCTCGTCACCATTTTCTCCAGCTCTTTCCTTGCCTTTTGCTCTTCCTCCAGGGTCCTCTTCATCCTCTTGTTGTCCTGGAGTTAAGACAGGGAGGGAGGACACACAGGTCACGGCACCAGAACTGCGCTCACCAGCACATCATTTCCTGGGAGAGTCATTCCAATAATGCATGCAAAAGCCCTACCATGATCTCATAAGGTGTTTTTAGGAAATTAAGTAGTTTTGCAGAATTTCATAACCAAAAAAAAAAAAAGGTAAGGTAAAAAGGTGTGAACTTGACCCAAGTTGACTAATCTGCGTGCACGTTTGTAAATATTTATACATCTGGCATATTTGGAGGCTATTGACTGAATAGACGGGCATGACGTTACGCAAACGAGGGCCGCACCTGTTTGAGCTCCTGAACTTCATCCCTCAGTGCATACACAGTGTCCACCAGGCTCCTTTACAGAAGAGATAAGTGAGCATCGGTCAGCAGTCAGACACGTTCAATGTCATTTCAATGTCATTTCATTCATTCCGCTCCAGTGGTCAGGTCCCATGCCCACCTTTCCTCTATCACTGTCTGACCGTTGCTTTTTGTTTCTTCCACGATGATCTTCTCCTCCTCGGGAAACAGCATGTGGAGTCCGGACTCCTTCCTTGACCCTGCTCCCCAGGTAAATAAATAAAACAAAAGACATGTGCAAGTTTTACATGGAGATGCGAATGACCCTTGCGAGGACATATGGAAACATTTTACATCACAACAGAAGTACAGCATGTAAGATAAATAAATGGAAGTCGGTTATCTCTGGTTCCTTCTTGCACCTGAGATAAACGAGTAAGTGTCAACAACCCATTCCTAAAAACAGACAACATGAACAGCATTTAAAAACATCTCCATCATACCTAACAAACAAGACAAGCAAGCAAAAAAAAACAAAAAACAAAAACAAACAAACTAGTAAGCAAATAATTAATTAAAAACAAAACAAAAAAACCCTCTCTTTCAAAATGTCACAGTACAACACGGCTAGACCCCTGCCAGGGTGACAGACTCACAACGTAAAACTCCAACTGCTTAGTACTTCAAGCTAGAGAAACATGTCCCAAAAGAGACACAAGACTCCAACAATAATAGTGTGCAAACCAATTAAAACTTCTTGCACGCAACCTGAATAACAGACAAGTCATACACAGTCACAGTTACGCCTACAGAATAATAGACAAACTAACAAACTTGAATGTAAAAAAGTAGAGGCAACAGGCAGTTTAGTCACAAAAAGGACTCAAACCAGAGAGTGTGCAGCGGATAACCCTCAAAAGCCACGGAGAACAAACGTGAAGGGGTTATGAGCAGCTGCCCTTACGAGAGGTGGGAGCCATTCTGTAACTATGGGTTGTCCGTATACTGTCATAGTCCGAGTCTTCTGACTGGTCGGATGAGTGTTCCAGACGCAACATGCTGGCACGGCAACCCACAGCTTCCGCGTCAGCCAGCACGTGATTATGCATCAAATCAGTGCCCTGCCATGCTAATGGACGGGAGACGGGGTCAAGGGGTCAAACCAAACCAAATAGGGTTTGAAGGTGAACAAAGCCAACCGAGAAGGAAAGGGCACAGAAGGACCCGGAGGACCAAAAGAATTTTTTGAAACGGAAACAAAACAAAAACAAACAAACAAACAAACAAAAAGACGACATGGAGTTGAAATCAAATATGAAAGGGTCACAGCGGATGTGTAACAAACGGAAGACAGAAAGTGGGGAGAGGGAAGCAAACAGGGAAAGAGGCAGAAAACAAGAGCAGGTTGGTAAACCAGTTTTGAAAACATTCACAGAGAGGCTAAAGTGTTAGAGAGAGAGAGAGAGCGCGAGAGAGAGAGAGAGAGAGAGAGAGGGAGAGAGAGAGGGAGAGAGAGAGAGAGAGAGAGAGAGAGAGAGAGAGAGAGGAGTAGCTAATATCATTATAAGAAGAGCAGTTGAGGGAAGTTAATATTAGACACAAGCGCAACATTAGCAGAAGAACTACAAAATGAAACGTAACAAATGACGTCCTCCTCAAATTAGACCACAATAGGAACGCCCAAAACAGTTGCTGTGTGCAATAGCCACGTCATTATTTCTGCCATTTCGGGCCGCTCTCCATCCGACAAACGGAGAGACGGATCAGCCGTGCGGAAAAGCGGTTGAAGTAAGTGTGCCTTCAAGGACCCACAGACCCCAGCGCAGAGACTATTCCTGGTGACCATGTACGATGCCCGATGCATCAGGAATTCAAGGATCAAACCTCTCTGAGTAAGACTGACCAGTTAGTGTCAGCTGCCCATTCACATCCGGATCACATTCAGAACACCACTTAAACAGTTATGCCACTGTTGGGATTTGGATTTGAACTCCAGTGTGCCATATGCCATCCATGGTCATGAATCCCAAAAAATGCAAATCACTGAGAGGACCCCCTCTATTGCTGAGACAGTTAAAACCTGACATGGCTGGATGGCAAGTTCAAATGACTAAGTTCAAAGTTCAAAAAGGTTTTTGTTTGACTAGTACTCTCCTTCAGTCGCTCAACAGTCCTGTGTGGCGTCGGCCTTCAAGAGTCCTGGATAAAGAGCTAGCAGTTCTGATTGCTTAAGTGGCAGACCTGTAGCATCTGACCAGAATGAATTTAAGGGTAAAAAGGGCTTAAATGTGCATAAACAACAACCCCAGAGAACCTGACGCAGTCTTACTTGAGTTGAGCGTTTGCCGCGTCTTGGCACTCGTGCAGTAAGCCTCGATTACTTTCAGGATCTGCGCGTCCTCCTCCAGGGCAGCCGTGCCTGGCCGGAAACAAAAGATATCGTCCAGTCCCATCGCACGAGGAACTCGAGTGGCATGACCGTGGACACAGCTCTCTGAACCAACTGTGCGTGTCAGGCTTGGCCAAATTAGAACATTAGCACGAAAGGTTGTTACTACGGCGTGAGCGGACGGCGTCGTGCACCTACTTTTCCGCAGGGCGAACTCCTCGTCCGACGGCTTCCTCTCTGGCTTGCGCTTGGGCAGGAGCTTCTTCATACTCTTGGGGCTTTTGCTGAGATCCTGCGGAAAAGGGAACCGTGCCGCATTTGCAATGCGTCAAAAGTGCATCGCCGCATTTGTGGAGCATCATGGGTGGCAAATTACATAACTGCTTCCAGGCCTGGTGGACACCTCAGCGGTTTAGGTGTTGCATTCAGCATATACAAGTGAAAAGTGCAATAAATACCGGCTACACGTTGTGTAATAGGGATGGTGTGAATAAAAATTATGCATCTACCCACCAAACACTATTATAAACATTTAGATATCAGAAGGGGTCTATAGCCAGTCTGTTTAACGCTCAGTCCGCGTCAGCTAACCAACTGTTAGCGGTCAACTTCTGGCCGCAGCCTCAAAAGGTCAGCAGCAGTGGTCCTGTGCTCAGGAAAGACGCCTGACAGATTGTGCACATTGGGCCTATAACACCAACACTTACAAAGTCAGGGAAGTGTACCACAGCTGCGAAATGCTTTAATATAGATTTAAATAGGTCATCAACTGTTAAACCAGTTCAACATTGGCTAACGGGTTCTGCATCCTAGTTTAGCTTAAGTTAGTTACACCAGTTCCCATCTGGCTAACAAGTACTAGAATAGCATCATGCAAACTTTGTGTCGTAACCGATTAACCGCACTGGGGGCGATCCGAACGCCTGTGCAGATCACTGGCGTCCAAACCTCTTTATGGGACAGCGCAGCCGAGGGTCTGAGGGGCGGGGCTGGTCGGAGACAGCTCAGGCTCCAGGGCTTCTGGGTTTTGGGGGGCTCCAGCGGACCCCATATCATGGTTCCGTGGGAGGAGAGGTGTGGGAGGGTGTGGTAGGCGGGAGCTCCGCTCGCGCCCCGGCTCTCCGAGTGCCTGGATGGGGTGATGGGGTGTGAGGGGAGCTAGGAGGAGAAACAGAGCATAAACGCTGCTGGGCTGCAGATCTGTCACCATGGCCACCGTACCTGTAGGCTACAGGGATGGAGCAATGCATGGACTGTATTGATGATCAGTGCATCCTTCTAAAGGATGTGTTATTCTAGCAATGCAATATTTGGATGATTGTCATGATGACAACAGGCACTGTGTGTGTGTGTGTGTGTGTGTGTGTGTGTGTGTGTGTGTGTGTGTGTGTGTGTGGCAGATTTTGTTTTGTTCATATACCCAAGAGCAAAATCTTAGTTTCGTTTTTTATTACTGGCACGACTTTGGGCGAGTTTACTGTGAATTGAAAAGTGTTTGTTTATATTTATTTCATGCATTTACGGCATTTGCATTTGAAGGCACCCTCCTCTACCTGCTGTACCATGTGAGCTACACTGACCAATGAGCTATGGTGACGAAGACTGAACTTTACACTTTTTCTAGAGCTCCTAACACACTAAAGCCAGGAACGTGGGGTGGGGGTGGGGGTCTCAGGTGGGCTTCGAGCCGGGAGAGCGCAACAACAGGACGGGTGTTCCTAGAGAACACAGAACTAACTAGCTGGCTGCACTCATTCCCTAATGAAGAGAAGAAAAAAAAATAAAAATACTGGAATTTGTGAAATGTGCCACTTTGTCATTTGAGAGTGCTGTTCATGCTTCGGTCTGATTTGTCTTTGTCTGCGTTGGGGGGAGTTCACTAACCGTATGGCATGGTACAGACTGTGGTTTTAAACTGGACATGCTGGTTGACGTGCGTTTGGTGTGACGGTGAAGATGCTCCACCCACTCTTGCAAATCCTGCTGGTTGTTACAGATCACCTGGATTCTGTCAATCATACTCCCTGCAGAGAGCACAAACACAAATTGCCACAACTCGAGTTACGCGCGCGTCATCCCTACCACGCAGAACCGTGCCACGGTGTTAAAACGACCGCGTCACGGCCTCCCTGCTTACGGCAGTGATGCGGTCGATCGCTTACCGGATATTTCAAAAGCATTTCTCGTGTCCTCGCTCTTGTGGACGGTCGTCCCTGTGAGAGGAAGTTTCCCCTGTGGAGCAACAAAGAGAGTCTCTGCTGCCATTGCATGCTACGCACACTTCACGAGGTCTACGGTGGCAACCAGTGGCCCACCCACCGGCTTCTCAAGGCCCCACCCACCACTGGCTTGCACAAACAATAGGTCCACCCCCTGAGCCACCTACAGTCTTTACCCAATGGCGCGCCCAACGACACGCCCACGGCCACACCTACTCTCACCCACCGGCTTATGCAAGCAATCGGCCCGCCCGCTGGCCCACCTGGTAGATGAAGCAGCTCATTCGAGGGCTGGCGGAGAGCACTAGCAGCACGTGAGGGAAGAGCAGCAGGTAGCGCTCGTTCTTCTCCTGGGATCAACAACAACAACAACAACAACAACGGAAATGTTATACGGCGCCATTCTGCTCCCAAACCGCACAGACTCGACTGACCTTTTCAGTCGACAGGACGTCCTTTGAATTTGGCCTGTCGGGGCCTCGATTTCAATTACATAACGAGCACACGGTGGAGGCCGTGGGGTGCGTGAGCTCACCTCGCTGCCGTGGTTCTGCACGAGCACCTGAGACATGTAGATGACGGAGCCCAGGGTCTTAATGCCTTCCCCTTCCCAGCCACGCACTGGCTCCATCAGAACCTGCAGCTCCAACTCCTTCCTCTTCCTCAGTTCCTGACACTGTGCCTGAGGCAATGCGAACACACACACACACACACACACACACACTCCATAGGATGTGCCACGAGCCTCTTTATTTCTTTACGGTGTTTGAGCGTTCTCTCTCATTCACTCCCTCTCCCTCTCTCTCTCCCTCTCCCTCTCCCTCTCTCTCTCCCTCTCCCTCTCTCACTCTCACTCTCACTCTCACTCTCACTCTCACACTCTCTCTCTCTCTCTCTCTCTCTCTCTCTCTCTCTCTCTCTCTCTTTCACTCCCTCTCCCCCTCTCTCTCTCTCGCTCTCTCTCTCTCTCCGTCCATGTTTTGTATTCTATCTTCTTTGCTCCAGCTCGGCGGAAGCTTCTGCCCCACCGTCATCGCGCGCGTGTGCGTGCGGACGAGACAAAAGCCTCCGATCTGCCCGTTCCAGCGATTCGTCCTGCGACAATGCAGCCGAGGCACGGGCGAAGCGAGAGCAGGAACGAGGACAATGGATCGCGCACGCATGTGGCAGGGCCTAATGAAACAGCCCACCCTGTCCACCGACTCCCCGTCCTGCTGTGTCCCACAGAGTCTATTCTCTGTAATAGAATGATAAGAGGTGTTCCGGGGGGGGGGTTGAGCTGAAGCCTGAACGGCATCTTGAGAACAATAGAGAGAGAGAGAGAGAGAGAGAGAGCGAGAGCGAGAGCGAGAGAGAGAGCGCTGAGGGATTTAATGGAATGGTGGTCAGGGAAGGATTTTGAGAGTGCACAAACTAAACGTAGTCTAGAAGTGCTCAGTGCAGTACCAACCACCAACTGCATTAGTTTGTTGCATACTAACCTACAACTCACGTACTGACATACCGGCCCATCCCAGCCCTGCAGACCACATGCCCTGCCTGCGTCTCCAAGGCCTCACCATTACAACAGGTAGTACAGAGAGAACAGGACATAAGACAGTGTGACGAGGGAAAATCCTTAAACTGCTGGTCCCTTGGCGGGGGGGGAGTCTGCGATCCCACAACACAGACACAGATCACACACAGCAAATCCCAGAACGCAATCCACAGATGCAAGTCAGAGCAGAAGACAGACACAGGTCACACAGAGCAGAGCAGAGGTGTAGGTCACACAGGAGACTCACGTAGAGGGTCTTAAATGCAGTCAGGCATTTCTGAAGGTCTGAGCGGTCCACGTGGAAGTCCTGAGGACAGAGATGTTAAACCGGCATGAAAATAAGTCTGAGCAACACGCACACAATTCACAGACACCATCAAAACCTCAGACACTCAACATGTACGCTTGTCTCTTTTTAATATCGCTTGAATACCGTTTACTAGTTATAATACTTATCATCTGAGTTAAAGATGTAATCTAGAGATTTTGCATATGTAATATTTTAATATGGGATTTGCAGTCACTTTAATCCCACAGATTCTAAATCCATGTAGTGCTGGGAGTTTAGGGGGTTGTGAGTTGCGCACCTCCATGTGCCTGTCGAGCTCCTTGAGCAGGGCCGGATATCTGTCCAGCCGGAGGAAAGGCGCGCTCAGGCTGGTCGTGAGCGCCAGGATGCCGGGACTGCTCACGCCTTTGCTCTCCATGAACTCGCCCAGCTCGTCACTGCGCCCGCGCACGCACGCACACCAGTTAGTACAAGAATACCAGGACTGAATTTAAGAAACCTGCTGTGAATTCCCATGCGCGCACACATATACACCCGCGGTACAGAGATGGCCATAACTCCAGAGGTGCGTGGAGGTAAGCGTGTGAGCACCTGTGTTGGGTGAGCACGCTGACAGCAGAGGGGTGGTTTGAGCAGTACGCCACGTAAAGACTCTGCATCTGCGGCATGAGGGACAGGAAGAACCCTCCGATCCTCTGCTGGTTCTCCGGAAACCTAACCTCACACAGGCGCAAACGCACGCACACGGTGCAGGAACAAATCTATGAGCTCATTAAAATCTTTTAAGGGCCAGGTTACTGGTGTGTTCATACAGCAATGGCATTATATGGCTAGAGTAAATGTCCTGTGGGTCACATGTGCCTTTGAAAAGTACATAAAACCGCCACTAGATGGCGACAGAACCTCAGTCTGAGAACCGCATGTGGCACATCATATGCGGCAGGCAAGAGGAAAGGCAAAGCTGGTCTCGGATCAGCTCAGGATACAGAGGAGCAAGCCTTACTTGGTGCATTCCTCTAGTGACTGAACCAGAGACTGCTGGAAAGAGTTGATCTCCTCCAGGTTGCCCAGAATATGAGCGATGTCCGCTACAGACAGTCTGAGAGTTAGAGAGAGAGGACAGACATGATGGTTTTGTAGTCAGGAAGTGAACATTAGCCACTAGGTCCGTGGCGGCGCCATACTTGTCTGTGGGCTGCAGCAGCCTCAGGTAACCACTCAGCAGGGACTGCAGCTCTTTACTGTACTCCGTCTCCTTCTGCACGATGTTCTGGAGGACCTACAGAGATCACACACGAAGGAGGGAACATTTTAGAAAACCGGACACGCTTGGGCACATGCGCACTCACTAAAAAAAACCCAAAAAACAGTTTGAACGCACATGTTAAACTGGGAGTGGGCTGAACAGCTATTACTGTCCAGAGAGAGAGAGAGAGAGAGAGAGAGAGAGAGAGAGAGGAGAGAGCGAGAGAGAGAGAGCGAGAGAGAGAGTGAGAGAGAGAGAGAGTGTGTGTGTGTGTGTGTGTGTGTGTGTGTATTTGAACATGGTGCTGGCTCCTATTTATTTTGACCTTTAGATAAAATTAAGCAGTGGCCTAGCAAATGTGATTAATTAGATACTATTAGAGTACTAATTTGATTATTGAAATACTATTAGAGTACCGATTTCTGGCATATTGTCTCATCTGACCCCCCCCCCCCCACACACACACACACACACATTCCTTAATGCTGGTCCATGTATAACAATTTTGCCAGGAAATAATTACACAACATGAAATGAATATAGCACTTATCAAACAAGTCAACCGCACTGGAGGCAAGTTTTGCCTCAACGCACACACTCTCTCTCTCCCCAACTCACAATCCACAGAGACCATTACCACTCGGGCAATTACAACACAGAGAAAGGAGGTACTCTCTATCCCTCAGCCAAGAGAAAGAGACGGACCGAGAGATAGACAGACAGAGACAGAGAAAGAGAGATGGCGAGAGAGACACAGAGAGAGCTAGACATGACTGAATCAGGTCAGTCATAGTGGAAAATGAATTGTTTCCTCAAACAAAAGGCCCACGTTAGGTGTGAAGCGGTCTCAGGAGGAGAGGCACACCCCCATCTTCAGACTAGTGATCGCATGAGGTTGAGTCATTTCTTTCTCAAGAGGAACAGTAGCGAAGATCCGAGAGTCACTACCGTTCAAGATAAAACGGGCAAGAATTAGGCATTGACTTTAAAGATTAAAAAAAAACGAGCAACGGAGAAATGGTCCCTTACAGTCTCTTAACAACTTCAGTTTCAAATTATGCCCATGTTTTTTTAGATTAAAAAAAGCCCCATATAAGAATAAATCGAAAAACATATTGCTGAAATAAATGTGTGGTAATGAAGGTCCTCAACTGTCCAGCTGGTCCCAGACCACAGAGCAAGCTGGCTCTCTCTCTAGGCATCCATCATCTTCTATGACATCCTTCGTTCTTGTCCGGCTCAGTTATTGCTTTTAATTGGACTGGGCACACTGTCAAAGCTCAAGCTGGAACCGTCTTGGTTTGAGGCGAGTGACTACTGACTAGTGCAGCGCAACCAATTATCAAACATGCTGTGCGCATGCAGCTCTTGGACCTTCGGCGGGTGAAAGCTGTTGAGACCATCACTATATATGCTAACAAAGAAAGAACACCTCATCCATCACACTCTCACACACACACACACACACACACACACACACACACACACACACACACACACACACACACACACACACACACACACAAATGGGCCCCAGGCATAGCTGTCCCAGTGGTCAGTGACATGGAAATGACAGCCTACATTATAGAAATTAAAAAAATAAAAAAATAAATAAAAAATATTAATAATAAAAAAGCAAAAGGTAGCCTCAGCTAACGCACAAACATTCCAATGCAGCCACGCCATTAAAAGTGCAGAAGAACGGATACATTTTTTAAGTGCAACTACATCCAGAAAATAATAATACAAGAAATATTCTTCTGAACGGTTTCCAATTGTGCACATTTTTGAGCAGAAACACGGTTCAGCTTGCCTGTCTTGAGCAAGTAACCAACCCAATGTGTGGTTTCTGACAAGCCAACCGTACTGAAGCGCTTCCATCACGTGGCAGAACTGCAAGTTCGCATAAAGAGCACTTCACCGTCACACACACAAACACAGACACCACTCCTGGTTCACAAATCTAAACGTGCAATCATCACGCATGGGATACGACTCGAGACATTTTCGCACGGAGGCTTCCGCTACGCCGGTCCTGACAGAGCGGGAGCTTTGAGCCTGGAGTCACGGGCGAACGAAGCTCATATTTGCTTTCCCGTTTCGAAGTGCTCCCAGCGGTTAGAGAGAGCGTCTTCTTATATGTTACTAGCTGGTTAGGGCTTGTAGGTATCTCATACAATAGTTGTCCCACATATGGAAATACAGGAAGATCTGTGTGGTGTGGGAGTGAGATATAAAGGGTAAAGTGCATCATCTTTCTCCTCCGCTTTTCTATCCATCAGTCTTTCACACATTCTCACACACCCCCCCCCCACACACACACATCGCCGGAGGTCCGAGCACAATGTGCACAACGCTCCTCAATTACGTTATTATGAACGATAATTGGAATAAACTTATGATTCATAATAACGTAACGAGGCAGAAATCCAACCGGCCAAAGCCGCTCG
>NC_137514.1:10675000-10710000 GCF_041902795.1 Electrophorus electricus | reverse complement strand
TTGTTGAAGCATAGCTCGTCCTCGTTGCTCTGCTGGAAGTTAAAGCGGGCCTTCACCAGCAGCTGAGCCGTGCTGTTCTCAGACATGTCCTGATATGGAAGAGAGTGTGTGTGTGTGAGAGAGAGAGTGTTTGTGTGTGTGTGTGTGTGTGAGAGAGAGAGAGAGAAGAGGGAGGATCTTCAGATCTTCAGTTCCAACAGCAGATTCTTATATTTTAGTTTTTAAACAGCCATGTCAATTATTAAGTCATTTAAAAGATCATCACCAATTCACAAATTATACTAAACAATACTGATTCATCTAAAACGAACAAACAGAACTAATTACATGAATCCAGTGCGCTGATTTGAGCAATTATCAGAATGAATCAATATTGGACATGTTTTGTACTAATACTGCTTTAAGAACTAGAACTTTCAGAACTAGGCAGCAGTACTGTTTTTGCTAGTAGTGATCTGACTGAAAGGGTTTTAAGGATTTTAGTACTTTGTTTTAGTACTGGCTGGACTGTCATACTTGTTTTTGTACTACTAATTCTGTGACAATGGTTTTGTTAGTATTTGCTAGATGGTGGTACTGATTTTGTCAGCACTTGTTTCAGCACTCACCAGACTGCGGTACTGGTTGTGCAGCAGTTTGGAAGCTCTGCCGTGAGAGGGCTGAGAGTTGAGGGAGTCAAAGGACTTGATCCTCAGGGTGCAGGAGCGCCGCACACATACGGAGTCACTGCCCACGCCAATCCCTACACGCACGCACACACACCCACACACACACACACCCACATCCACGCGCACGCACGCACGCGCACACACACACACACACACACACAGGGCTTTTAGAGCGGCAGACACACTCTTTGCCTGATATGCAGCGTAACACAGTTTAGTGAGAGCTCAGGGCTTCATGGCAGATAAACGGGACCACCCTCACTCAAATGAGCGCACGCAAATGCACACACCCAGACATGCACACACACCCAGACATGCACACACACCCAGACATGCACACACACCCAGACATGCACACACACCCAGACATGCACACACGAAAGCCTAGATGGAGAATACTGGAAAATAAAGAAGTAGTGCCCTGAAAGACAATGTAAACTGAGAACAATACATTACATTAATAAACGCACAGTAAAAAACCCTACTTCCAGGTCTCCATGTCTAGACATGCCCACTCCCTGCCCATGCCCTGCCCACGCCCTGCCCACATCCTCCCCACACCCGCCCACACCCCGCCCAACACTTACCTGCAGTAGCTTTGTTGAGCGCGACCAAGGAATTCAGCACCTTGGTGAAATTCTGGCCCTGATACAGATCATCAGCCTCGAATGTCTGCACAAAAGGGAAAACACAAACAACTTCACTAACTAAATAAACTCAACCGTGGATTCAAATAATATTTTTCCCCTAGATAAAATTCTCCGCTATTTTTCTCCAAACCAGACAAAAGTGGAAACCTACAATCCATGAGACAAAAGCCACAGCTCACACCAGAATGCATGCGTTTCCTGATCCTGAATCCAGTGGCATCAGGGCTTCCGTTAACGTCAATTTAAAAAATGGAGCACACAACCAATTCAAAGTGTTTTTATCAAAGCTGCTGCAAGATTCCACCTGAGCAGGGAAACGTCTGTATATAACACAGTTCAGTGGTCAGTTAAGGTGCTTGGCCCTTTATGATTTGGACTGGGAAAGAGGCAGATTAAGACTGATCTGGGTGCAGGCCTGTACGAGGCAATGCGATACTACAGGACTGACCTACGAGCATGGAGCTGACCGTGTCAATACAGCTCACGGTGCAGACGGCACACTGCATGTCAGCGGTGTGCGCACACAGTCAGCCCCTTCTACCCCATCAGAGAGGGGTAAGAAAAAATAAACATATTTCATAAATAAAACAGAATAAAAAGTATCAGCCTATTTATATAGGCCACTTAGTTACTTGGCTATATTCTTGGTTGGATAGAATTGCATCCTATACTATCAGTGACCGCAGGGACTCAATGCTGTGCCCCTTCTAGCGATATTTTTAAGGGTTCCATGATGTACGTCTTTTGGCAACATGACTGGAAATCTGACCAGTGGCATTTATGATTTTCACTACGGAGGCGGACCTACAGCAGCCTGACCCTCTTGAGAATATGGAAGCCGGGGCTAGGACATAATTAGTAAAACGGCGCTGTCCATGTTCAAGTGGAATGGTGACTGGAAGACAAACATTGTGGTGCACCTAAAAGAAAAGCCCTTTTACCCTTCAATGAAAATCCCCCAACGATTCAGTGAGGTCGGTCAACTCCATTCATCAGTCTTGGTCAGAAAGGAAATGGTTTTGTTTGTAGTTTCTGTGATGCAAACTATGAGGGGTGTGCCTGGCTAACAACGAGTCTGCAGCATACACACCGCTTGTTTCATCAACGGTATCTTGGGTGGGGGGGTGGGGGGGTCCTGAACACAGGAATGGAGATGATCCTCATAACTCCCTGTAAACGATCTCAGCGCACACAGCACAAGTAAAACATGCTAACAGCAAAAGCCGCGAGTGTCAACAGTACGCTACGTCTTCATTGTAAAGTGAAGGCGTTCACATGTAACTTGGCACTGCGTATGCAAACATAGGAGCACCATGCAAAGGCCAAACAGAGTTGTCATTCACACATGACTACGCGCATGCACGCACACACACACACACACACACACACACATTCAATAGCCATACGTTCCATATCCAAACAGCAGCAGCTATTGTTACAGTCTAGCCATGATAAATACCTTAAACTCTGTCTGTCTCACATATAAGCACATGCCCAACTCCTACATAGCACAATAAAACTGAGTATACTAACAACTCTCAGAATTCAGTACAACTATACTAATCGACTTGGGGGGGTTAACAACACATGGAAACACACTACAAACTAAGTATTCATAATGCATTAAACCCAGGGATTTCCTCCTCACACATTTTTATCTCTCATGAAACCCACTCCAAATTCTACTTTTCACCCTGGGTTCCTCTAGCTATGTGTGTGTGAGAGTGTAAGAATGTGTGTGTGAGAGTGTAAGAATGTGTGTGTGTGTGTGTGTGTGTGTGTCTCTTTTCCCAACTCCAGCCTCCCTGCTGTCCTTTGGAACCCTCATGGAGCCATCTGGGCAGATTTCGCCAGCTCACTGCAGTCTGTCCTGGTTACTCAAGTGTCCCTGAATCAGTGGCCCAGGGTCAGCCCTTACTGTGGTATCACAGGACAAGATGCTCTTTCAGCAGCTGTGATCACAGTATCTCTCATTCAAGTGATCCGAGTGTTAGTACATCAAAGGAGTCATACTGACATGCCATATTTACTATAAGAAAACAAACAAACCAAAAGCGAACTCTCGCCAACCTAAAATACAGTACATTCATGTACAGCTGCCATCATGAGATTAACCATCACTGCAGATCACCGTCCATTACCGTGGGATACAAATTTAGCATAATTACCTTAGCACAGTTGCTGATGTCCCATTTCACGCGCCCCCAGTTTTCACGCTATTCACATTGGGATCAGGGTGGGCTGTGTGTGCTGCACCGAACTGTGTCAGACCTGTGTGAGTCACTACAAGAGAAGGATGCGGGGCCTGACAAGAAATCCCACGCACCTCCCCCGAATTTGAAAAGTTCAATTTAATGCTTTATTTATTTATTTATTTTACTTATGAACGTTGATATTTTTTAGTCAAAATAGGTGTTTGAATGTTTTACAGTCATTGTGATGTCATTCCTGTTTCGTTTAGTCCCGCTCTGCCCGTTTGCTGTGTGTAAGCCCTCAATAAAAGAGCTGCCCAAGAGCAGAAACGTCGCCTTCCGTGCTGATGCCAGAATAGAGTTTCTGAAGGTGCTATATTCAGAATTTAGGCTGACAGCCCATGTCCCGACTCCTAGGCAGTCTCAAGCAGTGCTGCCTTGTCTGGACGCAACCAAGCCTTTAGAGAAAAAACACACCGCAACAAGCATGGCCAATCATGATTTCTAGTGGGAGGGGCTATTGCCAACATCAAATAAATACTGGTGCTGGGCCCCTCCTTGGTTTTGTTTAATTGGCTAGTTATTGATTCCCTCCCCTTTCATAAAATGGTCAGCATCACTGTGCCAGCGGTAGTGTTGGTTAAGTTTTGAGCAGAAAAAAAAAAAAAAAGTCTCTTCACAGAGACTTGAGTAGAGAGATTTCTATAAGCATCTTGGATCTGTAGATTCTGATTCTCTCATTAGGGCCCCTGGGCTCACTCACTCTGTGAATTTGAGTTTTGTAGCAGGGTGACAATGTATGATTTCTAACTGCCAATCATGTCAATCACTACTAACCCCTGGCAGCTAGACATTTAACAAACTCAAAGCAATTAAGACTGACTGACGCAGTTGCTGCACCAATACTGGGACACCCTGAGGTTTGCTGATGGCATCTTGCAGATTAGTAACATGTGAAGTCAACCCCTGGACACACAGCAGTTTCTGGAGGAAGGAAAGAATCCGTATTAGGTGATCAATCTGTCAGGCGGTGCTAGAGAAAACGAGCTTGAGCCTTTTTTCCTGTTCTGTTGCAGGTCTGTCTTCCCTGTTCCCTTTTAGATGGGTTTCAAGTGGAACTCACCTATGACAACACAGTACATTCTGTACACTTTAACCCCCTTTCCTTTAAAACCACATGTTATAATTATAAATTGACCAAGAGAGAGAGAAGTACCCCCCCAAACACACACACACACACACACACACACACACACACACAAACAACCCTTTCACTCTCTCTTGCTCTCTGTCCAAAAAATGACAGTTGTTTCATTATTTACAATTTTATGGCATTTATAAGTCGCTTTTATCCAAAGCGACTTACAATTATGACTGAGTACAACATGAGCAATCGAGGGTTAAGGGTCTTGCTCAGGGGCCCAGCAGTGGCAACCTGGCAGTGGTGGAGCTTGACTTGTAATTGACTTGAAGGTAAATGCCAGTTCAAGTACCTTAACCACTAACCTGCCACTGACCATTTCAGATTCCACCTGAGGCATCTTGGGCACCATACACAGTAGAAATCATATAATATATAAACCTTGGGTTATTTCTCACTCTCCACTGTGAACCAAGGCAGCATCTCCACAATGGCTTAGGCAAGGAGCACAATTAAGTCTAAATGCTAAATCTTTAAATATATAAGGAAAAAAGCACCAGGTCTACACCAATAATATGGCATGTGTCCAAATACAGTGTGCAGAGAAACCAACACACCGTCCCTAACAGACTGCGTCGTTACTGTGTAACAGAATAACCTTTATGTTCACCCTCAAAGAAGGACGCCGTTTTCCCTGCTTGATATCTCCCCAACTGCCCCGCCCCCACTGCGTGCTTCCCTGGAGAACCCCTCACTGGGTCGGAGTGTGCCGATCTCAAAGCCAATAAATGAACTGCAAGATAGGCCCATTCTGTGGCATGGCTCTACTGGCCACAATGGACTGCTTGTCTCAGGTTGACCGTGGGCCAGGGCTCCACACAAACGCTCGTCCAGCACAGAACCAGAGACGCAGTCATTAGAGAAGAGGGCTAATGCAGTCTGTAGTGCTTCCATTACGCTATGCACTGGGACTAACCAAGGACAGCAGCGAGAGAACTGGATGGGGGTTGTTCTCAATTTATTCCTAAACGTTCCTGCAGTCTCTGAGCAAGGGCAGAGACTGAAGGAAACAGGAGGGGCCCTGTCATATGATGTTAAGATATCTTCAGATCACAGGGAGACCCACCCAACACACCAATAAAGTTCCAGGTGAGAACATCTCCTTCAAACTCGCGAATGCATATTACAACCCGTCTAACGAAACTAGCCTGTACAGGTGTGGTCACACAATCCGATAATATCAGGGCAAGAACATGTGAATGGCAGGGAGACCAGCGAAATTGGGAGTTTTATGCCACAAATATGGACGTTGTCGCAATCGAATATGTAACAGTGCAGCTGGACACAACGTAACTTTAAACACATTCTCTTCAGCTGTAAACATTTCTTTTCTCTTTAGCTGTAAACATTTCTGTTCTCTTTAGCCAGTCTACCCGACGTTACAAGCAGGTTCGTGTATTTCGCTCTCTCGAGGATTAGCCCAACCACACTCCCAGTTCCCGCTGTGCGACGGTCTGGCGATCCGATGCTCCTTAGGCTACAGTTCTAGCAGCAAACTAACACAGATGCATTTACAACATGGAAAAAAAATGCGAACACCCCCCTCCAAAAAAAAAAGGGCACAACTGCCACCGGAACGATGAGACGACATGCTACTCACCTCCACGCGATACGAACCGCAGCCTTTTAGGAACTCCCTGATATTGCTCAAGCACTCGCTGTCGTTCTTCGGTTCCTGAAAGACCTGCGTGCAAAAAAAAGAAAAAAGAAAGAAAGCGAACGGACAAAGTCTCTGACCCGTAGTTGCAGACGCGTGGTTCAGTTCACAAGCTGGGTATCGGCCACAGTTTCACATCTCCCCCGTAGCTGAAAAAGATACCTATCCGAGGAGGCGTAAGAAAGAGGAAGTGACGCAAGACGGCACTGCGCTGTGAGCTGAAAGGCGAATGTTTACAAACGGATGCGGTTGTCTACTTTACTTTCAACCGAACATAACCTGGATTATCCTCCTTTATCCGGACATTTCCCTTAACGTTTTACAAAAAAAAATAAAATTATAATGTAATAGCTTTTGGAGAGTTTCTGAGCTTCTGGACCCGCAGTAAATCCCCAGAAGCCTGGACGCTCCATGCACAAGTGTTTTTATTTTGTTTTTTTTTTTTTTTTTTACACACACACACACACACACACACACACACACACACACACACACACACACATACATACATACATACATACATACATACATACATACATACATACATACACACACACACACTCACAGGCTTCGCTAAAACACCCCCGAGACACAGCTCACAAATAAATGGCTTGATAATTAATGATGTGCTGAGTCAGTTCAGTTGAGTGAATAAATAAATGAATGTAGCAGGAAAAGAGAAAGAGCATCTTCCTCGTCAGAACCTCAGTAAACCAGTGTTGCCTAACCATGCTCATGGAGGACTGTCTGCAGCGTTTAGTTCTAACACATCTGGCTCTGTTTACGGACTCAAAATGAATTTCACCAGCTCAATTTTTAATCTCGAATTTGCAGGGCGCCAAGTTCTCCAGGAGCCCAACTGGTAACCCCTAACACCCTGAATAGCCCAGACCAGCAGTTTTGTCCTCAGTGATTTGAGGCTCTTCCGTATTTTAGTTCCAGACATGCTTCGGGTGAGGTACCCAAAGGCTGTCGCATGCAGCCATGCTTTAAAATAATTTATGCAATCCAAGAAAGTAATGACCCACACCCACTTCATAGTGCTTCCTATTTTAGGGCTCTTAAGGATGTATAACTACCTGAGTATTTCTGTGTCTGACAATGTTGACCTCCACCACTATATACTGAGAGAAAAGAAAAATCCTTTTTTATACTCAGTTGAGTTCACTTTATTTCCCGGCTAGTGTTTGGTTGTTGCTGGTTTCAGTTGTTTACTGAACATATGAGAACATTGCTAAGCCAGTCTTTTGCTTAAACTCTTTTTATTCAGTTCTATCCAGTTCTTCTTTAACTGTTTAAAAGCAGGATCAGGGCCAGTTTCATGAGCTTCGGTAATTGTTATGGTTTCTTGTTTTATTTCAGTTACTGTCATTAAATGGACCACCCCTGCCTCAACAGATTACACAAGTTTTCCAGATAGAAACTTTATATTGGGCTAATGACAGACTGATAAAAAGTGAATGCTGTGAACCTCCACGACATTATTATTTTGTTATTTAAATAAGGCTACTGTAACCTAATCATATTAGTTTTAGAATACTGTATGCTATTCTTCATCACCAGCTCCACTCGGTATACATTTTGACATGGGCTTTAGTTGGAAATTGGTTGCATTTATAAGAGTAGTGAAGTATTCTTCATTAAGGGGGAAGATATTCATTTCAGAGTTTTAAAAACAACCAAATAAAACTAAATATTTGTCTGTACTTCTTATATATAGACTCCAATAGACTCCAATTAAAGGATGCTGTCTACTTTTTCTCAAGATTTTTTTTTTTTAATTCAAAGCTTTATGTGTAGCACAAAGGCAACTCTTCATAGTTTCGATGTAAGATTTTAAAGTACTCTATTGCTTAGGTCTATTAATAACCTAATGACTATTTTTTATGAGGCTAGGCCTATAGCAAATATAACATAAAACGACACATGGTGGATATTCAAGAAAGCTTAATACGGCCCGTCCTTTAATCATTCAGTAGGTTATAAATTCTATTTATATATCAACATAATCCTAAGTGAACGGATGTAGAGCCATCAGCATCCGCCCTGTTCCTTTAATTTTGAGAGGACTTCTTACCAATGGCCGCTGGCCCGTGGTGATAAATCCCAGTAAGACCATTAGCGCCCAGTAGAACAGGCTACCACATCTACTGGCCCCCGAACACACAGGATAATTCTGTTTTCCTTTACATTACACAGAAATAACATTTAGCTTCCAAATCCGGTCTAACGTTCCCATTTTCCGTGATCCCCCTTAAACACTTCACCTAACTAACCACATCCTGTTGTCTTGGGAGCATCTTGTTTTTGCTTTTTTTTGCAATTTCAGCGACGCGCCTTTCAGTGTCGCGTTAAAACCGTTTATCGCCGCCTTTACGCGAGAGCGCATCGCGCGTAGCGGTTGCGAGTCTACGCGACACGGGGAGAAACACGGGACGCGTCTTACTGTAACGCCCGGGCCGGGTCGCAGCCTCTCCAGCAGCCTGCACAGGACCACTCCGTCTTTGAGGGACGCCTGCAGAAATCCCTCCGGATCCGACACCGTCTTTTTCGGCGAGTCCAGGACGCCCAGCGTTATGAGCCATGTTACCGTATGCTCTGCCGAATTCATGGCCACGTGCGTCCAGGAGGACAGTGTCGGAAAAGCTGAGGCGACGCAGGCTCTCGGGCGTGTGTATTCATAGATATCCTGTTTTGCCTGCGCGCCAGAGGACGGTCCCTCCTTCTCGGGGTGGACGATTTTCCTCGATTTGTCTGCCGGGTCTGGTTTCGCTCTCCGGTTTCCCCTTTGTCAGGATGCCAACCGACCCCCCCCCCCCCTCCTCCTTCCCTAATCCCCAGCGTCTCTGCTGCAACTAAAATCAACACATGAGAAGCGGCTGACAGACCGTGCAAGCGTATGCGCGGAGAGTCAAGAACACGTACAAGCGTTTTCAGTGGAAAAAACCCTCTAAGGACTTTATTTCAGCGAATGTACCGAGCTCGTTAAAAAAAACAACAAAACCCTGATGTATCCTCACACATTGAACCACCGCAAATGGGAAACGGAAGCAATTCAGTATATCAAATATGTTTAAACGATGTTTTGGTCTACAGTGTGTCCAAAAGTAACTGGTTTCTAAAACAAAAGACCTTTATTAGAACCATATACATGATACTGCAGAAGGTAAAACAGGCGAGACAAAGACTGTCGTATAGCGCCCCCTACTAGACGCTAACGGGTACAACATATTCTGCACCGAACATGCCCATTCACTTTCGGTGACGTATGATAGGCCAACACGATTCCGTAAAACTTTAATAAAACGTAAGGATGACCCTAAAAGTTGGGCTTAAACGGACAAACACCACGTACAAGAAAAAATAAGACTGGAGCGCACGTCTTTTTGCTGAAGGAAACTTCTAACGGCGAACTGCACCGCCTCATGTAATACGACTTATGTATAATTAAACCCCATTATTGCACTTATATATAGGATTCACTTCACTGAACTTCGGTTATTAGCCTTCCAGATAACCAGTTTTTGTTCTTGTGAGTCAATTATGAGTCAATTATGCATATTTTCATGTTGCTAATAAGTGACATCTTTATTTCCTCAGGTAATCTTGTTCAGAGTACAGCACAGAGACCATTAAATTTCTCCTTAAAATAGGATTTTCATATTAGTGCTTTCCTGACAAGGGGAGTCCCACGGCCATCCTTCACATTTGCCAGAACTCACCAACCTAACAAATACCGCTCTGAAATACAACTATCAAAACGCATCACTCGGTGAGGTGCTTCGTGCTGGAGTATCTTCTACACAAATCCAACATGCCACTTTGGTAGAAAGCACGCGAAATACGGTTTCTATAAATATGCTGTCTCTAGTGTTGCCGATTTAAATCTTTAAATCCCCCCCTTACAAATTGCACCCAAGGCAAGGGATACCTTCTACCTAGCTCAAGCTCTTACTCTCACAGGTAACGGGCGCAAGGCAGATACAAGGGTATAGCGGCAAAGGGTTAAAATGGCCTACCTCAAAACACGAGCATAAAAGACCTGCGTTCCAGGGGCAAGTGGTCAGGGGAAGAGGAGAGAATGGACAAGAACATGGACAAGGTGAGCCCACCCCCCAAGCCTTGTCCGATCCTCTTCAATTTCCATTTCAGCTTCAGCAAAGCCCGAAGAGAGAGAAAGGTCCAGTTGTCTTCGTTTTTCTCCCACGCCCGTACGCGGTTGGCTGGTTCATTTTCTGGACACGTTTATTCCAGTCCACTCTCTCCAGAGAAGATTCAGTGGAGAAAGATCGACAGTGTGGTTTACGCACTGACCAGGCTAGCACTAAACCGCATGAAAACACTGGTAAGAATTCAGTAGGGTCAACAAGAACCAATTAGCATTATTCAAATGAGGCCACGCTAACTGATCCCTATTAACCTTTATTAATTGCTGTCTGCATGTGATATGAAGGGAAACTAAACTGACTGATCAAAAACATCAGGCACGTTTGGAATAGTGCGGAAATGTTTCTCTAACTTTTGTTGTTGTCCAACAGGTCACTGTTAAAAACAGTGGTAATAAGGTTCATTTTCTCACAGAAAAACATTTTTTCCATATTTCTTTCTTTGTTGTGGTTGTTGTTGTTGTGCTCTCCACCACTCACAGGGAGATAGGAAAGGGGGAGGAGCATGTGCACCCCTCCAGAGGGGAGGAGCATGAGCACAAACCCATACGTAGCCCCCGTGTGTGTGTGTGTGTGTGTGTGTGTGTGTGTGTGTGTGTGTTTATACTGCAAGAAACTATTAGCAACACTTATGACTTCTTGATCACAGATAAACTTGGGAGTGTGCAAAGCATGGTGTGAGTGTATGTGTGTGTGTGTGTCTGCTTTTGTGTTCATGAGTGGTCATCTCAGGTTGTAGGTCAGTTCAACTGTCACTGTGTGCGCTCAGATGATTTCAAACGTCGTCTTCAACTCCACGATGAGCTGCCAATCACTCTTCTGCATCTCGTCCCGGAACCAGTTCTTCAGAGCGTCAATGGACTGACGGGTGATCTGGGGGAACAACAAGACCAACCCCTCGTACACAAGTCTTTACTTTCAGCATGGCGCTGCTCTAGCCTGAGGGTTGTTTGCCACCCAAAATAACTTAATGTTATTAAGCACGGAAACAGAAACTTTTTATTGCAGGAACTCCAAGACTAGGAGGCTTAAATTAGCCTTTGACACAAAACTAAAAGAAAATCAATTTAAACGATCCCTTCAAGTTTCACGCGTCGCAAGGCCGAGCACCTACCTTGCTAACGATTATGTCCGTCGCCTCAAAGTGTCGGCCGTACATCTTGGGCGACTCCCCGGGAATGGGCTCGATCTTCACACAGATCTCCTGGCCTTTCTTGGCTGTGTCCACTGACTTGTGGTTCACCTCGATGCTGGTCACAATGCCAATGTCTACAAACTGAAGCAAGAGGGAGACCACAGAGTGGCATTGGGGTCAGGCAGGGTACACGAGTGAAGTGTTGTTAAAAGCACAGGTGCACGTGCGCTCTCTCTCTCTCACCATTTTGCTGGGCACACACAGTGGGGTGCCTGTCTTCAGCACTCCCGCCTCCACAGACACGCCCATGACGATGGGGTCTCTGGAGTTGAAGATGAACTGAGGGAGGATCCTCAGCTTACAGGGAAACACTGCTATATGCCTACAGGAGGTGAGTGGTTATCACACACACACACACACACACATACACACACACATACACACACACATACACACACACATACACACACACATACACACACACATACACACACACACATACACACACACACATACACACACACACATACACACACACATACACACACACATACACACACACATACACACACACACATACACACACACACATACACACACACACATACACACACACACATACACACACATACACACACATACACACACATACACACACATACACACACACACATACACACACACACATACACACACACACACACACACACACACATACACACACACATACACACACACATACACACACACACATACACACACGGTCCCCCCTTAATCCTCAAACTGCACATCTGCCTCAGATCAGAGAAGCCGCATCAGCTAACGGCTCCGTGCAACATGACAATTCCGAAACGAGCCAAAAAACCCTCGTGGCCTTACTTGAACTCGTCCTGCTTCTGTTTCTTATAGTCCTCTCTGTACTTGGTGAAGGCGTCGAACAGGTGGTAGATGATCTCGGCATTGAAGATGCGGACCCCCAGGCTGTCGGCCATCTCCTGGGAGTCCCTCTCCACCTTCACGTCGAACGCCAGGATCACCGCGTACCTGGAGAGAGAGTGCGCACAAGTGAAAAGGACAACCACCGAGGTATTTAGCGTTAACGACAGAGAAGTGAAAGGGCGCGCGAGACGAGACGAGACGAGACGAGATTTAATGAGACTGTACAGCAAACCCTTACTGTGGGTCGTGCTCCAGCATCGTAGACGCCTTCATGACGTCTTTCTTATGCACAGGACCGATGTTGATGCCGGCATACTAAGACAAAAGGGAGGGGAAGGTTGCCATACAATTCAAAACAACACATCGTCTTGCCGGGGACATTTATATGGACTTTGCAACCGTAAAAGTAGTCAAACGAATATGGCATGAATGACTGAAGCGTCACTATTTCACACTGTAGGCCAAAGACAAATAAAAGAGATTGAGTGAAGGCTGAAACACCTGCTCAGACATTCAAATGAAGTAAACAGAGGCGGAAAGCTCGCAGGTTCTGGCTCCTTCTGTGCTACTCGATCTGCCCCAGCTTCTGATTCAAACGAGCAGCATTTGCGCATCCTGGCCGCCCCCGTACGAGGACGGCGAGGACCTGGTGTTGTAAAGCGGCGGAGCGGGTTGATCACTCACGGGCACTTTGGACGTGCGTAAGAACTCCAGCAGGGCTTCCAGGGAGCCCAGCGTGGAGGCCTGCACGTACACGCCCTTCTCCTCCAGCTTGACGGCGTTCAGAGTCTGCTTCAGCTCACGGACCAGCTCGTCCTACACACACACACACACACACACACACACACACACACGGTATATTCTGGAACCTCACGTGACACTATGGTGTGCGCACTCTAGAATTAGGGGTGAGGCCAGGGCCAGGAGGATGATAAGTGGGCGGGGCTCACCTTCAGCACGGGGATCTCATCCTCTTTGTGGGCCACCAGCAGCGGCAGGCCTGCCAGTGTCTTCTCCAGGTCCTTCCCCAGGATCTTCACCCCCTGGGACGTGCACACCTCCTTATGTTTCTCGTACTGATTCTGCACGGAGAGACAAGCGGGTGGCCGTGTGTCACTTTAGGCCAGGGCCCCGGATGCTCATTTCCGATCGGCCGACCGACAGGTGTCCGTCAGAAGGTTAAGCCAAGGGTGGGCCGACCTTGACGCGCAGCTCCTTGAGAGGCGGCGGCAGAAGCAGGCCGCGGATCTGGGTGACGATAGGCCCCTCCACGCCCGGCACGATGATGGTCTCGCCTTCCCGTAGACACCCGTTGATCAGGATCACGTCTATTGTGGTGCCCATTCCGGGCAGAGCTTTGACCTGGCGGGGGTGGGGGTGGGTATTGGAGGTTAGTGACCGGGTCTCCTGCTGCACGGTGGAGCTCAGTCAGCCACGTTACAAGCGAGCACTGCTGGAAATGATTTTTGATGAAATCGGGAGATTACCACTTATAGCATAAGTGTTGCAACTGCAAGCTGCCTCAACACGAAAGCGGGTCTTTTCCGGAGACTACACTGCTGCTTTTCCACCCAACCGAGCAGGAGCGCACGCACCCGCTACAACTGATCAGCTGTCTGAAGCCTGACGGCCACCGATTACACCAGTGGAATGAGGGACGCATCTGCCCACGTTAACGTAATACAACAAACAGACCGGTGCTTCTGGTTCCATTATGCTGTACTGGGCAGTTTCGCATGAATCCATTAAGTATGAGTCCTGCTGCTTTTAGCATACAAATGAAAACATTTCCATAGCAAGTTAATGTGAAAGCAATTATCTCCACATAAACAGAGAAATTAAAATTATGCTCACGCTGGGTGCAAAATCGTTACTATACATATGGTACGTAAATGAATTGCTCAGCGCTCGTCCTTCAGTGCTAGCGTGACCCATGACCCCACCTCCATGACTTGAGCACGGAGCTCATCACAGTGCGCCAGCCGGCGGGCCAGCATGGTCTGAGTGAGGTCCACCAGCAGGGCGATCAGGTTGCCCATGCCGTCGCCCGAGTGGGCCGAAGTGGGCACCAGGGACACAAAGGTTCGGGGGTCCTTGTTCTCATAGAACAGAGCAGCATTCAGACCCTGTGGACACACAACAACACGCGGGATGGTTTGTGTTGGCAAGGAGTTGGATCCGCTGTCCGGCGCGGTATGGTGTCCAGTGAACTCCCTCAGGGGAGGGGATACGCGGTCCAGACGGACCTGCTGGGCGAACTCCACGATCACGGCCTTGGCCCGCTCGTCAAACTCATCCTTAGTGTTCTTTTTCTGCTTCTTCAGAGTGGCCACCACGTCTGTGTCAGGACTCCTTTTCCAGTCGTAGAGACGATCGATCTGAGAGCGAGGGGCGAGCGAGAAAGACCACAGTGAACGTTTCACACGGGCAGATACAGAGCCGACGGGTTTTTTGTTTGACACAATTGAGTAAAAACAGACAGATGTCATGTTGCTATCTTTTCATATCAAATCTGCCATCCCAGCCAAACATAACTCACTGTCTCCACTGTGTGTGTGGGGGAAGTAGCAGCTGCCACGGTGCTAGCCGTCTTTTACCAGCACTAAAAACTGAGACCCATTTCGAACCCCTTTTGCTCCGCTCTTTCCCAGTGCATGGATCCCCAAACAGTCCAACGAGCACCTTAGGTAGTGCTCAGCACCGTGCTCCTCCTTGACCGCCTGATCTCAGGCCAGTGGCAGCAGGACGGCGAGCGCACCTTATTGAGGGCTACGATGAAGGGGCACTTCTTCTCCTTCAGCAGGTTGATGGACTCGAGGGTCTGAGGCTCCAGGCCGTGCATGATGTCCACCACCAGGACGGCGATGTCGCACAGCGAGCTCCCCCTGTTCCTCAGGTTGCTGCGAAGGGGAGAAGAAAGGAAGGCAAAAAGACAGAAAAGGGGACAGAGAGAGATAAAGGACAGCAATTTTAAAGCGATGAGAAAACGAACACAAGAAGCGCCAATCGCACGCCGCTCACCTGAAAGACTCGTGGCCCGGTGTGTCAATAATCAGCATTCCGGGAATCTTTATGTTCTCCCTGTCAAACTGGAGCGCAAAACAGCGTTCAGGCAACTCGGCGGGAAACGGGGGCTGCCGCGGACGCCTGGGCGAGGAGCCGCGGCGGTGGGCGGCTTACTCACGTTTTTCACCATCTTGGTTTGCTCGATGACGGTTTCCAAGGGAACGTTGGTGGCGCCGATCTGCTGGGTGATCCCGCCAGCCTCGCCGTCCTGCACGTGCGTGTGTCGCAGCTGCAGCGCGCCGGGACAGAAGGGGGAGGGGTCACGTTACGTCGCCAGACGGCGGGCCGCGCGGACGTGGACGGAATTCCGCACAAAAAACGTTCGCGCTCGCTCACGAGCTCACCTTGTCGAGGATCTTGGTCTTCCCTGTGTCCACGTGTCCCAGCACACACACCACAGGTGCTCTTAGTTTGTCCACATTAATGTTCTTCAGGTTCTCCCGTCTCCGTTTCTGTGACACGGACGAACAATAAACACACTCATCTGAGGTACATCGCCCCGTCGCTCCGGTGACAAACCGTAACAAACCGTGTCTTTACGGCACTCGGCTGTGACCTGAGCCGCATTATCACACGCAAATATCTTCCGGTGATGGATCGTGTTCAGCCTCTGGAGAAAGCAAAGTGCTGACAAAACTGACCTTTACAACAAAGTACATTTGATACAAAAGAGCCTGACATTTTGACTTCCTTAGTGAGCCAGATGTCTGGATCCACTGGGACTCCATTAATGTAGACCACTGGTCCCACAGTGGACATCCAAGTACCTCTGTGTGTGTGTGTGTGTGTATATGAGTGTGTGTGCGCATGTGTATATATGAGTATGTGTGTGTGTGTTTTTGTGTGTGTGTGTGTGTGTGTGTTTTTGTGTGTGTGTGTGTGTGTGTGTGTGTGTATGTATATATGAGTGTGTGTGCGCGTGTGTATATATGAGTATGTGTGTGTGTGTGTGTGTGTGCGCGTACCTCTATGCGTCTCTTGGCCTTTTCATAAAGCCTCTCCTCCTTGCTGCGCTCGTCATCCGAGTCGCTCTCGCTGCTCGACTCTGAGCTTGCGTCCCTCCCACTCGTTGTCTTGGTCGTCTGGCCCTCCTTCTCCTCTTCCTCGTTCTCCTCCTCGTCGTCCTCGTCCTCGTCCTCCTCGTCCTCCTCATCCTCCTCGTCCTCCTCATCCTCCTCGTCCTCCTCGCTGCCGTTCTGCTGCGCGGCAGGGGCGGAGGGTTTGTGGACTGTCTGCAAGGCCTTCACCTCGATGTGGACCTTCTTCACCTCTGCAGGCGAGAGAGGACGGTAATGGAGCGTCTTCACTTCCAGTAGAAGCTGCCCGATTAGTGACAACACTTCTGCCTAGAAAAGGCTTGTTTATTTGGGGGGAATTATTATTTTTTTGGACAGTGTAGAAAGAAACTCAAAGACAACAATGAAAAACATGTTTCAGGGTTCAATAGTAGGAATGCTAAAAAGGTTTGGTATATGCAAGTACTAGAATATATTGGGGGGAAATTTACAATACGTGTATATTACCACTGACTTCTCCATCTACAGGGCAAGAGAGAGAGAGAGAGAGAGAGAGAGAGAGAGCGAGAGAGAGAGAGCGAGAGAGCGCGAGGTCTTACCCCGGTCCTCATCGCTGGCCATGGCCTCCCAGTCATCTAGATCTGCAGTCTCGGGTTTTGGCTCCACCACTGTGCGAGTAAACCAAGAATGTGCCCCAACACCATTAACATATCAACATGGCTGACTGTACAAGCTGTACCTACCACCAGTACTCCCAGCACTGCTCTGGTACTGATCACCTTTCTAACACTCTCTCCCTCTCTCTCTCTCTCTCTCATACCCACTGGAGCTACTTTATTTTACCCACATGGCTTTAAATGGAAGAAAACAGAGACCAATTTAGGGTCGGATTCTACAGAGACGGAAGCACACCGCCAACGGACCCCCAGGACTGTCTGAAGTGCGTTTATAGGTACTGCACCCATTAGCCTGCCACTTTCATCAGTGCATTTACAGGTGAAACGCATTCCCATAGCGCAAGCTCCCTGTGCGCGTCAGTCCCGCTGCCCCCGATTGGCCAAAGACCTGTACCTGACTCCTCCCTGTGCGTGTCCACTTCCAGCTCCGCTGTGATTGGTTCCGCTACCTCGGGTGTGGGTGATGTCACTTCTGAGGTGTCTGATAGAGAAAGAGGCAACATGGGGCAAAACGTTCCACTATAGGAAGGATTGTGCCACAACGGCGACGTTAAAGCGACCCATACCCTCCGGAGTTTGGGTTGTCGGCTTCCTTTTTCTCTTGTCCGAGTAAACGGGCTTCTTCTTTGGCATGGAGTCTTTGGATGGCACTTCAACACCTAAAAAAAATTTAAATAGAGCTTGAAGGAACATTTGCTCCACCCACAGGTAAGTATATTTAACATCCGTATAAAAAAACCCTCAGCTCTGCTTGGTTGGTCTTCTTTAACCCAGGTGTAGGACTAATCTTAGTCTGGGAATCTTAGTCTGGGATAAGTGGCTCAAAAAGTCAAGGTTCCTGCTTCAAGGCAAACGTCAAACACTGCCTTTCACTGACTAATATGCAAGACGTTCCACGATTTATAACGAGCAAAAAAAAGATAGGGCCACCTTTGTTCAATGGGCATGGTAAATAAACCAAGTAACCATAACAACACTCACGAATTTGGAAACGAGCGAACACGTAACATTTTGTTACTAAAAAACAAAAAAATGTAAAGTTTTAAGACGCTACGAGCCGTGGGGCCGTGCAGACCTCGGCGCGTCCTGGCCCTCACCTTGAGCCTGCAGGGCTCGGAGCGTGGCCTCTGCTCTGGCCCGCGCCTCCTTCTGGGCCTTGGTGAGCAGCTTGCCCTCCTTCTTCAGTCGCTCCTTCCTCTCCTTGTCCTTCTGCTTCTTCTTCTCCTTCCGCTCAGCCTCCAGCCGTTCCTGCGGGCAAACATGTCGGGCGGGTCGGCGGAGCGTCGCCGCACGAGACCTTTGATCAGCATTTCAAACGACTTAAAAAAAAAAAAACACCTAATCTGAGAACCGTGTGCTCCGCAACACCAAAAAGTGACGCGCCTCGTAACGAAACCGCGCGTGCGGCGTGCTGACCCACCTGCTCCAGCCTCTGCGCCTCCAGCTCAGCCAGGCGTCGCTCCCGCTCCTCTTCTTCGCGCTTGGCACGCTCCTCTTCCTCACGCATGCGAGCCAGGGCCTCCTGCATGGCCTTCACCGCCGCTTTGCCCGGCCCTTTCTTCTTCTCCTTCTCCTCCTTCTCGCCTTTCTTCTTCTCCTTCTCCTCCTTCTCGCCTTTCTTCTTCTCCTTCTCCTCCTTCTTCTTCTTCTCCTTCTTCTTCTTGTCTCTGTCGGCCTCTTCTGAGGGCGAAAGCGAAGCAGACAAGAGTTGAGTTGAATTGAGTTTTCACGTCACAACAGTCCCACCTGCTCCTGCTGAGCGGCAGTTATTCTCCTGGGGGGGGGGGGGGACACCTACAAGCATGCAATTAATAAAAAACAAAAACAACAACAACAACAACAACAACAACAACAACAAAAGCAAAAAAAAAAAAAAACCCGCCATCTGACCGGCGCTAAGCGCAGTGACTTCAAGGGAAGAAATCTTGCAACGGACTCGAATATGTACAGTTTACTGGCCCTTAAAAAAAAACCCAAAAAAAACATATCAAAATGAGTGAATTACTGAAATAGTCCCGTGTATGTGCCTGAACTGTGCTTATGTTAAATGCATATATTAAGTGCATTCTTTACCTTCGATATCAGTTGAGTCACTACAGAGTTGGTTACACTTAGGACTAAAATTGCCCACGGTCTGGACTCTGTGTGTGTGTACCTCACCCCACCTTCTGGCTGGGGTAACTCTCACCATCTCCTTGGGCGTCACCCGCCTCCTGCTCTTCGGTCGCGGCCACCTCTGCCTTCCCGGGCTCGGCGGGCGGCGCTGCGGCCTTGGGCGCCTCTTTCTTGGCCGTCCCCTCCTCGGCTTTCTCCTTCTTGGCCCTCATCTTGGCCCGCTCCTCTTCCTTCTTCTTCCTCTCGCGCTCCTTCTTCTCCGCCTTCTTCTGCGCCGCCGTCTTCATCTTGAAGGTGCCGGCGTCGTCGTCGTCGTCGTCCGCGGCCTCCTCGCCGTCGCTGTCGGCCCGCGCCTTCGCCCCGCTCTTCTTTTTCTGCCGCTGCCTGTGGCCGGCCGGGAGGTCGTCGTCCGACGGCTCGTCGTCCCCGCCTCCCCCCTCGCCCTTCTTCGTACCTCCATCCTCATCGTCGTCGCCCTCCGAGTCCGAGGCGCTCCGCCTCCCGCCCTTCTTGCCGCCCTTGGCTTTCCGGCCGACGCGCGATCCCTCGTCGTCAGAGTCCGAAGCAGCAGGAACAGCAGCGGGAGCCGGCTCCACCTTCTTGCCCTTCGCCCGGCTCTGGTCCTCCACGTCGTCCTTACCCTGATCCTCCTCACCCTCGTCATCCTCAGCCACGGCCCGTTTACCTTTCTTCGCCTTCTTCTTCTCAGCTTTCGTCAGAGCCGGTTCGGCCTCCGCGTCCTCTACAGAGTCTGAATTCTGTTGGCAGCGGTTGAGAGGGAAGTCATGTGATCGGTAATAACACGGCTACAGCCGACCTGGATTAGCTATGATCGTAGTGCGCAGTCTTCTCCTCCCTCTAGGTCCCAGCATTTGCTCCTACCAAACAGCACAGTCGAATTGGGCGCATTCGACCGACTGGCTGTAGCAAAACGGGGACTCGCCACTGACCAATTGCAGGGAGACTGGAGGATTCATTGTTAATTAATAATGAAGTATTAATACACGTGTTATATTCTACAATATATTGTCTGATTCGGTGAAATCAATCTGTTTTCCAGGCGTGGAGAATGCCTAGTCTCAGACAAAACTGAAGTGCCGGTGTCTATTCCCCACCGGAAATTCTGTTTAGTCTAAGATTCGGTTTAACCTGTGTCAAGGAAACTGGCTCAGAAGCTCTCAGATTTATCCTTCATAAAACTCCCCTCCCGTTATATCACAGATGCTCTGTGGGTTACCTTGGCTGGTTCTTTCTGTTTTCCACCATGAGCCTCTAGTGATAATTCCTCCAGTTCTTTCAGGATGTCATCCTCACTGCAAACCGCAAATAAACCCCAAACACACACACACACACACTCACTCCATTAACAGGCTCAATGACAGCCATCTGTGGTCATCTTCAGCGCCTGAACGGAGGGTGAAGTCCCCGCGGTGGGGGACAGAGACACTCACTCAAAGTCGTCTTTCCTCCCGCCTTTCTTCTTCTTCTTGCCCTTGCTCTGGTCCTTGGCTGCGCCGGCACCCTCGATTTCGGCGGCCAAGGCGTCGATGTCGATGCCGTCGTCTTTGGCACTGCGTGAGAAACAGAAATACCAGAAATACCACTGTGTATGACTATGTATGTGACGAATAAACCAAACTTGAAAACGGCACATCGGTCTCGTCATCACACCAGGGGAGAAGGACACAACAAATAACCATCACTGGGCTCTTACGCCACGACAGATAACAGCTAATTATAGTATAGAATCGTTAGTCTAACGTGCTAGTGGAAGCAGGACTTCAAGCTGAGGTGAATGGTGCCCGACTGCCGATGAGGACATAACCGTGCATGCTGTAAAAGGTATTCTCTTCATTACGTGCAAAAGCCTGCGTCTGCCTCCTTTTTACACTTCTGAAAACTCATCACTCAATTATGAGATTAGTGATGGTGCCATTTAAACCTTTTTTCCCCTTGCGCAACACAAAATGATAAACTAAGCCGCACAACGCATCATTAGTGAATATAATCCACCGCTTGTGAAACAGCATGGGGCAAATTCACAGATACACAGTTCCACTGCTTCCACTCCTACCATCAGTCCTCACCATTTGAAAGAGCACAATAAATTTCACAACTACCACAACCATGACTCTTGAGCCAACACTGCACCCATTAAAGCCAAGATAAGAACGAGTAAAAATCAGGGTACGAACACTACAGATAGTGAAAGTTACAGTCTGTAGTCATCTTACCTGCAGCAGAGTACAGAGTTATAAAGAAATGGGCACACTGGACATTATATAGAGGAGCCTGGGGCCCGCCTTATGCAATGTTGCATCAGCAATGGAAAACACCTCATCATCACAAGACAGGACAGAACAGAATACACACACACACACACACACACACACACACACGCTCGCGCAAACACAAAGCTGCTGCTCTTGGCACATACAGGCTAGGCGATGAAACTCTCACAGGAAGGCTAAGGGATGGACAGACGAAGGGGGGGGGGGGGGGGGGGGGAATAGGCAGTAAGGACACTGACCTCACCGGCTTCATGACGAGATTTGAGCGTTTGAATGTAAGGATCACGCAACACAGAGCAGGAGAAGCCTTCTGCGTTTGAAAGGTTATATGGGCTCAGAGCGACCGGGATTTACCATCGGCTCTGAGAAATGGCGCTAACTTACCGAAACAAATGCGCACAATACTCTTATATCGTCCCGCCGAGTAGCACCGGCAGGTTTTTATTCAGTGAGCTGAGAAATGTCTACTGCGCGACTTCAGCGACGAAATGGCGCAACCCGTCAGCGGTGCACTACCGACAGTCCAAGAACCGGGGCAAGTCGGGGTGGGTCACCAGGCTGATCGTGTAACGGGGCACCCTCCTGGCCAGAATATACAACCACGTTTGCGATTCATCCGGTAAACCACCGGACCGCGTTTGGTTACTACATTATAACGACTGGGCCGACGGGGAGGAGACAGTTCGTGTGGGAACTGAGCACACATCAGTGCGCATCCAGGATTACCCTCCTCCATTCAAATATCGTCACCACTATAGAAAAACTAAAGAAACGTAGGAAGACAAATCTCACAACAGAGTTAAAAGGAGGATTCATCAGTTTAAGAAGACGGGCATGCTTTCAAATGCAGCTTACTTAGTTACAATAACCCAGAGGCGTGGGACGGAGTCGTTACCTTGCGGCTCGATCGCAGTGATTGCGCCACGTCAATATCTTGACATGTTTACATAGTAAACCAGACCCATGAATCAATATTCTACGGTCGAAATAAGAAGCATCTGTCATTTTCACTAGGCAGTCTCTCCCAGAACAACGCTTTTAAATATTCCTGGAAATTAGATAAGCCTATCTCGCTAACGCCAAACCGTTATAGAAACGTGTCTAGTTCCCCTCAAGGCAAAAACGATAAACATGAACAAGGCACTGCAAATCCACCCCCCGTTGATGTTAAAAGGAACTACCTTGACAAAGGTGGCAACCCGCATCCCGACAGGGTTACGAGAGGTGATGTGGAGAAGCCCGTGGTGCAACTAAAAAAGGGACACAGGTTCACGAAACGCTGAGAGTAGCTAGATAGCTAATGAAATTACCACCTTCGCCCTTTATGGAATAAAAAAAAGACACTCACTTGAGCTTGCTGGTGTCTTCCAGGATAGGACAAAAAACGACGGCTGCAATTCTAGCTATCCTGGTTAACATCTAGTGAGTGGACTGAAGGAAGCTGGCAACTGAGCAAACTGGCTCCATGATATGACTGCACTTGTTAGCTAGCTTTGCTAACACGCGAAATCGAACAACTATTTGTCAGCACGATTATTTCAAAGACACGCGAACAGACATGCACACACGGCGCTCGTGTGAAATCGAGAAAATAGCAGCCATCTCGCTTCATGTCGACAGGGAGGAATATAATGTAGTAAACGGACAGGCCTAGCCAGGGAAGCTAACGCTAGCTGCCGCCACATGAACCCGTGCTTGAACACCTACGACAGCCGACCCATAAACTACATGTACATCTGACACAGCTTACGTGAAAGGCTGCAATACCACCAACATGTTATTGACAGGTCTATCTTAGCTAAACCACGGCTTACCCATCATCTCCTTTACTTTTCTGTTTCTTTCCCATGGTCTCTCTGTGGTAATATTGCCCCTCGCTGCACCGCCGTGTGTAGTTACTGGCTAGCGCATATGGTTGGCTGTGCCAGCACCGCGCATGCGCAGGCGTGGATGCGCTGTTGGTCGCACAAGCACAGCGCATGCGCAGGCGTGGATGTGAAGTCTCGCACAATAGACCCCGCCGCCTTTATTTACAGGCCTTTATGGACAGTTAAAGCAACTGGATAGTCTTGACAATATACAAAATATTAAAAATAATTGAAGTTATTTTACTTTTGAAATTAACAATTATTTAAAGATTATTTACCGCCACAATACTAGTACAATTCAAGAAATAAAATAAACAATTCAATTCAAAAAATAAAGATAACTCACCAAATATTTAATTCCATCATACATTTGACCATGGCCTACAAACTAGTACCAGTCGAACAGGGTGGGCACTGGTTGCGCACACTGATCTCGACCATAATGCTGCGATCAATACCATTTGGGCCCCTTCTAAATATCTGCGTTCAGTGGGATACCTCAAATAATTTTGCTCAGTGCGGATGAGTAGATTTAAAATAGCATCTTCTATATGAAAATGTAATGTTCTCTAATAGCTACATTCGAATGTTAATAAATGGATATTTTATTGTAGAAGAGACTACATAAAGGTGCTTAGATACCGTTTTTTGGGGGGTTTTCTAAATTATGAACATGACCAGAGACAATTTAGCAACATCGAAAGTGGCCCGGGAAACATTATGTAGCCTATATTTAACCACCACCAACAAGAAAAACAACAACAAAGAGAACAAAAAATAATGTTTTTATTCACATCACTGACACAACATTTTCATAGAGACTATGGGTCTTTCTGGTCAGGTCGGGCCCCTGTAAGGTAGTCCTCATGAAGGCTGTGACAGCTACGGCAACCTCTTTGGGACAGAATCTGACACCTGCCAATGCCGAGCAAAGCTCGTCCACAGTTCCCGCAGGCAGCCAGTCGTGTGGAATATCCAGGAGGCATTTTTCTATGGTGCCATCCTTAACGTCCATGTCAAGTACTATTTCCGCGCCTTCTGCTACAAAAGGCAGGGTGATGCTGAACTTTGGAGTCTTCCCGTAAACCCATTCCCAGGATTTCAGATCAGCTGCCATTTTATTAACGCCGGGCATAAGGGCTTCCACGCTAGGATCAACTGTAACGAGAGGACCGTCAAATCCAAATTCCACATTGTAACGTGCGGCAACGGCTTCCATAACGGCACTGGGATCCAACCTGGGATCCTCATCCAGGAGATTTTTAACAGGGGAAGGTACACTCGGGGTGGCGTTGCTTTTAATGCCCTGGTAGGGGCTTTTCAGCACCGAGGACAACAGGGTGCGATCCGCGCAACACAGCAGTGTGCAGTGGTGATAAGCGGATGTCCGCCCCAGCTTCGCAGCGGTGCCTGAGACTTTATAACCACCGTCCAGCACAATGTCGAATCTCTCGGTCGCGCTGACGTTTAAACCTGGGCTCAGGTCCGTAAGAGCGCCGGTCACGACACCAAGGTTTCTTCGCCGGTCGTATTTCTTCTTCGACGTGAAGAAGGTGATGTTGACGTTGCCCAGGTCGTGGAAGACCGTCCCACCGCCACTGCGGCGCCGCGCCAGCGGGATTCCTCTCCGTCTCACCAAAGGGAGGTTACATTCGTGCCAGGGGTTCTGATGCCGGCCAACAACCACAGCGGCCGTATTTCTCCACAAAAAAAGCACACTCCGATTCTGCAGGTCAACGCGGTCGTGTATCCAGTCTTCTAAAGCCAGGTTTTCAAAAATGTCCGTTGACGTTGATTTGAGAACGAGCCCCGATTGACCAGTTTCGTCGAAAAACGTTTTCAATGTACTACTGTGTCGAACAAGCCGTGTCTTGACAAACTCTCTCAATAAAGTCCTCCAAAGCATTGTTTTCCTTTCAACGTTCCCTGCTTCTGCCGTTTTCTGATAGTATCATCTCTACTGATTTATTTTAAAACTGCATGTCAGCGACTGGGCATTTAAACAGGTGGAATTAACCCATCTAGTCCATAGATAGTTTATTACAATTGCGAGTTTTACTTCCTGTGTCAAAAGATACTCTTCCCACTTTGTGAAAAGTCCTTTTTAGTACCAATCAACGTTGAGATGGTTCTTTTCATTTGGCATGCAGGTTACTTTTCACAATAACATATCACACTAAATTTTAATTATATATTACACACAAAACCTACGTACAAACTTCATTTACAACATGTCTTTTAATGACCAGGTCGCTCCGCTTTTAATTTGGAAACAAATTTGCCTCATACTCAGCCATCTTTGACATTTGTTTATTGTTTCGGTGGTCACATTGCCAGGGTCGCTGGGCAAAGGCTGGGAGGTAAGTTTGGCTGTAATTGCTAATCGGTAAGTAAGGTTTTCTTAACAAGAATGCGTGTAATTGTGCGCGTCCTGGTATATATAACAAAGTCAAGGTGGCACGTTTATAATTTCCTTATAGATAACGGTGCATTAATTCGCTCTTAGCTTTTGAGCTGTCTGACCTTGCCTCGTCACCAACGTCCAGTGTTGCTTGAGGTATTGAGGGAGAATATAATGTGCAATAATGGTTTACCTCAACTTCTAGATACGATCGTCCAACACCAACAGTATTAATAATTTCTAATAATTTCAAAAGATGTGTTATATGCTTGGGTGGCTCTCTATATACCTAAGCGTAATTCAGTTATCAGCATACTTTGTTATTATCATACTTTGCTATTATCATACTTGGCGTAATAGCTTGTCTGATGTGTACTGATTAGTTCCACCGAAGTATTTACTTTCAGCACTTTGGTCATCCAGTTTATGTTTTGGAAGGCGCAGTGTTTGAACACAGACTTCAATTCTCTAGTTAAAATCTCTCAAAATGTCATCTCTTAGATTTTAGCTATCAGTGAGACCATCCAATAGCGACCTAAACTAATAGTGTAATTCCAAAACTATTTCGGGTTAATATCTTGATACAGTGTTTCTCAATTCTGCGCAATCTGCACATCTTTAAAATAAAAACAGGGCCCATGCATAAAATTGGTTCATGGGTCCCCTTAGTCCACTCTAGATTGCAATTTAAGGCACACAAAAGCCTAGCATTTAAAAAAACATGATGATAGTTTCTTACACTTCAGCTATAGTTGTATTCCTAAATTTTTAAAAATGCACACTGTTCAAGAATGGCTGGCCGTCGTGCTGCCCTGAAGACCATTGATTGGCTGGCGTTTGCTGAGCGTGTCCCACCCCATCAGAGGAACATGTTCAACTCACTGAAGACCAGAAGTGATGCCATCTCTGCCAAGTATGTCAGAACTGTCAACCATCAGTCCATATTAGGACAGCAGACAGTGGTGTATGTCTTGAGTGTCATTAGGCTGGGGGTCCTCTTTATGGGGATGTCATGTATGCTGGCTCAAGTTTTCCTCAGTCTTGTTATGTAGTTCAGAACCGTAGAGGTCTGGTAAACCCAGAAACAACACTTTTCACAGTAAATCCCAGTAATACCATGTTAATTAACAGTATTCTATCTTTACTGTGGATTTGAACTAGAATAATTGTTCTCTCTCTCTCTCTCTCTCTCTCTCTCTCTCTCTCTCTCTCTCTCTCTCTCTCTCTCTCTCTATGTCTGTGATATGCAGGTTAGCCTCTCTGCCTGAAAAACCTGCTTCCATTGACTGGGCCTACTACAGGAGTGTGGTGGCTAAACCAGGCATGGTGGACGAGTTTGAGAAAAGGGTCAGAATATAGTAATTTTAGCTCATTTCTTGCGAATTGACATCTTAAAAGTCTTCGAGCGAGATCAATTCATTTTATCTAGTTCCTAATATTGTGGTGATTAGTTTCAAATGGCTTGTCAGTTTGTAAGAGAATTAGCTGCTAATTCTAAACTAAGAATGTATAAGTACAAGCAGTTGTTTGGGTAAGGAATACCTATTTGATTCCCTATGTGTCTGCATTGCAGTTCAATGCTCTGAAGGTGCCTGAGCCAGTAGACACTCAGACGAGCGCCATCACTACGCAGGAGGTAGAGACAGTGAGTACAACAGCCTTCGGTCATTCTCCTTTACGTCTGCTTCCAAAAATGGCACGTGGCTGGAGAATTCACTGAAGCCGGCTTGGTGAAAGATGGGAAAGAGTCGCTGGGTTATGCTTACTTGCCTAAGTGCTCATTACACGCAGAACGATGTCCAATAACCTTGAATTTTGTTCATCACAAGCATTACAAACATTTGCGTCATTACATTTTACATGCACATGAAGACGTGTGAAAACACACACAAATACACACTCATTGCTGTTTTCTCGCTTGTCTGTCAAGAACAAGGATGCCATGTCCTACATTGAGGCCTCCAGTGCCCGCATCGCTGGTTATGAGAAAGAGGTACGATGTTGCTCGCTAGCATAAGCATTCAGTTCTTAGTTGTCATTAAAGTCTTCTGGAGGACTTTGGCTTTTCTGAGTGGTGCCTTGGTGTCTCGCAGCTGGAGAAGTTCAAGAACATGGTTCCCTTCGACCAGATGACCATTGAGGATCTGAATGCTGCGTTCCCGGAGACTAAGCTAGACAAAGTGAAGTACCCTTACTGGCCACACAAGCCTATTGCTGAACTTTAAATAAACACTTACAGTCTAAAAACAACACAGCTCCTCCTCTTTATTTGGAGGCTCCTCCAAATAACTCCTCACCTGCAGCTTCCATTATACGTTTGCACAGCCACTGGGAGATTGTTTGTTTTTGTTTGTTTGTTATTTGTTTGCTTGGTTGGTTTCTTCATATTCTTGAGAATGAATGTTTTGTTTGTATTTTTCATCTCAAGATGGCTTTGCTCCTTAAGGGTTCACCATTGAATCGTGTTCTTATTTGGCTGTGTGAGTGCAGGCCTTGGATGCACACTGACCAGCCACTTTATTACAAACACCTACCTTGCACTTTTGCTCATTAAATACACCTGTCTGATAGATGCATTTAACATTCAACACCTTGTTGCCAGTGACATGATACTGATGAAGGGCTTGAAGATGATGCTTGATGTTGCCCAAAGCAACTCTGCTCGCTTTCCCTGGAGAAGTCAATGCAATTATTCGAAATGCCAGCAGAGGTCTCCTGTTCATCAGATAAAGGCAATATGTCTGTGATTGGATCACTGCAGTATGTTCATTTAAGAGAAACGGTCAGCATTAAATCGTACCTAAGAAAGTATTAAATGTTACTAAACAGTTAAATAATGTATCTAGTTTTTATTGTTTTACTATAGTAATGATAATGTGTTATTTTAAGAGCTGTTTAATATTGTACCCTTATTGTAAAGTATTACCAAAGTTATAGTGATGATAACAATCATAGTTTTTCATATTCTTTATTGATGTATTCTTACTGTGAAGTGATACTAACTTTGGTCACAGGTATTTACATTTTTGGTGATTAGGTGATAGTCAATTAGGAAATTAAATATGAAAACATTTTTATCAACAGATTTTGTAGCACCGTTTCGATTAAAAGTGTGTGAACATTAGAAAGAATCGCGACGACACTTGCCTGCGTGTAATAACAGCAGTAGCTTTGCCCTGTATTGGTCAGGATTAAAGACCGCGGGGCACGCACATTGCTCTCACTAACGGTGGGCGGACGAATCAAACGCTTTACGATTTCGAGTCCCGTTTTTTTCCCCCAAGAACGACATTAATACAGTTAGGTACTGATGATTGGATAATGCGTTCATAGTGCTTATCGCTGATTGGCTGCTCCTTCCGGACAAGCCCTAAGTGGGAGGGGTCTTGTTCGTAGATGTTTCCGGTGAGAGTGGTGTCTGAGAAGAAGACGCGAGGTTCAGGTAGGGTAAAACAACAAATCTCCACGTATTACGCTCCGGTTATCAGCTTAAATGACAGAGGTGATTTCGCACAATAATAAGTCAGTCCCTTACATTAGGGCTGCCTTTAGATTTTGCGACGGAAGTATTTCTATAACACCTTCGTGGTGCGGCGTTGCACCGTTGATGTCCCTTTCGAGGTCATAGCACAGCATTGCGCCTACAAGAATTAAACCAAGCGAGCTCGTCGTAAACTTGAATTTACTGTTTGCTTATTCACAAGCTAGAATGTGTATGAATGAAGAACAGCCTCTTAAGAACAGGCGCTTATTTGCGGCTAGCGAGTGCTGCTCCGGGAGACACTTTATGGGTAGCTAGCTAAGCTTAGCCACCCCAGAACTGTCAACACCGCTCCTCGTCCGGACTTGCAGCCTTCTTGGGTGTGTAAGGGTTAATCCGAACGGGTGTTAAATGCCCTGGGCTCGGACCCTTCTCCGCTCATACCCCAGTGTTTCCAGGTCAGCTAGCACGTTAATGCGCCCGGCAGGGTCCACCTCAATAGCGCAGTGGCGCAGGCAAGACACGCTTTGACTGTCTTGGCACTGCACACTCGTTTGGGTGTTGTCGAGTGAAAAGCAAAGGTTTAAAAGTAAGAGAACACGCCTCTGTTTAATTTCTGAATGAGTTTCATTATTGTTGTTACAGAACGTAGTGTACACTAGTACCGGTTGGGAATGATTCGTGAAACTTGACGTATTTCTAACTTGAACTCCAGAGGACCTGAATAAATCCAACATTAGCATTTGTGTGTGTGTGTGTTTGTTTGTGTGTACGTGTGTACTGGGATCTGTGTGTTTGGCGTTTCCCAGAGAGAGTCTCCTGCCTCCGCTTGTACACTGAAGCCATTGTCAGCAGGGGACAATAACAGTAAGGAGGGGTCCGGCCAGAGAAGCCTGACTCGTCAGCGCTTTTCAGCCTCAAATCGGGAAAGAGACTGTGAATGCAAACCTAGCCCGAACCGATTTCAGCAGAGATACTGTTAGTCTGATGCATGTTAGTTTACATTTATGGCATTTGGCAGATGCCATTGTCAAGAATGTTTTAGATATGTAGCACTATACCCGTATGTGTGCTCTCTGGGAATCAAAGCCATGATGCTGGTGTTTCTAACGCCTTACTCTATCTAGTGTAGCAGGTGAGTTACAGGAGCAGCTTCTCTGTTTATTTTTAGGTAGCGTAGTTCTTCAGTAGTTCGCTAGCCATGGGATGCAAAATGTCCACTGTTTGAACGCAACTGATAAATCTCTCCACTTACCGCATGACGCTAATGCTCTCAGCCACTTGCGTATAGTCTACAGTTACTGTAATGCACACTCGCATTTGATGTGCCATAATCTGAGACCGACAGATCATAACCTAACCCCCCCCCCCCCCGCTAGTCCTTGCTACCCGGTGATTAGGCTGATGGTGCCGGAGGAAGTGCAGGTTAACACATCAATTTGCTGCAAATTGCAGGTCTGGATCGGAAAGCAAGGAGCAGAACTGTGTGTTTGTGTGTGTGTGTGTGTGTGTGTGTGTGTGTGCAGCTGGAGATTTTTAGATATGATGCCACTCTGTGGTGTGGGGGTGGCTGTGCTGTTTATGCCTGTTTTGAATGTGCTGGGTAGCTGTGCACTGATACCATATGAGCATTTCTTACCCTTATCAGGCAGATGTTGCATAAGGCAAGTGTTTATATCCTTACTGAATGTTGCCATATTAGCAACATTCAATGGTGTGTGTGTGTGTGTGTGTGTGTGTGTGTTTGAGAGATGAACATGTTTGTGCTGATGTGTACTTTGTTGCATTATCGCCTCTTTAATGCTGTGTGTGTGTGTGTGTGTGTGTGTGTGTGTGTGTGTGTGTTGCAGCAGTTGTTAATGGACCAGCTGTGTGTGGTGCCACTGTTAGAATGGGACCGAGCATCTCAGGACCAGAGTCCCACGTTACTTCAGATGTGAGCGTGCCACCCCTTCTCACACACACACACACACACACACACACACACACACACACACAGAGCAGTACATCCACTCAGCCTGCAGTATCCCCCTCCCACTACAAGATATTTCTTAGTAATGCGACACCATTTAGACAAAGATTAGACAAATCTGACCTTCACTGACAACTCTCGTGACTAACTAGACGATTAGTCTAGACTAAATACCACACTGCAGCACCAGAACCTGTTACCCACACACTTGTCCCAACACTTTCTCCATCAGAGACCTGGTAAGACATGCTCCACCCGGGCTACGGTGTCATGTTCCGGTTACTTCTGTGTTCTGCTTCCCAGCACATCCACCTACATTCCAGCTCCCCTCCAACCGCATGCTGTTGTTGTTTCCTTTCCTTCCTGATGGAGTCGAGTACAGCGGTTTTCGGGAGCTGGGGTTGGGTCAGGATTAGGATTGGAGATTTAGTTGAAGAGTTGAAATGAACCCGCAGCCCAAACCCCTCCCTCCCCTGAGCTCCGCCCCTCTCCCCGCCCCTCTCCCCGCCCCTCTCTCTCATCGTCAACACTATCAGCTGTTCTCTTTAATTTCATCCAGCGTTCTGTAGCCGTGGTTTCTTGTTTGCGGTTTCACCGATGAGGGGATAATGGCCCGGAGCTCTTTGGTTCTGGGTGTAATCATGTGAACTGCTGAACTGTGACTCATGACAAAAATGTATGTCTGTTGCTGATTTGAGATTTTCACCGCCCTTCCTAACGGCTCATGTTACAAATTGGATACAGAAAGCTGATCTCAGATCAGCCTTGAAGAGTGTCATTTGCACTCAACCGGCATCGTGAACATGCTTATCACACCTTATCTAATCTCATCCGAAGGTCCTTATCGTTACGTAAAAGTTCACTTTGACTGCGGTGGTACTACTATGAGTTCACTGTATTTAATTATTAATTGTTTGTAAATGAATCATGAAAGATACATACAGACCGTAAACATGTACAGGAAACCCCTTCTCCTGGTTTAGATGGCCAAGTTCAGATTTAGAAAGTGATATTCTAAAATGCAGGCTATATTGTTTTAAGCGGAGGGTTTGTGTTTGACCTGTTTCCATATTTTAAGGAAGAACACTCTGGGGACTGAACTTGTTATTTCATCTCATTCTTCTTCCTTTTTTCTGCCCTCTTGCTTCTGCTGGTTGTTAGGAAATGTTACGTTATGAAAACTGTCTTTCAGCACTCACCTCAGTCCTGAGCCTTCATCATCTGTCTCTGTCTCTCTCTCTGTCTCTCTCTCTCTCTCTGTCTCTCTCTGTCTCTCTCTCTCTGTCTCTCTCTCTCTCTCTCTCTCTCTCTGTCTCACCGCGTCTCCCTCGCTCTCAGCATCTCTCTCTGTGTCTCCCCACTCGTGTCTCTCTGCTGGAGCTCATTCACAACATGCTGATACATGCTGTGTGTGTGTGTGTGTGTGTGTGTGTGTTGGGCTCCCTTGGGAACTGTGATCTCATTACCGAGCCCTTGCTTCGCCTCGGTCTCGACTCGGAAGCCAAACCGTGAAATAGCTGACAGTGTGGGAGCAGCTCGGCGGCACGAACGTTACCAGCTATTGTCGGCATTGTTCGGAGGTTCCTTGTGTTGTCAGCCCTGAGCATTTCATGCATGAAGGAAAATAATGAAGTATTTTAGGGACATGAGATGGAACGAGGGTGTGGGAGCCTGAGGAACTGAGGAAACAGCAGGAGATCATGAAGGTACATGGGAGAGAGCAGAGAGCTCATATTTCCGCCCTGCGGGCCTACCTCACCCAGCAGGCCTACCTAACCCCAGGCTGCCGTCGAAGCAGACTGCAATCAAAGTGGTCACGTTCACTCAGTTTGTTTGCTTATTTATTTATTTATCTATTATTTACTTACTAGGAACGCAAACCAGCAGAGTTACTGGGAGACGCCACTTCATTCCGTTGTACTCGTGCGGTGAAATTACAGCTGTTCTGTTCTGTTTTATTCCGACTCAAGATGTGCCCTTTTTTTTACCAAGCAGGACGGATTTGGAAACATAAAGACGCTTGTGGAGGACCAGCTTCAGACCAGCATGGTTAGTGCACACGTAATTACGCACTTACTGAGAGGATTTGCATCCCACGTTCCTGTTACTCCCTTCCCAACGTGTGGTCATAACGTTTGCACGTGCACACCCACCTTCCTGACAGCCGTCGTATTCTCGCTCTGTGTCTCGCTCTGTGTCTCGCTCTGCCTTACTGTATCTATTGATCTTATCACTGTCACTTTCTCTTTTGCCTGCCTACCTCTCTCTCTGTCTCTCTCTCTCTCTCTGTCTCTCTCTCTCTCTCCCTCACCTTTGGTTTTCCTTTAGGTGGTGGGAATAGTGCTCGGCGCTGGCATCGCCATAGTCTTCATCGCCATTCTCATCTTCTTCGTCCTGCGCAGGATTCAGCTTCGAAGTCAGTATCTAGAACCTTCTAGAAACGTTATTATCGTCTAGCATTATTTCAGCATCTCCTTTTGTATTTTGTCAGTAATTATCTACAGTATAAAAATCACTGTTTGCTTTTTTTTTTTGTAATTCTTCATTTTTGTGATGGAGATATTAGCCCTCTAAAATCAGACTATTTCTGTTTAATAGTGTCTTTAAAAAAAGATGTAATGTATTGTTGCTGCTGTGTCTATTTTGATATATATAATATTTTGCTAACAAACTGATTTAAGCACATTTCTAGATGTACAGGAATATAGTCCACCCTTCAGAGATCTCTAGTCATTACTCTTTATTAATAGATTATTCTTGTTGTTGTTGTTATTATTATTATTATTATTATTATTATTATTATTATTATTATTATTATTATTATTATTGCCAAGATCCTCATTTTGAAGAGAAGTTAACGTTTGTTGCACTGGCAACATTAGCTTTATGTGTAGTGATGAACCAGACAACAGCGCACAGGTATTTGTTTACACAATACGCAAAACAGCCTTTTGGCCATATCGCTGAAGGACAGGCATTGGAGGGTTAGGCGTGACCTTTTAACCTTTGAGCTTTCGATCTGACAGACCTCGCGGCGCAGGAAGCTCCGAAGTACCGCTTCCGTAAGCGAGACAAGGTTCTGTTCTACGGCAGGAAGATCATGCGGAAGGTGTCTCAGTCCACCTCCTCTCTGGTTGGCACCTCCTCCTGCTCCCGCCCGCGGCTGAAGAAGAAGCAGAAGATGCTCAACATTGCAAAAAAGTGCGTATCGGAGGTGCCGTGACCCCAGCTTGCGTTGGGTAGAGGGCGCCAGGCTGTAGTGCCTGCCATGAGAATCTCTCCTGCCCTCTGTGCAAATCTTTCTCTCAGTCTCTCCGTATCGCCGTCTCTCCCAGGATCCTGCGCTTTAAGAAGGAGGTCCCCACCTTGCAGATGAAGGAGCCTCCTCCCTCCGTGCTGGAGGCCGACCTCACGGAGTTCGACGTGGCCAACTCGCACCTTCCCTCGGAGGTGCTCTACATGCTGAAAAACGTGCGGTAAGCAGGCATGCACGTGGCTCCGCCTC
>NC_137514.1:10635000-10670000 GCF_041902795.1 Electrophorus electricus | reverse complement strand
AGCCGTGCTGGCCAGGCAGGGGGACCAGGTGAGCCCTCTTCCCACGCCTCTCAATCTCTTCATCCCTTCCCTTCACTTTCCTGTTCCGAGCATCTCGTATCCCTGCAGTTCTCTAAGTGACCCGTGCTGTCTGGGTGGTGGCCATTTACGAATACTTATTTTCTGATTTCAGCCTGCCAGGAAAAAAACATATTCAAATCATATTGTCTCTTTCATTTTAAAACATTGAACTATGCATTTTAAATTCTTTCGCCGAGCTGTAGTTGATTTTCTATCTTTCAGTAATGCAAGAAGAACACGTGCAGTTGTGCAATGCCGTACCTGCCAAAACGCAGACGTGTGTGTCACCGTCTGGTCAGTTCCTGCACGTCGTAATGGTTCCATGTGGAGTTAGTGTGTGTGCTGGTAGAACTCAACACGGCAGACGTCCGCTTTATTCATGAATATCCTTCCCATCAGCGGATGAATGAAAGGTTGAATGAGCGAGTGCGTCTCCATAATTGAAATTGTGAAGGTGGAATAAAGATCTCTTCATTCTTTATGTAATTCTTTATTCCCAGCTAAATTTCCTGTTGGATTCTCTCTTCCCAGCCAAATTCCCTGTTGGATTCTCTATTCCCAGCCAAATTCCCTGTTGGATTCTCTATTCACAGTCGAGTTCCCTGTTGGATTCTCTATTCACAGTCGAGTTCCCTGTTGGATTCTCTATTCCCGGTCGAGTTCCCTGTTGGATTCTCTATTCCCGGTCGAGTTCCCTGTTGGATTCTCTATTCCCGGTCGAGTTCCCTGTTGGATTCTCTATTCCCGGTCGAGTTCCCTGTTGGATTCTCTATTCCCGGTCGAGTTCCCTGTTGAGTTCTCTATTCCCAGTGGAATTCCTTGTCTCTCCCATCCTCCCATTTGTCTTTGTCCTCTCCTCCATTCACATTCCTCCTCTTGTTCTGGCTGTCTGCACCCACAGGACGTGAGTCTGCACTTTGTGCTGTCGGGCTGCCTGCACGTGTACCAGCGCATGATTGACAAGCAGGAGGACGTGTGCCTGTTCGTCACGCAGCCGGGCGAGATGGTGGGCCAACTGGCCGTGTTGACGGGGGAGCCCCTCATCTTCACCATCCGCGCTGTCCGCGACTGCACCTTTCTCAAGATCTCCAAGTCCGACTTCTACGAGTGAGCGCCGTCCAGATGGGCCGCACCGCCCCGGGTCCGTGAAGGACCATAAGAATTGCATATGTGTTTTAGAATAACCAACACGTGCGGTCATTTATAATGAGCGACCTTTGAGATAAGTGGTAGTTTGTGAGGTGCGTATACCACACATCCTTGACGAGGCAGAACGTGCTGTTAGTTCCCTTTTTCAGAACCTCACGGCTGAGAAAACGGAAGCTGCGCATGTTCTGTCTTCGTGCTCTCATTGAACTTCAAAACTCCTCGCAGACAGAAGGTGTACCAAGAACCGGGAACTGTGTTAAATGTCTGTCCGCACGTTTCGATCCAGCTGCTATAGCATTCTGGAGCAAAGAGTCGTCACAGTGATGGCTGTTTTGGGTCAGATATTAAAAACTGATCTAGGTATGGAATTCTTATTTTGAGATGCTATTTGACTGCTGTTTTTTTTTTTTCCCCCATTTAGCTGGTCAAATGTTGTCTTCTGGAGTGGATTAACTCATGGAATTGAGTTAACCCTTGTACTGTGTACTTCCTGAAATAGCCAATAGGAAAGCCCCGTTTCAGGCTAGTCAAAAACACAGTCATGTGACTGCTTAACTAGATACCAACTATGGGTGCCTTGACACAAGTATGGAAATTCTGAATTTGGATCGCATGTTACTTTTCATTGTCATTGTTCTGACGGCACATGGGCTCTCTACCGTCCTCTGTAGGATAATGCGGGAGCAGCCCAGTGTGGTCCTGAGTGCGGCACACACTGTGGCCATCCGCATGTCTGCCTTTGTGAGGCAGATGGACTTCGCAATAGACTGGATGGCTGTGGAGGCGGGGCGCGCCCTCTACAGGTATTTAATACTACAGTGACTTACAAGCACTACTACTGCCATTAGCAGTACTTCTCTTATTATGCTAAACTACTATTGCTAATAGTAGCAGCATCAGGAATACTGTTCATGCTTAGAACCCAGCCTTTAGTAGTAGTGCTATTAAATTACTGTGATTCTGGTAGACTTATAAACTGTTCTGTTGTGCTGAGGTTTTTTTGTGTGCGAGTTTGTGTGTCGCTGCTCTCTTGTAGGCAGGACGATCAGTCAGACTGCACCTACATTGTCCTGAACGGCCGTCTGCGCTCCGTCATCCGGAAGGCCAATGGGAAGAAGGAACTGGTGGGGGAGTATGGAAGAGGAGACCTTATCGGGGTGGTGAGCGTACTGGGAGGGGGAATATGGAATTGTTGTATGTCTGTTTACTGTAGGGTGTTGTAGGTCTGTTTTCTAACATCTGTCTGGCTATCAGGTAGAGGCATTGACCAGGCAACCCCGGGCAACCACAGTGCATGCAGTCAGAGACACAGAACTGGTTAAGCTGCCAGAGGGAACCCTGAACAACATTAAGAGGCGTTATCCTCAGGTTTCAGACACACACACACAGTCACACACACTCACTCACTCACACACATGAACACACACACAACACATATAATGGCTACAAATAATTATGATGTGCACTGACATAATTGTGTGTGTGTGTGTGTGCGCGCGCATGTGTAGGTTGTTACTCGGCTGATCCATCTATTGGGCCAGAAGATCCTTGGGAACCTTCAGCAGACGCGTGGACCTTTCTCAGGTGGAAAAAATGAAGGCTGTCACCATGCTGATATCATCAGTACATGTGTGAAATGTACTTCATTTAAACCTTTAGCCAGTTAGTCACCACTGGCCCAATGGTTGCACAATTATGTAATAATTATTTGTCAGCAGTGTTCTTGGTTAAGATGGGGAACTTTCAAAGAGGCGACGTTTCCCCGTTTTGCGAATCTTTCTCGTTCCGCCTTAAGCCCTTAAGAGTAGAGTGGTTAATGAAGGTTTCCTGTCTCATCTGTGACTGGCCTGACCCCAGGCTCAGCACTGGGTCTACCCAGCATGCCGTCCAGCCCTGATGTCACCAACCCAGCCAGTAACCTCTCCACTGTGGCTGTACTTCCTGTTTGTGACGAAGTACCGATCAACGCGTTCAACCTGGAGCTCAGCCATGCCCTCAGCGCCATAGGTATTTATGCCTCCTCTCAGTGTGTAGACATCCATCACAATGTCATCAAATACGTTTTTGAAGCATGGAAACCGAGTTGTAGTGATGGAACTGGAGAACAGGAGATGTGAGAGCTAACTCGGGTTTGAGGCAGCGTGACTTGACTCCAGCACTGCCTCCTGCCATAACAAACTCCTGGCTTCGCTTTAGGTCCCACGCTGCTACTGACGAGCGACATTATAAAGGAGAGGCTCGGTGCCTCAGCCTTGGACAGGTGAGCGTGATGACCTGATCAGGTGTATCGTCGGCATGCAGGGGCGGGTGTTTTCAGAGGGCACACTGTCTGCTCCGGCTGAAACCCTTCATTTTCTGTACTCTCTCTCTCTCTCTCTCTCTCTCTCCCTCCCAGCATTCATGAGTACAGGTTATCTGGCTGGTTGGCCCAGCAGGAGGACATTAACCGCATAGTTCTGTACCAGACAGACAACAGTATGACTCCCTGGACCCAGCGCTGCATCAGGCAGGCAGACTGCATCCTCATTGTGGGCCTGGGGGACCAGGAGCCCACTCTCGGCCAGGTGTGTGTGTGTGTGTGTGTGTGTGTGTGTGTGTGTGTGTGTGTGTGTGTGTGTGTGATCCTATCAGCTCGTATATAACACACATGCTTTTGTCGTCCTCACGCCGTCCTGGTCCCGTGGTCCCGCGCTGTAGCTGGAGCAGATGCTGGAGAACACAGCGGTGCGGGCCCTGAAGCAGCTGGTCCTGCTGCACCGTGAAGACGGGCCGGGCCCCTCCAGAACCGTGGAGTGGCTGAACATGCGCAGCTGGTGTTCTGGTCACCTGCACCTCAGGTGCCCCCGCCGGGTCTTCTCCCGTCGCAGTCTTACCCGACTGGTAAGAACTAGATAAATACAGCCACGCCCACCAGCACAGGAAGTGTTCCAGTAGGCTCCACATCCCAAATGTGGGAAATTAATGTACAGTGCCGTTTTACTGGCTGTTGTCCAGTACTTTTTCCTTGTTCCGAAGCCTGTGGTGTTATGAATATCACCAACGGTGATTCATGACCTGGGGTCTAAACGTCCCGTTCACTATACTCACACGTTAGGTACTAGACCTTCTTAGGTTTGCGTCAGATTGATGCCAAAGTAATGCTAAAATCTCTGAGTCTCAGAAGATGTTAGGCTTTAAGACTGTGTGTGTGTGTGTGTGTGTGTGTGTGTGTGTGTGTGTGTGTGTGTGTGTGTGTGTGTGTGTGTGTGTGTTTTATGTCACAGAGGGAGATGTATGAGAAGGTGTTTGAGAAGACCGCAGACCGACACAGTGATTTCTCCCGTCTGGCTCGAGTCCTCACGGGAAACAGCATTGCTCTGGTGCTAGGCGGGGGAGGGGCTAGGTGAGCAAAACCCGTCGCGTGTTTGTAATCCGGCCTCGGTCTTTCCCAGAATCCCATGTGGAACTGTCACTTTCTACTTTAAGGTATGAGGGGTTCTGCTTAATTAAAACTGAGGTTGGCATTTTAAAGCAGAGGAATGCACATTGTGTTTTGATTCTTTTAAATGCTGCACATCTGGTCAGCTGTCAGAAAACACTGCATTGATAATAAGAGCTGCTGGTAGAGTTACAGGACATCACAGTTTATTAGCTTGTGGCTCGACACGGACAAACGTGCGGGTTAACCGTTCCTGTTGACTAGGGGCTGCTCGCACGTGGGCGTGATCAAAGCCATGGAGGAGGCGGGGATTCCCATTGACTTGGTGGGCGGGACTTCAATCGGTTCTTTCATTGGTGCACTGTACGCAGAAGAAAGGAGTGCTGTTCGGGTGAAGCAGCGAGCGAGAGAGTGGTCGAAGGTAGGGCCTGACTTCCCCTTATATGTTGAGATGGAGACTGTCTAAGATCCCTAAGAGCGACGAGTGTCTGAACAGTATTTGTGCTCTGGATTTCACTTTAAGGGTGCCGTCTAGACTCTAGATTGTTGCCAGCTTTGATCACTAACTAACCTTTTCTTTCCTGCATCCTCAGGCAATGAACTCGGTGTTCAAAACAGTGCTGGATCTAACTTATCCCATTACCTCCATGTTCTCGGGCTCCGCTTTCAACACCAGCATTTCCAAAGTTTTCGAAGACAAGCAAGCTGAGGTGAGAGCTTGCATGCTGGAAATGACCTGGTAATTAAATTTGTGCTAATGTTAATGACAAACGGGCGTCTCTGTGCGCGACTCATGCTTTGTTTGGGTTCGTAGGACTTGTGGCTGCCTTATTTCAATGTCACCACTGACATCACAGCATCTGCGATGCGGGTACATAAAGACGGTGAGTTAGGGCTCGGTTACAGCCCCTCTGATTCACTCTGATTCAGTCTGATTGAGTCTGCTTCAGTCACTCTGATTCAGTCTGATTGAGTCTGCTTCAGTCACTCTGATTCAGTCTGACTGAGTCTGCTTCAGTCACTCTGATTCAGTCTGACTGAGTCTGCTTCAGTCACTCTGATTCAGGCTGTCAGTCATCTTATTATTAGCAGTAATTTACCATGAAATATTTAGTATGAAAGAACTTGAAAATATTCTCCTGCTGAATATAAATAGAGGGGTTGCTCAGGATTCAGTATTCGAACCTTATGGTTTTAAATATAATAATATAGCAGGAAATGTAGACAGTCGAGGCACATTTTCTTCTCATTTTTTCGAATTTGTAGCTTCTGCTAAATTTGTTATTTAAATCGACTGAGTCTAATTACAATCTACTAAACTAGTTAACAAGCTTCAGTTTAATCCACTGAATTCTAACTGAATTTGTCACAATAACCCTCTAATAAAAAATACAGGTACAAACGTAAGCATTATTCAAAGTGATAAAATGAATTTGTAATATTTGTTTTTTATTAATAAGCGTACTGTGAGAGCTTGTGGGGAAGTCAGGGAGTGAATTGTGCCACATGTTCTGTGGATGTATTGTGTTTTGAATGAGGATACCAAATGGGATCCATTATTACACTGTGAGATCTGGAGAATGGTCATTCCATCTTGCTTCTCACACCATCCATCCTACTGAAGTGGTAACACACTCACGGACTCACTGATTGTCTTGCCTCTAGCCAGTTACTGCTCTTAGGATAACTGATCACTAATTTGAACATCCCCAAATCCAGATTAAGATAATCTATGAATAGGATGAAAATATCTAGTAATATGGGATCGACTCTTTTTTTTTTTTTTTTTTTTAACTCATTCTGGCCTTTTTAAATGACTACTTTAATGAAATCCGGCGATAATACAGCTTTGCTTGGTGATGTGTCGGATTTGGGGATGGGGTCTGTCCGTCCGTTCACCATGTTTCACCTGTTTGGCTTGTGAGCCTGGCATGACTTGGCATGAATTACTAATAGCATGTTTGAGGCTCGTCCCTCTCTCTCTCTCTCGCTCCCTCCCTCCCTCTCTCCCTCCCTCCTTCTTTTCTACCTCCTGCTTCATTCGCTCAAACTGTGCTTTGGTGTGGTAGAGGTTTATTTTTCTCAACCAGTCACATTCATTTGGCCTGTCTCTTTTTTTTTTTTTTTTTTTTATTAATTAATTAATTGATTTCTTTTATTGGCATCATAGACCACACTTTTCAAGCTAGAATTATGTACATAAATACTTAGAATTCCATCTGTTAATTAGCCATCAGAGCACAGAGTGGCAGTAGTGCTTCTATATAGTTTGCTTGTAGGACAGTGGGGAAAAGCTGTTCCCTGTAGAAGGATCTGGAACATTACCCAGCGTTTTCCACATGGCCATTAATATCACTACCTTACCCTGGTCTCAGAGTGTCCTGCTGTAGTTTTGCTCACTTTGCTCTAACCCCCAGACATGACAGAGGAGACATCATGTCACGGGTCTAAGTTCAAACACTGTAGCGGCACTGAACAGCATCTGTGGCTGTTGCATTTTGGGTCAAGTCGGTCTTGTCCATCAGAGGATGTTTCATAGTCCAGGAGACCTCCATATCTGTACATTTTGGCTCTCAGTCACAATAACTCAGTAGATCTTTTGTATAATTTAATCAGATTTTGAGTAATTTAATGATTTGGTCTACAGTAGCACAGAATTCTTATTGATGTGAAAAATGAAGGTGACATAATGTAATAGTTTCATGCAATACATGTATAGATTACCCATGTTTTTATTTTATATTTTATCTGTATTTGTTAATAAGTGGCCTATAGATTGTGTTCTCTCTCTCTCTCTCTCTCTCTCTCTCTCTCTCTCTCCCTCTCCTTTCCCTCATTCCTCCTTTGGTGTCCTAGTGTTTGGCTTAGAGTTGACTCATCTTTAACCACTATTGTTTGCTAATGCCATATATTTCTCTCCATATATAAACAACACACCCCTCAGAACCTTAACCAAAGGGACACGTCGGGATACTAATGAGACAACATTTTTGAAAAAGCCACTAACCGCATTCAACGGTTTTTAAACACTAGTGCCAGCCAGCTTCCGTGCGTGGCTTGCCTCGTATGTTGGCGGGACAGGCAGCGTTAGAAGAATGACGGGCTTTGTGTACTGAGCACTTTTGCAGATGTTCTTTGCCTCTTCTTCCTTGCTCACTCATTTGCATCTTCTCATTCCGTGTTTGTGCTTTTATTTCTCTCACCTCCCCACACCTTTTTCTCCTTTGTGTCATGACGTGCCTTTCTTTATCTTCCGGTCCCTCCTGTCTTTCAGCTCTCTCTCTCTCTTTCTCTCTTTCTCTCTCTCTCTCTTTCTCTCTCCCTTCCTCTCTTTCTCTCCCTCCCTTCCTCTCTTTCTCTCCCTCCCTCTCTTTCTCTCTTTCTCCCCCCTCTCTCACTCTCTCTCTCTCTCTCTCTCTTTCTCTCTCTCTCTCACACTCTCTCCCTCCCTCCCTCTCTCACACACACACTCTCTCTCTCTTCCCCCCTCTCCCTCTTTCTCTCTCTCTCTCTGTCTCTCTCTCTCTCTCTCCCTCTTTCTCTTTCTCTCTCCCTCTCTCTCTCCCTCCCTCTCTCTCCCTTCCTCCCTTTCTTTCTCTCTCTCTCCCTGTGTCCCGTCTGTTTTTGATGCCCCTCTCCATCTTCATTTTTGCCAGGCTGTGTGTGGCGCTATGTTAGAGCCAGTGCCTCCTACACCCCTTATTTACCTCCTCTCTGCGACCCCAAGGACGGCCACCTCCTCGTTGATGGTTGCTATGTAAACAATGTCCCAGGTCAGCAAATCCCGTCCCGATCCTTACCAACCCAACGACCAGCTTCCTTCAAGTGACCCCCCCCCCCCCCCCCGAAACAAACAATCAAACAAACAAACAAAAACAGAACAACCCACAACCTCCAGGCCGGCCGTTCGGTCCCCCTGCCCGTTCTTTCGGGTGCGGAATGTCAGACATCGGGAATCCATGGCTTGGAAGGAAAGATTAAAGTGTCCAACATGAGATGGAGCAGAAAGGAGTGATGCTGTGCTGTCGTTGGACCGTTTTTAATGCCTCTGAAGGTGTCATTTGACCAAAGAAGCAAATGGCTACCAATGAGTGACCATAACCAGCGCCCGTCACTTCCGTAATGCCTGTCGTCCCATTCGTTGTTAGCAAAGTTAGCTTTTTTTTTTTGCTCAACATGTTACACTGATACTAGTTTTGAAGTTTCCCTTTCTAGTTGGTCAGGGACGCTTGGCCCTCACCTGGCTTGCCCTGCGCTATAACGAAGGGGTGTGGCGTGTGGTTGTGCGTATAGTCTGCACGTACGGCATTACGTCTGCGTCGCCACTAACCTGCCAGCTTTGTTCTTCTGCTGCCTTCTGACTAAACAACAGCAAAAAGAAAAGACAATGTAATCACATGGAATCACTTATATAGGATCAGTTCATATTGGAAAATTGGACCATGGATCAGGAATAAGCTTTGTACACATGATCATGATCCCGTTTTACAGCTGGGAGCAGGCCAGGGGGGTTTTCAGAGACTAGAGGACGATGCATCATTTATGGCACATCAGTGGGTTAGTGAGGCATAAATGGGACACCTTTTGGTCATTTATGTGTTCTTGTCCTTATCTTTGGAAGGACCAGAAAGTGTTTTAAAAAGCTCATGTCCACTGGTCTGTCTCCTGTCCCTGAACATGTGCATGTTTCCTAGTGGCAGACTACCAGCTTTGCTTCCACCCTGCAGCGCTGCTGTTTGCTTGGCAGAGTTTGTGCGTCTGTTTAATCATCTTCCTGTGTTCGTTGTTTAGCGCTCCCTTCAATATGTGTTTAGGGTTCTAAAAAAATGAAAGAACTAAAATAGGGAAGTTGCATTAAAGGAAAAAATCTTCTCTGGTTGTTACAGTTCTCCTCAGTAATATGGCTACTTAACAGATGCAGCTCAGACTTCTCACTTGTTCACTGGTTTAATTTTGGCACGTTTCGCTTGCATTCCCTCCACGCGCTGAGCACATCTGTCTCCTTTATTCTGTTTCTCTGTGGAGCCCCCTCTCTCCTTCCAACCCATGTTACTGCCACACCTCTCCTGCCACCTGCTGTTTGCGACCAGTACTGCGATCAGCACAGGCCGGGGCTGGCTGGCCCCGACATGTTCACTGAGACGATTAGCAATCTTGACCCATCAGACCTCTCTGGTTCCAACTGAAGTGTTGGGGAATATTACTGCATGTCAGACACAACCCAGCTGTCAGACAAGATGTGTAGTGCTTTGTTTTGAGCAAATAACAGAGGACCTCCCTTCACGTAACGCCACGTTTGCTTTGGGATTAAATTGCAAGAAAAAAAAAGGTCTCGAAGGAATTCTTTGGAAAATGCAGTTGGGAGCTCCACAAGGACACAGAGAGTGTTTGATGGGGTCAGAGTGTCTTTGTATCTACTACTTCTTCAGAAAATGAATGTTATCCCTGCCTTTGTCTTATACAGTCTCTCTCTCTCTCACACACACGCACGCACACACGCGCGCGCACACACACACACACACACACACACACACACACACACACAAGGCAGGGTTACCCATGGCTCCACGCTTCCACGCGCCATCCGTGGGGTGACCATTGTGGTGTTTCCACCCCGCGGGACCGTGCGCTTCTAACCCGCCTGCTGCCAGGCCAGCCAGACGTCCTGCCTGCTACCTACTGTAGAGTTCATTAAGAGATTATATATCCCCCCCCTTCCACCCCATGTGGCAGGCTCTCTGTGGCGCTATGTGAGGGCGAGCATGACCCTGTCCGGGTATCTGCCGCCCCTATGCGACCCCAAAGATGGCAACCTGCTCATGGATGGCGGATACATCAACAACTTACCAGGCAAGTGCTGTCCACCCCAACCCCACCCACCTCTGCCCTTCAAACGCCCTTCAAACGCCCTTCAAACGACCTTCAAACGCCCTTCAAACGCCCTTCAAACTTCCACCTGGCCAAGTCTCCCATTGTAAGGGGGGATGCAGGAGGAAAGAAACGACTCGGTCAGCTGAACTGTTGAGTTGTGGGTTGTGAATAGACTGGGCAGGTTTCCACAAAACCATCACAGCGTTGAGATGGTGTTTGCCAACAAAGAGAATGTGTAAATGTTGGCTGCTCCACTGTTTTACACTGGTCTTTATGCTTTGATGGTTGCTGGAAACCCGGCCCCTCCGGTTGCGGGTAAGTAGTGTGTTTAATCTGTGATTATGGAGATGAATAAGCAAGAGGTTTCACATTTGCCATCGGAGTTTGCCCATAAAAATTATTTGCTATAATAAGTAAATAATAAAAATCTATAATAAATAATAAAATCAATCACGCCGTATCGTTGATGCAAAGCTCCAATGGTCTCTCAGTGCCAACAGCACCCCCTTGTGGTGAATTAAGCGCCAATGCTCTCTCTCAGTGCTAACAGCACCCCCTTGTGGTGAGTTGTGTTAAACGCGAGTGAGTTAGCGAGTGTATGCTGAGCTTCAGATGGCAAACGTGTCACAGGTTATGCGCTGTCCAAGGTGACAGTGGGACATGAGATGAGATCATTTTTATTCTCATTCCCTGGCACATCTCCTCCAGCCGTCAAACGCGTTATCTTTAACACCATACGGCCACATCATTCCAGTAGTTTACCACGCCTTCAGTGCTGGATTGTGATTGGGCCAAAATTCAGTGCTGGTTTGTGATTGGACCAAAATTCAGTAAAACGTAAAATTGAAATTTTAAAGTTTAAACATGAATGGCAATTACAAAATCTGTTTGGTTACAAAATTAACGGAGTCACACACTAGACGCCACTGAACGTTACAGCCCAGATCAGACAGTACTACAGCGGGGTGTGTCTATTGTATAAATTAACACATGATTTTGATTCTGCATGTGGCAATACTGGTTTTACTGTTTAAATTTCTTCTATGGTTGAGTTCAGTTTATTATTATTATTATTATTATTATTATTATTATTATTATTAACATTTGTAATTCAGTGTAATATTGACTTGACTAAACGTTATTGTAATATGCAGACATCACAGACTCATGTATATGGAACTGATATTTTTGTAAGGTCTTTTATTTCGTATTGGGAATGAAAGAGGCATTGACTGGGAATACAGTTTATACAAAAACACTTGGTTTTTGTCCTTGTTTTGAAGGCCATCCATATCCCGAGATATGGACAGTCCTAAGCAGGCGATCTTTTTCGTTCCATGCTTAGCCGTCGCTCGGTTTCCGAGCGTTTTCCCAGTCTCTTGGCTCTCTCATTCCCAGCACGCACCAGCAAGCTGCGCAGACCCTGCAGAGTGGGACGCTGGTGAGGAAGGTGAGCGGCGCGAGCTCTCCGTGGTCTGCGTGCAGCGTCCTGGTGGGCGTGGCTTGTTTGATCGGAAAAAAACTCCATGCTGTACCGTTTGTGACGCAATAATAGCGGGGACGTTCCCTTCACCCTGCTGCTCCTCGGATGCACGTGTGTGTGTGTGTGTGTGTGTGTGTGTGTGTGTGTGTGTGTGTGTGTGTGTGTGTGTGTGTGTGTGTGTGTGTGTGTGTGTGTGTGTGTGTGTGTGTGTGTGTGTGTGCGCGTGCATGCGTGCTCCACAGCGGACATTGCTCGGAACATGGGTGCCAAAACGGTGATCGCCATCGACGTGGGCAGCCAGGATGAGACCGACCTCTGTAACTACGGCGACAGCCTGTCCGGCTGGTGGTTGCTGTGGAAACGGATCAATCCATGGGCGGAGAAAGTGAAGGTGGGGAGGGGCGAGTAAAACGGTTGCTGACTGGTTAGCGGCTGAGCTGTGTGTAGAGCAGACTGCAATGAAAGGGCTGCACTGCCAAGCAGAAACAGCCTGGGCCTGTCTGTCTAAAAAATCTGAGAATAAAACTGATCTGGGATCTGCTTATCCCTTGTTTGATTAGGATAGGAAGAGCAAAACCAGGTCTCAGAACAGCTGCTTTCCTGCTGGCTGTTTTAATTCATATTTTTGAATGAGAACGAGCGTTTTATGTGAAGCCACAGAAGCAGCAGCAGCCTGGTCTACCAATAAGCTAAACCGCCCTAAAGGAAACTGCTCGTAGTCTTAAGGCACGGATCAGTGAGGCAGAGGGACGGTCTGTCGTGACAGGTTCCCGACATGGCTGAGATCCAGTCGCGGCTGGCCTACGTGTCATGCGTACGGCAGCTGGAGGTGGTCAAAAAGAGCGGCTACTGCGAGTACATCCGGCCGCCCATCGACCGCTTCAAGACCATGGACTTCGGCAAGTTTGACGAGATCTATGTGAGTGCGCACAGAACCCCTCGCACAAACACTGACCTTTCGCCACAACCCTGTCACGTAGTAACGCGCGCCTGTTCTCCGCGCGCAGGACGTGGGCTACCAGCACGGTAAGCTGCTGTTCACCGGCTGGGCGCGTGGTGACATCATCGAGAACATGCTCAAGGACCACCGCTCGGCCGACTACAACGACAGCAAGAAGGCCGACGTGAGTCCCGCCGCCTTCCCTCTTTCAGTGCAACCTCTGATCTGAGATCAGTACCCGCCTCCTACGTTTCCGACAGCAAAAAGCCCATAGGCGGCAGGCATCCGACTCAGGATCAGCCGATTCTTCTGCGTGGTGGTGGTGGTGCGTAAGCGTGCATGGATTCCATTGGTGTTTTTTTTTGTTTGTTTGTTTGTTTGTTTGTTTTTTGGTTGCCGGGGAAGAGCTACACGTGTCCTGGTGCTGACTTCACCGACCTGGCTGAGATTGTGTCCAGGATCGATCCAGTGCTGAGCTACATGGGAGCAGATGGTAACGTCACATCAGTGATCCCTTCTGGTGACGTGCTGGTGCCATGGTAGTGTGTGCTGCGCTGGGACGAGTGTGTCGGGTGCAGCAGTGCCGTGGCGAGGTTATTATTTAATATAGACAGAGTGCGTGTGTGTGTGTGTGCGCAGCAGAAGAGTCTGATGGTCTCACAGAATATGAGGAGGACGGGATGGACACAGTGAGGGAGGAGGAAGGTGAGGAAGAAGAAGATGAGGCTGACGATCCCGAAGACCACTCACCCGGAGACTGGGGCGCTAATAGTGTCTTTCAGGAAGTGAGGGAAATCGCGCGCGCACACACACACACACACGCGCACGCGCGCACACACAGACCAGGAGAGTTTATAGTTGAGTGCTTTAAATGGTGAAAAAATGTATAATGGCTAAATATTTGTTTCCTGATAAACTATGGTTTCTCCAAAATATGAGTTTATAGTATGTCCCTGTTTGTTGTAAATGCTTTGCGTGTATGTGTGTGCGCGCAGGACGAGAACAAGTCCATCCGTCAGAGGAGAAGTAATCCCAGCGACTCAAACACGTGCTCTGAGCTGTCCGACTGCTGACAGGAAGTGATGTGCCGCCATCGCCAAGAGGCATGAAACAGAAGCAGAGCCCCCTGTGCAGTTCCGGAGTGGATGGGTGGAGAGGAGAGTTGGAGGAAGATGGAGAGAGATCGACCAAAGATAACCCTGCTGTGTAAAGTACAGCACCACCACTAAACCCAAGCGCAGAGCCACAGTGTGGCGTGCGCTCCATTTGGTTGGGCCTTTCTCACTGCAGCACTTAATGAGTGGTGGGGGTCCATAATAGGAGGTAACTCTACCTTCATTTAGCAGTTCTACTAAACCCCACCCCCCCAAAAAAACCCACCAGTCCCAGGCAACGGCCTCAGTGATTGCAAAGAATTTCTACTGTCCTGGTCATGTCCTTGTTTCATCTGCTGTGGCAACTGTCTATCACCACTGTTGGAACGCTGTGTGTGTGTGTGTGTGTGTGTGTGTGTGTGTGTGTGTGTGTGTGTGTGTGTGTTTGTTTGTGTGGGGAAATAGTTCTCTTAGAGGTGAGAGAATGTTCACAGTGCTAGAATGAACTACACTGTAAGCAGTCGCAAGTGGTTCTGGTATGTTCTGGAGTCCTTGAAACCTAGAATATTTGCTTCCATAAAACAGTGTGCATTTGGGTTTTTCTATCTTCAGGAAAGCAAATGGTTAACTGCAGGCTATTGGCAAACCATCAGATCATCACCACTTGTTCTTTTCAGTATATCTTGCTAAAAATCTCCATGCCATTGTACATCCCATAATATGTTTAGGAAAGGTGCCTGTAACAGTAGAAGCAGGTTTTAATAATGGAATGGAAAGTGACAGGAGAGAGGCTGCAATCCAGCGTGGAGTATTTACTGCTGATACTGAGAATCATAGGAGTGATTTAATAATAGAAGGTTTGAGAAATGGAAAGAGCTTTAAGGTTATTTTAGAAGTGCAAAACCTAAAAAACCCCCATTTTTTTCCAGAGCCCAGTGCTATTTAAATGGTCAAATGCTTGGTTGTAGAGTGACGCGGGGGAAAAAAAAACCTGTGATGGACCTTCATGGGGAGCATAAGAATTTTAGCAATATCATGTCTCGGATTATTTTGTGAATTATGAACAGGTATTTTTGTGTACTTTCCCAAAAAAAAAAAACAAAAAACCTAGAAATTGTTACGTACAGTTAGCTCGACTGCTAGTAGGCTACCTTCAGAGGCTACCTTCAGTTATCTGTTGGATCACATTATGCAAGTGAGAAATTTTAATCTCATGCAACATATTTATTGATGAGGCAGAAATGTTTCCTCGTGTAGCAAATCTAGATTTATTTGAACTGGAATACAGATGAAGAGTTGGTGTGGAGAAAACGTGAGGACGTGCAGAAACGCATCACTACCCACAACGCTCGAGCTGAGCGCGGAGCAGGAAAGTAGTCCCGGGGAAATTGTAAAATATTAAGTTATATGCGCTCTGCTCGGGCCAAATATAAAATTTACTCAACAGACCAACATTAGCAATATATTACAGTTTAAAAAAGCGATCGTGAAATTCTACTTAATTTTATTCTACGGGAGGTAAATTATACACCATCTATAAACTAAAGCCAAGAATTGGCTAAGCACTTAAAAATCATTTTAAATTAAGTCTGAATACTGAGAAAATGGGATTTTTTTTTAAGTTTAGCACTGTAAAATTCCTTTACTGCGTTATGAAAACTGGACCTGGACTATGAGTTGTATGTAAGGACTTGCAGACTGTCATGCTGGCTCAGCCTTGGGACAGCATGTTGTTCTGCAGAAGCTCTAGCACGTCTGGTCTTGGTGGATCAGCAAATCACAAATGAATCCATCATTTGTCATGCTTCTTAAAGAAGATAATGGGACAAAAATGAATTGTAAAATAATGTTGAACAAATCGCAAAAAAACCCCACGAAATGTATGGAGTGTGTGTGTGAGAGAGAGATTTTGAGGGAAACCACCTTAAAATGCTTTAGTTTTTAATGAGAATTGAAAGACAAAGCGTTTGTTAGCATTATGCATATAAGATCACTAACTGGGTAGCGTTGGCTTTATGCAAATGGAATTTAATTCATTAATGCTACTGTTAATGACGCTGGTTAATGCCTCTCACTTTCCTCATGTCGCTGGCCTTGTTCTGTGTGTGCTGTGGCTTTAGTCTGCCTTCAGCTGCTATGCTGCTTGCGTTTCTCAGCAGGATTCCTTTAGTTACTGCACATATTCACACAGCCAGAATGGGCACAGCGAGCACCTTCCTCAGTTGTGTGCTGGGGACCACAGGAGCTCTGGGATGTTGTGGGTCCTTTAACTGTCTGCGAGCAAGCATTTGCCCAGTTTTGATAGCCTAAGTCTGAAAAAACACAAGGAATGAACACTAACTTTGGTGTTGGCATAAGTTGTTCCAGATGGGTCTTTTTTTTGGGGGGGGGGGGGGGTGTTTCAGATATTTTTATTCACGTCAAGGTTTGCCAATTATTTTTTATTTAATATTGACTTTTTAAAATACATTTCTAATCATTGAAACAGCCTGCACAACAGAAAAGAAGTTTGATGGACTAAACATTTCTGTTTAGGTTGCTTTAGCGTATTTTGCACTGATTATAAAGAGAAATCTATTTATAGTGGTCTAAAGGTTTTTGTTTGCAGTTCTACATCAAGTTGACTGGTTCTGTAATGGATGATTTACACAATGGAAATAGTAAAAATTACTAAATAAATAAATCTTAACTCCTCTTAAACAATCCAGTCTAAATCTCTTCTTTTACTGCTATATTACCATGAACCTGAACTGTAAGCCCAGTACTCGTTTTCAGGGTTGCGTTCACTTGCTGTATAGCGAAGACCAAAAGAAAAGTGACCAGTGCTTTGGAGGGTTTTTGTATTTATTTGTATTAAGTTTTTTAATGTTTTTTTTCCCTTTTTCTCAAAAAAATCCTGAGGTATTCACAATATAATGGCATTTATTTCATTTGAAATATTAAGGAAAAAGACTAAAATATATAAATGAATAATGAAAAGAAACACAAAAGCATAGATAAAGCTGTAATGGTTGTGTCTTCTATAAAACAAGAGTTTGGGATTTTTGTTCCTTATAATAACAAAAAAAACTATTTGAAATTTAAGCCTAGCTGATGACACTGTTAAAAGGTCTCATTTACTATACCAAATTTGTTAAACTAAACCAATCCCAGTAGACATCACTTTTATAAGACAGAAAAATTAAGATAACTACAGTTGTCGTTGGCATGAAAGCATTTTTATCAGTGAAATTGTACAGTTTTGGGATATCTGAGTTACAAAGATGCCAACAACAGCAAAGTGGGTATACAAGCTAAATCACTGCCACTAATTTTGACAGAGTTAACTACCTGTCCTGTGGAAGAGAGCAGGCTATTTGAATTAAACGGAATTAGCCCATTCAAACAAACAGCGCCGTTTTCTACAACCTCATCTTTCCAATTCAAACAGATGTTTAAACTTAAAATAATTCTAGATTTCATTAGTCTGAATTGAACAGATGTTGGAGAATTTAAAAACAGATCTGTGTGCCATCACATTTTATAAAAACTCCAGTGCAACAGCAGCTATGAATGGTAACATTTTTGCACAAAGACACATTCTAACCATTTAACTCAATACAGCATTGGAGAGCCCATAATGGCTCAAGAGAACATGAGAACCAACACAGATGAAGCTGAGACGTGATCAACAAACGAGACAGCAAGAAGAAGAAAATTAAAAAAATGAAAAGACGTCGACATTACAGGGTGAAAAACTGGGTCCTCAGCTTGGGAAAAAAAAGACAGAAAAAGACACACCCTTGACATGACGTTCCTGAAGAAAAACACAAATCTTTACGGTTGATGCCCATCGACTCAGAACACCATGATGTCTTTGTTCAATTTGGTGCGATATTAACCCTGAAGATAACAGTAATATAATAAAAGCAACAATATATATCACATTAAAACAAAAGTTTCAATGGATTGAAACAAAGCCTAAAAAAAAGCATTTTGCTTTTCTAAAATGTATAAAAGACTAACTTTCTAATTCATTCTTCACTCGCATGCAAAATGCTAGTGTCATGTAGGAACTTAAACATGACAATGGATCCCAGACCTATACAAATAACATCAACAGCTTGAAATCAAGCAAAAATAACAGATTAAAACAAGGTAAAAAGACATAAAAAGCCAAAAGTGTGTCTTTTTCTAAAAACACAATTCAACATGTTGCAAAAAAGGTGTATATGTGTGTGTATGTGTATTATATATATATGTATTTTATATATATATATATAAAATATAAATATATATATATATATTTTTCTTTACACATACACACACAAAAATCATAAATAAAGATAGTTTTATGCACCCTCCCCAATCCCACTCCCAATAAAAGTATAAAATCAATGGCAGTTACATCCGAGATCATAACATGCAATTGATATACATACAGCACTGGACACTACACCCCGTTTAGTTCCCCGACTGTAATCCCACTGTGCCCCCCATCCCCCACCCAGCCCGATACAATCTTAAATATGTGTCAGCTCATTCAAAAACAAATACACTAAACAGAAAAGGATAAACACTTTTCTTTCTAACGATCTTTAATTTCCACGCTAACTGAAGGCAAAAAGAGAAGGGGGGAAAAAAAAAACAAAACAACAAACCTCCTTGGGACAAAAGGAAAAGGAACCAAGAGATGATTTTTAAATCCTCTCTAACTGCAGATTAACTGTAGTAGCCCCACACACACACACACACACACACACACACACACACACACACACACACACACACACACACACACACACACTTTAGGGGTAAAGCAAGCTGACGTGAGTTTGAGTGAATGCATAGTGAATATTTGGTTTACTTACAGATGGGTAAATTAAAAACTCCCATCATACTGCAACAGAGTAGCACATGCCTGAGAGAGAAAAAACAAACAAGTGTGACACCAACCACCCCCCCCCCCCACCACCAAAGCAGCGGCTTAATATCTTCTTTTCATCTTATGGTTGACGTGATGTACTGCTACTGCCATAGTAAATGAATCAAGATGCAACCCTTTCCATTCTAATTTAACAAACATACACGCACATGTTCAAAAGTTTAAAAATTACAAATAAATCAAAAGTAAACCTCAAAAATTTTTTTTTAAAAAATCATAAAATAGAACTAAAATTGGAAGAAAATTACAACAGCAAAAAAAAAAAAAAAACATTTGAAAATAAATCACACCAATAAAAACTTTACATGATGTGTGTGTGTGTGTGTGTGTGTCTCAGAACAATGAACAAAACGGTACATCAAACCCCTCATGACAGTGCTAAAAGATTCAGTCATGATAATTTCTTATTCACAAATTTTGGTTTCAGGGGGCTAAAAGGATTAGAAATCCACACGCTTTTCCATTATAGTGAGTGAGTGAGTGTGTGTGTGTGTGTGTGTGTGTGTGTGTGTGTGTGTGTGTGTGTGTGTGTGTGTGTGTGTGTGTGTGTGTGTGTGTGTGTGTGTGTGTATGTATGTATATATATATATATATATATATATATATATATATATATATATATATATATATATATATATATATATAAATAAAATATATAAAAATAATAATAATAATAATAATAACTGGACATCTTGGCTTAGGCTATGTGAAGTACAAGTTCCATACCCGCATCTGCCTCACTAGTGCAGAAACTACAGTAAGCAGCTCCGCATCCTCTCATTAACGTCCCCGCACCAACTCAGCATCAGAAGCCACTGCGAGACTGACAGCAGTAACAGATGCGGATGCACGCTCCGTCAGCGACACGGGTGGTGGGTAATGTCAGGGGTTGTGTTCCTCAAGCTCTACAGACAAAGGGCAAGGGACTGACTGACAGACTAGAAAGCAGTAGACACCTGGGCAAGCGTCTGTGTTTTACTGGCCAACTGCAGTGACCCTGCAAGCACTGGCACGTCAGATGTGAAGTTGTTTTTGTTTTGCATACCACTACTTCGGGTTTAAGACCAGGAGAACAGTGCGTTTATTGCTTTTACTGCAGATATACTCAAACATGTGGTAGACTCAATGGAAAGGAATAGTGCCAACAGCCTAGGTGTTTTCTTTCCAACTCCATCTAAACACAAAAGTTATTAAAATTTCCCTTTTGCTGATCCATCCATCTAAATGACAATATACTCAAAACAAGAAGGGGAGGGAGCTTCACTACATCCACCACAGGACGGAACAATTTAGAGCGACGACAACAAACACACCTAGCTAGCTGAATGACTACCAGTTAACGGTGAAATACGTCTCTTAATATATAGATATGACCACTGCGTGTCTACTGCGCGCCTCTAATACTTGTTCTACCAACTGTTATTAGCTGTGAACGGTGGGCTGGCGTCGTGGTGACGTCTCTACACTAGCTAGCTACGCTGAGGATGTACAGACACCCTTAGCATGTGTTTCCGCTTCCACGCATCTCCTCTTTTCTTCTCTTAATCCTTAAATGTATTTGGTAATATGTGCAGACATTGCAACTTTTCATGTTTTTGGTTTCGGGAAAACGAAAATAAAAAAGGAGGGGAAAAAAAAAGAGCAAAGATTATTGTCCTTTCGGGAACAAAATAATTGCCAGCAGCATCTAAAGCAAAAGTAGCAGCAATAACAAATAAATAAATAAAAATCTAAAATAAATGATTCGATAAATGATAAGACATTAAAAATAAAAACAAAACGTGCCCCTAAATTACACTGGTGTACATTGGTTTGATAACAATTGAAAGCTTTAATGCAATGTCCAGCTAGCTCAGCTCACCACAACAGTCAACGAGCAACACCTCTCACTAGTGAGACGTCCCGACCAGCGTGCCTTAATGCTCACCTTCCTGAAGCAACTCGCTCGCTAAATGCCCGCACCCTTCTCTGATACCTCCCTAAGCCTTCCTGTGATACATTGCTATTCCCCTCTCTCTTCCTCGTCCGCGGCCCTCAACATTCCTCCGTTCCATCTTAACCATCAATAAAGCGCACTGCTTTCCAGCCAACGTTCCGGAGCCTGTTCCTCCCTAGTCCAGCTGCGTCTTCTCCTTTTTGCCTTTTTTTTTTTTTTTTTTTTTTTTTTTTTTGCCACCAATGCACTTGTTGTGCGGTTTGGCTTTAAGGGGCCGGAGGCTCTTGAGAGGATGGCGCGTGCGTTAGGACTGGCTGCCTGGGATTGCCGTGGTGGAAAGTGGAGGGAGAATCGCGTAGGTTTCCTGGAACGCCAACGTTCCGAGGGAAACCACATCGAGCAGGATAACGACGTATGGATTCACTGGTGGAACGAGCACAACGACAGAAAGGGAAGAGATGGGGGTGGGATGGAGGTGGCAGTCACGAGAATTTGCTGGTGTCACTGGGTGTCAGTGCAAAACTGTTCCACTGAGACACTGTCACCTTCAAGAAATAATTATTCAAGACCACAACTCTGTCCTCAGCCTCCTCTCTTCGGCCGTAGGCTGCGTTCCTCTCCTGCTCTTCACCCCCCCGCCCACTGCTCACCACGACAACTTTCCTTTTCATCCATCACTTCTTTAAGCAGTCTGTTGGACGGTCGTTTTATCAAAACGTCTTCCAAATGACATCAATTCTTCCAAACAAGCAATTTATGGATTTGCTTTCTCCATCTTTGCCCCGCTTGCATACCTCCCACACTCCTGAGGTGTGTATAAAATATAGGCTATATAAAAATGCTACGAGCTAAACTAATTTTTTTTGTATTTTCTCTTTACGATAAAACAAGATCCCTTCAGCAAACATCTCTATATTTCACTTAGTCAATCAAAATATTCGTCCATGATAGTACTACTTCCAAGTTCAAATGCTGTGTTAGCATCATATTATTTTATGCCCTGTAAGTAGCACACATAAAAATCAGACATTATTCAGAATACTATCCAAGTCCTTTCCTGATCCCTTTAAATAAATACCCAAGGACATGCAGCTATTCTGTGTTGTATAGGATAGGAAGGACTTGCCATATAGTAAAATGTAGGTCTAATAAGACTTAGTACACACACACACACACACACACACACACACACACACACACACACACACACACACACACACACACACAGGCTCAGTGCTGTCTGACTACTCTGTTCAGTCCCTGAGTAAGGGGCTATGGAGGATATGAACCTAGAGAGCACAAGGCTGAATGACCTCTTATCGATATGATCACTACTGTACACACACTATGCAGAATGACCACACATTGTCCACTTCTCCCATTCTCTCCCTCTTTCTCTCTCTCTCACACACACACACAGACACAGACGGAACGCAGCCACCAACGGGTCTCCTTGGGCTGCATACCCATCTGTGGCTACTCCACACTACGCGGTGGTCTAGAGCTTATGTCCATAGGGGAACTGTATGACACGATATGCGTTGGGATACATGCGAATGTGCGCGACTAGCGACTCCTAACGCTAATGTCCGTCCTGATAGGCTGGTGGATGAGAACGAAGAAAAATCAAAAATAAACAAATTTTTTTCTTTCAAATTTACATCACACTTGCCCCTTGTCTGTCTGTCAGTCAGACTCCCACCATCTCTTCAAACTCCATCCATCCATCTGCCTCAATGTCCACAAGCAAGCGCTCCACCCCTCCCTCAACCAGCACTTTCCGTTCCTCTGCCCCTTCACGTACAACCCTCTCTCTTCGTCCATCTCCCTCTGCTTTTCCAGCCGTCTCTCTGTCTCCCTCTGCTGGCTACCTGCTGAAGAGCGAGTGGAGTTGGTGCTGGCTGTAGCACTGGCTGCTGCGCGGAGACTCCGTGCGCTCCATCACGGTCTGGAACCAGCCCGCCACGTCCACCTCCAGCACCTCGTAGCGCCGGATGAAGCTGTGCTCCTGCAACAGCACGCACAGAGATCAGAGGCATGATTCATACAGGAAGTGGTAATGCATATGGATCCACGGTGTATTAGTTACTGTGCAATGTTAAAAAGGAGGAGTTGTGTTTCAGTTCTGTGGCAGGGCTGCATGGAGAGTAACTGCCTGGGATGCACGCGGATGATGTGTAGCAAAAGAATTCCCGGAGGGAGTGGGAGGCACTTACAAGCAGCTTGTGGTATTTTGGCCTTTTTCTGTGATCTTTCGTGAGGCTGTAAAGGCGAAGACAAGGAACACACTTAATACTGGGGAAAGAGGTCTAAGACAAGCCTGTGGGAAGAGTGTGTGGAATACAGGCACCAACAAAGGACTTCAACAACAACAACAACAACAACAACAACAACAGCAGGTTAAGAATAGTGTAGGGGTGTGTGTGTGTACCAGTCTTTAACGAAGGACTGGAAGTCCAGAGAGAAGCCCATGCTAAGAGGCAAGAGAGGAGGGTCCTCCTGCAGCACTTTGGTCAGAACCTCAAAGTCTGTCTTACAGTTCTTATATGGAAACTGCCCAGTGGCTAGCTCCACCTACAGGACAGGAGGAGCGATACATCACATTACAATCAGAAATCAAGAAATAAGGCCCTGTTCACGCATACCGAATAAAAGCAGTTCAAATAAAAATGATAAACACCAGAGTCAAATGACCTACAACAGACTAAAAGCTTATTAATGGAACTTTACTATACTAGGCCAACAATGTAAGTGGAGGTAAAGTACTAGTCCAAAAAAGGGTTAAAACCAAGAGAAGCCTGCAGCACATGGACTTGATAGGGACACCTAAGAATTTAAACCATTAAACATGTATCTAGAGCATGCTGAGGTTAATGTGATAACACTATGATGTGCAATAACGTGTTATATGTTACAGAGGCTGTACACCTACAAAACGTCCCTACAGGGCAGGAAATACACGCGTGTCTGTTAAAAGTGGTCAATGAGTGGAGGGGCCGTAGGTGTTTCTAAGGTGGACCTGGTGAGTGTGTGTGTGTGTGATCTTGTGTGTGGGAGCCTGTGAATGATTTATGAAGCAGATGGAAGACACACCAGAGAGATGCCAAGACTCCAGACGTCGGCTCTGATGTCATAGTCAGGCTTACTTGGATCTGGAGGGTCTATTCTCTCAGGCTGAAAGCACACGCGTAAAAGCAAAGTTAGAACATTTTTACGTGCGTGTGTGTGTGTGTGTACAATTTTAATACTATAGCAATGAACTAGAATGTTCCAATCAGTACAGTTAATAGTAATGAGACATGTACTGTACACACCAGAGAATCTGTCAATGAACCTGTGTGTGTGTGTGTGTGTGTGCGTGCGCGCGTGCGTGTGTGTGCACGCGTGTGTGCCTGTGCCTGTGTGCGTGTTTGTGTGCGTGTGTGCGCGTGTGTGTGTGCGCGAGCGTGTGTGTGCGCGCGTGAGTGTGTGTGTGTGTGTGTGTGTGTGCGTGCGTGTGTCCCAAATCCCTCACCGCCATGTAGGCGGCGCAGCCTGCACTGCGGGTCTTGGCCTTGGAATCGACGAGGCGTCCACTGATGCCGAAGTCGCAGAGTTTGATCTGGCCTTTATCGTCCAGCAGGATGTTGGACGGCTTGACGTCTCGGTGAATCACGCCGTGCTTCTCTTTCAGGTACAGCAAAGCGTTCACTATCTGCACAGCGACAGGGACAACACTCGGGTTCTCAATAACAGACACCTGGGCGCAGGTCACTGCAGTTCTGGTGAAACATTCCTCAGTGTTTTAAAGTAGAAAGCGAGGACGAAGAGCGGGATGAAGGCTCACCGCCACAGTCATCTTCCCCAGGATGCACTCTGGTATGGGGCCCTGGATCCTCTTCTTCAGCTTTTCTGCACATGTCCCCATCAGCTCCATGGCGATGAACACGTCCGTCTAAGAGCAGAGCATTATGGGAGTTGTAGTTGAAAAGCAATATGGAAAACTTGAAGCCTACCTGATACCTAATGACTGTTTACTGATAAATGAGTGGGATGCAAAAAAGGAAACGGGACACAGGAACATGATGAGGTAGCACGTGCGTGCACGCGCGTGTGTGTGTGTGTGTGTGTGTGTGTGTGTGTGTGTAGGTAGGTGGAAAGAGAGACAAATGGGCAGCAAGAGAGTGAAAAAGTAAGCAAGAGAGGGAGTGATACAGAGAGAGAGAGAGAGACTCACATTGGTGACTATAGCTCCATAGCACTGAATGATGTATGGGCAGTCATGGCTCTTCAGAACCACATCCAGATCCATCAGAATCCTCTTATTCTCATCCTTATTACCCGTCCGCCGCATTTGCTGCAGGAACACGTGCAGTGCCGTGCAACATTATTAAAACACTTAAATGCATCTCTCATGGTTCACATACACCTACCCACTTACTTCTACCAATGTGCTGTGATGTAATTAGCAAACATTATTTTCTTTCTGGCTTTAGTAATGGGCATTCTTAATTACTGATTTAGTGACACTGACACACACACACACACACACACACACACACACACACACACACACACACACACACACACACACACACACACACACACACACACACACACACACACACACACACACACACACACACACCTCTCTGCAAGAGCGTTTATGCACAGCCAGTGCAAAAATGCGCTCCACCACCCTGCACCTCTCCCCATCCATCTCATCAGCTTGTTAGTAAGCACTTCAGGAGCTGGATCATGTGTGCTTGACCTGAGCCCCCAGGTCTGGAGAGATAAATCCCTACTCTACACTTAAGGGGAAATACTGATCTGAAATCAGGTGTAAACAAGAGATGTAAGCTCAGGCTCAGCCTGGCCTAAGATCTACCAGCTGCCATATCCCCCGCCCCAATCAAAACCTTCTATTCCTCTGTACTATTAATTTGCTGTGAACTTGGTCACTTTCCATGCACGAGGATGTGACGCACATGTTGACATTATAATTCTCATGAATATATAAATTAGTTCATAAATAATAACTACAACATTATTCACCGGGAGGGTGTCCGATGTGTGGGAAACCGGAATATTAACAGAAAAAAAAAGTAATAAACAACATCTGTTATAAAGAGTTCACTGTGGCACATGCGCACAAGACTTGGGGGGGGATTTTCCAGGGCTGTCAGAATTTAGCACATCACTGTGGAAATGCAGGTCGCTTTCAGGGCCAAGACCAGTCAGGCCGGGTAGGCACCACTATGTGTGTGTGTGTGTGTGTGTGTGTGTGTGTGTGTGTGTGTGTGTGTGTGTGTGAGAGAGAGAGAGAGAGAGAGAGAGCGCCCACCTTCACAGCGATGATGTGGCCTGTTTTCTTGAAGCGCACTTTGAACACCTGCCCACAGGTGCCACTGCCGATTTCGCCCTCGCTGATCAGATCAGTTACCTCTGCAGGGTACCGCTGGCATACACACACACACCAATTAAGTCATTAATATTAAGTCATTAATAACTTGTCACAATTTGTTAATTTAGGCTCAAATCCACTGGATTACAGAACTTCACCGCCATCACCACTATGACCTGCAGCAGAGATCTCTGGTGGGTCTCACCTGGCCGTCCATTTTCAGGTAACCCGTCTGTTTCATGATCTCCTGCAGCTTCTGGTCTATTTCGGCACTGCAAGCAGAGGAAAGCGTTTAATCTCTAATGTGAACAGCGCAAGGGTGTGTGTGTGTGTGTGTGTGTGTGTGTGTGTGTGTGTGTGGTGCGTACTTCTCCAGGCTCTTCTGCAGGCCGTACGGTGGGGTGGGCAGTGTGAGCATGTGTCGGGGTCTGCCAGGGTACGAGTGGTGCTGGGGCGAGCTCTCCGACGATGACGAGCGGCTTCCACCATCATTTGCTAGTGGCAACTGCAAAGCTGGAGAAAGAGAGAGAGAGAGAGAGAGAGAGAGACAGAGAGAGAGAGTCAGACAGTGCTCGCAGTGTCTTTTTCTCAGGACAACCAGAGAGGGGGGACAGCTTGCAACTCATGACTGAACACTCAGATTAATTTCTAGGTTCTTGACCTATATGTCGTCCACTGTTAAAATGATCATATGCATTAGATGAAGTCCTTGAAACGCTCAACTGTGATTCTCTGCCTCGGTGATTAGACCCTTCACTCCACTACACCGTACTTTAAGAAACATACTAGCCATGTCCCAGCATGCAACTGGACACTTAACAGCAGTGGAGGACAATGCTTGCTGCCGTTTGAGTCCAATTGTTAATGATGTTCAGACTTATAGTGATTTGTTGCCCATTCAGGCAAGCTTTGGAATCATTAGCTTTCAGCAACACTGCAACAAAACCGAGTTGTACTAACTGAACAGATCTTACAGGAAATAAGAAGTGAAATGTGCATAAGAAAACAGAGGGTGGGATAAATAATGCTGTAATTCTGATATCCTCTACTGGAGATCCTGTCTGTGGAAGAGACGTTAGAGCTGGTTAGTCAATGCAAGGCACAAGACAACGAGACACCTGCAGGACACGCGTGTGCACGTACGCGTGCACATACATGTACAGCTTTAGAACTGTCAGCCAGTCCGAAAACAGAAAGACAAACAGACAGAGCAATTCAGAGAGGAGGCAGGGCCAGACTAGCCGGAATCCAGCAGCAACCAACCACATTACACGCCCTGTGTGTTGTGTTAGCTTGTGTGTGCGTGCATGCACACCCACATGAGCAGGTGTGTGTGTGTGTGTGTGTGTGTGTGTGTGTGTGTGTGCGCGCGCACAGGCAAGCCGTGCAGTTATAGCTACGACATGCACAGTGTCTGTCCATCCATTGAAATGAGTTAATACATTCTCCAACCCAACCCACGTGCTCAGTTACACACACACACACACACACACACACACACACACACACACACACACACACACACACGCGCACACCTCTGCCACTGAAACTCACTCTAGCAGAAGAGACAGGGATGGGTTGCAGTAAGAGTGGCTGAGATAAATGAGTGAAAAAAGCAGGGTCAAAAGAGCCAAAAGGAGGCGAGGGGAAGAGGGTCACACCAAAGTGATGCAGGCAGACGGCAGGGTCTCCAAGCCCTCCCCACGTCCCTGAATGTACTGCGCAAATTAATAAGAGATGAAGTGCAGCCGTGACATACAGAGGCCTGTGGCTGGGAAAGTTTGGAGACGGTAAAAGTTCACAGGTGGAAAATGTTTGATGGTGGAGGAATGTTTGGAGGAAAAGGAAAGAAAGATTGAGTGCGCGCGCGTGCGCGTGCGTGTGTGTGTATGAGAGAGAGTGCATGACTGAATGCATAGAGACAGAGTCAGAGAAAGACAGAAAGAGAGCGAGAGAGACAGAGGGGAGCAGAGAGAAAAAGAAACAGAAAGACAGACAGCGAGGCAAACCAAGAGACAGCGAGAAGCAGACGAGACAGAGTGAGTGAGAGAGAGAGGCAGATAGAGTGAGGGGGAGTCAGAGAGAGATGGAGGGGCACAGAGTAAGGGGGGGTGCAGAGAGAGAGAGAGAGAGAGAGAGAACTGCAGTGGCAGAGGGTGATTTAGTGAATGGTACCTGCACGCTGAGAGGGGGCTGGAGCAGGACTGAGCTGGATCACGATGACTAGATACAGGAGAGAAAACACACACACGCTCATTACTGAGAGAAAGCACTCACGCTGCCTCGCTCCCACACGCACACGTTCGCTAAACACACGCACTGAAGTGATGGCGGCTTAAATACTTTTGATCTCACTCATTTGGACGCATATTTCCTATACACACAGACAACAATCTGTACAACATGCAGAATGTTTTCTTCCCGTTTTTAGGATTACAGAACGCCAGAGTTTATACACACACTGCCAACCCAAAATCCGGCTAACAGGCTCATATAATTTGGATCAATACTATGAAATAAAACAAGAGAAATCTTAGTTAAATTAACAGATCGATTTAAGTAACTTTTCGGAAACATCGTCACGCCTTTGACCCATATTAAAAAAAAGAACTGATCACAGCAGTATTTCGGACAAGGAGACACGCATGCGCAAACTAACATTTGAAAAGCGAATTACTTGGAATTCAACTCGGATAGGCTTGAACTATAAACTTATATTTGATAAACTGGTCAAATAAAGCCGTCACCAACATTACGCAAAATGTGTAAAGAGGCTCATTTAGTGGATCTCGGAAAAACGGGTTTGATGTCGCGCGGGCAGCGTGATGAAGTGCACGTGCGCGCGGCAGAACCCTCGGGACGAAACCAAAGCCCGGTTCTCGTGCGTGGGTCCGTTTCCATGGCGAGAGTCGCATTTCGCAGACACGTGCAGGAAAAGCAATTGATCGCGCGCGCACACACAAACACATTACAAAAAACTATTTAAATCCCGCACAAATCAGTTTAAATATTAAACCACAGAACCGTTTTCTGTGACAACACAAACAAGCTAGTCGGAGACCAAAATAAGGCACAAAACTATTGTTTATTAAAATATGGATGCGCAGACAGACTTTGTAATAACCAAAATCCAGAGTATAAAGCGCTTTATATTGGTTACGTTTGAAACAACAACAAAACATCGGCGTATTAACGAACAATTACTGACTGCTATGAAAGTCCCAGGAACGTATTCTGGGAAAACCAGAACTTCATCACTTCAGTAATGTTAAAACTCAGTTTAACCATTAAAGCAATATAATGCAGAATATCTATTGTCCAAATACATACATTTACTCCAGTACGATACGAGTAGCAACAGCTTATACTGGATCAGTATTCTCGCCATGCGAAGTCTGACATGACCATAGTGTTAACTCTGAGAATGAACCACATAAATAAATGTCATTTATAGCACATTACAGTTGAATTAAAATGTGTGCTTACAACTTATTCAGTAATCTAAACTGCCTTAAATGTTTGACTGCACAGACGCCTCTAAACTGTGCAGGGCTGACAGGCTTATAACGACCCTGGATGCTTTTACTAACCTTTCTTGTTTCCCAGCTAAAACAGAAGGGTTGTCGTGCTTTTGCATTAGCAGCACTGAGGCTTTATAAGACTCCGTGCTAAAATCAAAACATGCATCATCCCTGTATGTATTTAGATCCAAACGTTAAACATTTTTATAATCTTGCATTTGGGAACACTCGCGTGCGTGCGTGTGTTTTCATATGTGCGCCTGTATGCAAGCTAGTGAGAGCGGAAATAAAAATAGAATTTGCTGTGGATTCAGATACTTTGCGCACTACCTTGGCAAACACTTGTTTTAAAAGTGCTTTATAAGTCAGCATTTATTAACTGACTTTACTGTCCAATTATGTAGTATTCCATAAAAAACAAAAGTACCCAGGTTGCTGCGTAAAGTAGTCCTTGATCAGTAATGGCTTTACCAAGGTTGTTAAGACATTTCATGAAGGGGGAAGTGACTGACGCGGTTCTTCTTTTGTCGTTAAAAGTCTAAATTCAATTCGGCACTCTTTTAAAACAGTCCAGTTAGACAAATGTACAGGCAAGTCTCAGCCAAGTCAACATCAGCTAACGTTAGCATGTTCGCTAATAACAGACGTCTACCAAGCTTACCTTGATGACGGTCAAATTATATAGCCAGGGCTAGCTAAAACGCTAACAATTTTGTTACCCATTGGGCGTGTTTCTACCTTAAAATGCGTAATTAACCCCACCGCATAATCAATCAGAATCCTTATACATTTCGAAATGTGAGACTTTTTAAATAAAGGAATCTAGGTGCGATGTACAGCTAGCTACCTTAGAGAGCCATGTCATGTTGACTGGGGACAAGGGCCTGCTAATCTATTTAACAGCTAACCTAGCAAACGAAATGACCAGAAACTGCGGCTGGAATGTAACTACTGTTTAAATAAACATTACATAGTTATACGTTGACGACTTCCTTCGAATACAGATTCGCTCAAGCTGTCAACTTTACACCAACCTCTGCTCAAAGATAGCAGGACGCGTTTGTTTATGTAGCTTGTTAGCTTAGCTAGCCCAGCTAGCATCTGTTACACCTCCTCACCCTCCCCCCCCCTCTCTCTCTCCCCGCTTTCTACAACCCTCCGTCTCCTTCGTGTCAGCCCGACCACGTTCTCCGTACACTTACTTGGGCGTGGGCACGAACGTTGTGGACTCATGTCGATACTGAGGTCAATTCGTCTTCGAGCTTCTTTATTTTCTTGCTTCAATTTCTCCTCGATTCGGGAGAGTCTCTGCTCAAGCGACGACATCTTGAAAAATGTAGCACCATGGAGCGACTCCTGCAGAGGCAACACTCCCCCTAGCGGCGCGACTGGAAACCACCTCCGTAGTGGAGGACCGATGACAACAGAGACTACAGCGCCACTGTTATCAATTCAAATCGGTTCACCACTGTTTACATTTTCATAAACATTATCTAAAGTCATATTTTGTAACGACTATGTAAATCTCTTTCAACTGCTAAATATAATACTACTACATCCTAACTATAATAGAACAGTGCGGTCCTTCCAACAAGCCTTTATAAATAGAGCTCATCTCAAATGTTTTGTTTTGTAATAAATCATACACATAATACACAGAAATGCAGCCAGACAAATTAAAAAAAGTCCTCAGAATCACTGGAAAACAGGATTTGTTTTACTCTCTGGACATTAGCTGTCTCATTTTGTGATGAGTGATAAACATTCAGGTTTAAAGGCAAAGTATGTACTAGACGTTGCGCTACAATATCATCACAGTGTGTTTATGCCTGTGTTATATGAAACAAGATCAAACATTCTCCTTTTTTTGTGCAAAAACCTTTACAAGTGATTCCAAAATAGATATTTAAAGTAAACATTGATTACAATCAAATTTTACTAAAATAAAAAATACAGGATCAGGACACAATTAATTTGCTATATATCCCTGTCTAAAAAACAAAACCAAGACCAAAACTCCCCAAAATTTAAAACTCATCCCATTCAAATAAGAAACGAATAAAAAAAAAGGAACCGTTAGCGTTTTGTGTGTCAGACACGTTTTATGACATTATTCATTAAGAGTTTTAGTCTGCTGGCCTTGGCTGGATATCTTCCTAACACATATTAGGTAGATTGGGATTAAATCATATTTTTTGTTATGATTGCAGACCTTTGTTTTGGAGGCTTTGGTTTCTATAACACAAACATGTAGCACTGGACGACATTTCACCATGAACCGCGATTTAACATATCAAATCCCTATTTTAATCTTAAACTGGGATTTCCTGTCCTACATTTTATTAAATAGTGACCACAATCACAGTAGTATCATACCGATTCTGATGGTATTCTCTCTGTTGGTATCTGAAGTATCTGAGGCATACCCAAATTCTGTCAATTTGTCTTAAACTTTAAAGCATCATTTTGTTTTAACTCTTTGAAAAACCTAGAAACTTTCAGGATAAACAGTATACGCACCATTAATTCATGATTCTCGCAATCCATTTTCATACTTTTCGTATCACATCAACTCAAAGCATCCTTCTCAGTTCTTATGACTAACATGCTTTAAAAGAGTCGAAATAAAACAATTTCTAAAAGGACAGAATATAAAGTTAAGGCATTTCCATTCCTGGTTCCAAACATATCACTGGCATTCCGGAATCACTGGATCCGAACACCTTGTCGGGAAGAGGCTGCTTGCCGTATCAGTTTTCAGTTAGTGAATGGCTGCAAAGTAAAGACAGAAATAAGACCTGGAGATGGTTTTGGAAAGTCAGACCCGTCTGAAAGACATTCATTTATCATCATCACGGAAGACTGTGTTAGCCTTTAGCTACTCTCTTCCCGTACCAGTCTATGTTATTGTCTTGCTGTATTTTACACACACACACACACACACACACACACACACACACACACACACACACACACACACACACACACACACACACACACACACCATTTCTTATCTTTTGCCTACTCCTTCTGTGTAACTATTTCTGTTTCACAGTGCAAATGCTCCACGCAGCCGAACTCTTGTCAAACTTCACTCTGGTGTCCCTAAAATCCATCCACATGCCATCCAAAGTGGCTGCCCTTCATTTGCTGTGTCACAGTGTTAGTGGTAATGACGGTCCTTCTTGCAGCCAAGCCGGCGTCGTAGTGGGCGAAGAAAAAACAAAACGACTGGTCCTAAATGACACCTGCGTGAGCGTTGACCCTCTGCGCCCCCGAGTAAATACTTGGTGGAGCTCAGCAGAGGTCTGAGACGTAGTCGAAGTCACGGAAGCTGTCCTGGTCTTTGCGTGAGAGCACACGTGGTTCTCGGGGCGGCGTGAGAGCGGGCTCTTCTGTCGTGAACTCATCGTCGAAGTTGCTGACATCCTCTTCGCCTCCAATCGAGGGGACGAAGGGGGGAGGGAGTTTGCGTTGCAGGAGGGTCTCCCAGTCCATGCTCTGCAGAAAAAAAAAGAAAGAACGAAAGTGAGGGAAATGGAGAGAGAAGGAGAGCAGGAGGGAGTCGAGCCGACAGATTCCACTCCCATGCAGAAGTCACGCTGCAGAAACAACATTTATTAAATGGCACGAGCAAACAAACAATATCAATGACCTATGGAGACAGCTGAAGCTAGTGGGTGAAGTTAGCGTCTCTTACCCTGAAGAAGGGCTGCTTCTTCACCTCCTCCGCATCCTTCTCCCCAGAGCCCAGCCTTCTCTCCGGGTTCCTCCTCAAGAGCTGCCGCCCAGCGCAATGAGAAAACCAAACTTCACACACACCCTGCGTCACTGCTTATATTCTCATATATCGATACATTTGTTATAACAAGGCTCTGTGAAACAGCCTGCCGGCAGTTACTGTTCAACGTAGCCCGTTCCTTTCATCATAACCTAAGCATTTACAATCAACAAAAATGTTCAGTTGAGCACTGGAATGAAATTGGCTACCAGTGTTGACATTACCTAGCTAGCAATCTGTACAAATAATGAAAATATGTAATGTAACATTAGCAATATATAGGCTAGTCTACGTCTGTAAGCAGTTCACTGCATTGCAATTCATAGTTCTGATGAACTACATTTATTTTTAAATAAAGCTTGCAACTGGTAATAAAATGATTATTTTGAAATCATTAAATCATCAATCTATGTCAAATTAAGAATTTCTTTACTATGTAGCCATGTAATAAGTCATGCAGTGACTGTCCAACCAAGCCCTGCAAGGTGATACAGGCCTTGTGCTTTACATCACAGTAACAACCTCTGCTTGGGAGCACTGAAGGGGAAAAGGTTCTTACCCTCCTCATAATAGCGATGGCTTCTGATGAGAGGAATCGTGGGTAACGGACTTCGTCATTTACTATACTATCAAACACTTCCTCTTCGTCGTCCCCTGGGAATGGAGACTAGAAAGAGGGAGAGACGGATGGAGATAAAGAGGAAGAGAGAGGGCGAAAGACAACAGGAAAGTCAGTCGTGAATAAGTAGATAAGGTTCTACTGCATATGTAAACAATATAAACTATTTACAAACAACAGCTCATGGTGATGTGTTGCTGGAGAGCTCATTTAATATGTGAGAGCAATTTGGTCTGAAGCAACAGTAATTAAAAATAAATGACAAATTGGGTGTGGGGCCAAGACGTTATAAAGAACCTCCATTGTTAAAAATGGATCCATCTCGATCTCACCTCTCCAACAAGCATCTCGTAGATGAGAACTCCGAGTCCCCACCAGTCCACTGCCCGCGTGTACGATGTGTCCGTCAGGACCTCAGGGGCCAGAAACTCAGGAGTACCACAGAATGTACTGGTCTTGTCCCCAAAGCCCATGCCTGGAGGAGAGAGAGAGAGAGAGAGAGAGAGAGAGAGGAGGTGGGTGGGAAAATACGGAAAGGTAAAGTTTAATAAGTTTAATAAGTTTAATAAGTTTATAATAAACAGTTTTTCTAGAGTTTGTATTATTTCTCCAATTCTCTTTTCTGCGCGCGCGCACACACACGTGCGCACACACACACACACACACACACACACACACACACACACACACACGCGCGCGCGCGCACACGTGCACACACACACACGCGCGCGCACACACACACATGCGCACACACACACACACACACAAGCGCACACACACACACGCGCGCGCACACACACGCGCGCGCACACACACGCACG
>NC_137514.1:10615000-10625000 GCF_041902795.1 Electrophorus electricus | reverse complement strand
GTCGGATTGCTGAATTCCTACGGCGGTACTGTCCTGTGTCTCCTGTGTTTGCCTCTGTTTTATAGCCAGTTTATGTTTGCTAGCTACTGGCCAACAAGTCGACCAGCACACCAGACACATCTGCCTCGTGTAGACAGGTGTCAAAGCAGAACGACGGCGACCACGATGATGTACGGATGAGTGTGCGCCCGTCTGTGTTCAGATTAATACCCTGTTTACACTGGGCCGTCTTGTACCTGGATTATATCTTGGCACAGTGTTAACCACATGCGTTTACATTATGTAGACATATGCGTCTCTGGTTGGTCAGATCAATATCCAGCCTTTTTTTGTTTGGGGCAAAAGATACGAATTGGGTCGTAACGCCTGACGTTCCTGTGCTTCTCCTTTTTGTGTTATGCTAAATGTAAATAAAGATTTTTGAAAAGTAGCAGTTCTGTATGATATTTCTGAACTCTCCTCAAGATAAAGGAAAGACAAGTCTGGCATTTCCACTCTGAGGTTCCCAGACGGTTGCGTTGGGTGACACGATGTGCGGGGGGGGGGGGGATGGCTCAGAGAGAGTAAAGACAGATGCATTTGTGTAACATGCAACTCAAATCCTTCTCATGCCGCTTCCCGAAGCTGTTTGAGCAAGCGGATTTAAATTTGCCCTGGGTGTTTTTACACTCACATTTTTAAAGGGATATTCCCTGTCCGGATATAGTCCTGTTACTCAGTGCATATGGAATGACCAAGTGTTAACAGTGTTTAAAATGTGTTAGGGTTTAAAATGTGTTAAAATGTGCGCGTGCATGTGTATATGTTTGTGTGTGCTACCTTGGTAGATCCATTGGCGTAGATGGGGATCATATTTTCGGCGCCCTGCTTGACTTTGAGCTCGATGTTGAGTTGTCTCTCCAGCGCGGCGATGCGCTCCTGATGGGCCGACGCCCGGCTCTCCGCCCCCGGAGACTGTGGTGTGTCATCTGCAGGACAGAGGTCAAAGTAAGCACCTTCTGCACTTCTGCCAGCAGGGGCTTCTCTTCGTGCTGATCTGAGGTCAGCTTCTTACCACACAGTCTTTAAGATTTAAATAGGAGTGACTTGGAAAATGTGGAAAATGTGTTTTCCTCATTAAATGGAGCACTTCCATTGAAGGTTATAGAAGAGGGTGGGGTAAATGTTCACTCATCCATTTCTCACATACACACCGCAAAGACACATGCTTTTATTCAAACTGGGAGGGAGGAAAGGCAAAACAATCCCAAATGTGCGTTCATCTGCAACCAGTTTCAGCCGGTTTCACCGAGGAGACAGGCGACAGATCAGTAGGAGATGGTTCAAACCCAACGAGCACGCTGAGCTTTCACCACCTGGCCCTGCCTCACTCCCGGCCTCCCCCTTTGTGACATCACAACACTCACCGCGTGCGTCGTCTGTCCCCTTGACGACGATGTGGGCGTCGAGCTCCTGCAGCTGGGCATGGAGCGAGTCGAGACGACGGTTGGAGGTACGCAGCTGGTTCTCCACCTGCTGGGCATTGCGCTTGTCAGTGGTGGCGCGCCGCAGGTTCTCCGCGCCCTCCTTGATCTTCAGCTCCTTACGGATCTCGCGGCGGATGCGCTCGCGTTGCTCGTCCAGACGGTGCTGCACGCTCGCGTCCGAGAAGTCTGAGCCCTGGTCCAGGCCCAGCTGCTCCAGGACGGACAGCCCGCCGGGGTCGCTCTAGACGGGGAAGAGGAGGAGGGGAGGGTAGATTTCTGACCCAAACAATGACAATACAGACATGACAATATGAACTGAACTTCTTAAGGTTGGAGGTCGACAGGCTTTTTGGCCTGGCCAAGGCTCTGTAATATGTTGCTTCCCAACCAGTCACAATTCCTAGAAATACTCAGTTAATCGCTCTGATAGTTAATTCTCCCTGTCCATTTCCATGCAGACGGTGAATGAAAAGATTGCATTATGCCTCAGGACAGGCTTGAAACAGAGCTGACAAACCTCTTTAAAAGAAAGAGAAACATAATTATAATAACAAAACACTTCAGAAGTGAGTTATGAAGGCAGAAGAAAAACGTAGCACTGTAACTGAGACAGCTTAAAAAGATGACTAAGTGGTGGAACAAAAGCTTGCACAAATCGAGATCTCTCCAGAAAAGAGGCACTTTAAAAAAGCAAACAGCCTTGACAAAAACCCTGTACTATAAACAGAGAGAGAAGTGCTTGTGTCTGAGGCTGCGTGCCCCCCCCCCAGACCAAAACATCAGTGACAAGAATAAAACGACGGACTACAAAAAAGGGAAACAAGCCAAGCGTTATTGAACACTGGCTGACGAGATCAAAGAACAAAAAAAAAGCAAATGCAGAAAGCAGCTACAAAGCCTCTGGAAAAAACATAAATGAAGCTCAAATGCACCGACAAACAGGCAGCGCTTTTCCAGGAACTAGAGAAACTTGGTTCCCACAGGCAAAAATCAGATTCCTCGAACTCTAATGAGACAGGAAGCCTCGCTTGATGGCGTCTAGTATAGGCAGATGCTATGTGATACAGCGTTCTTCTTGAAAGCGTCGCGTTTAAAACCCAACTCAGAAACACAGAGGCACGTCAACATGTCCGGGTAAACATATCCTCGCGCTGTACAGACCCCAACCGTTCAGGCTACGTGTGACATCCTGCCTAACCCTGGTGGTTCAGAAGACGGCTGAAAGTCAAGGTGAGCTACGGCGTTGCCACGGGCGACAGCACTCCACCTGCATGTCCAGGTATTCCCAGCGTTCCCAGTGATCCCACTCTCCCGACCAACACATGCTGCTCTCTTCTGTCCCACTCACTAACCACTAGCTAGAAACAAGACAGAGAGAGAGAGAGAGAGAGAGAGAGAGAGAGAGAGAGAGAGAGAGAGAGAGAAAGAGACAGACAGACAGACAGAAAGGAAGGGAAAGCCGTGGTTGGGGTCGCCCTCCCTGGGCAGGATATCCGGCTGAGGCTCAGAACGGTCACTTCCTGTTTCCCGTGAGCTTCGGCCTGACTGGCCCACACCAGCAGTGGGCTTTCAGTGTTTGTGCTGTAAGTCTGTAGTGACAGACCTTACTATAGGAGGGCTCTTTATGTGCTTTCGCAGCTTCTATGCTTCCAAGCTTTTATTGTGTGTGTGTGTGTGTCTTTATCACCTCTGTAAGACTGAATCAAAGAACTGAATGATAAAAGAACTGCTGAAAAAGAGCGAGCGATGAGGGACGGAGAGGTTAGATGTTCAAATATAGATAGATAGATAGATAGATAGATAGATAGATAGATAGATAGATAGATAGATAGATAGATAGATAGATAGATAGATAGATAGATAGAGTAAGAGAAGCGGCATCATTAGCTCTGGTTACAGGATGTGAACAGATGCTCAGGAGAGCTCCTTCCTGCACTGCAAACAGCTCAGTTCCTTGAGTGCAGCTTCAGTTAAACAAACCCAAACCACCACTCACAACCTGCCTGGCTCCTCCTAGTGGGAGCGAAAGCGCCCGGAGCCAAAGCTGTTTCACACCAGAGAGATAGAAAACAAGAGAAGAAACAAAAGAGTAATGCTCTACAATGACTTTAACACACGGGAGTGAGTGTGACCCATCTAACAGCCTTGATGGCAGGCTGTAAACAAACTGTGACATAATAATCTGAAGGCAAAACTGCACCACTGTAATAAGAGCCATCAGGAACATTCGTTATTCGTAACCATTCAATGCGCATGCTCAATTCAAAAGAGCAACACAAAATGTTGGCCCGCCCATGGATCTGCTCATTATAGGAATATTTAGCGCAGGCGCTAGGACCCTGTGTAAAGCCGTTGGATGCGTGGATGAGAGCCTCCAACAACAGACCTCGTGTACTCAGCTTGACACTGGCTAAAGATTTTAATATTTTTACGAGTCACATTTTTATACGAGGCTCCTGATTTCTATTCAATATGGCGAATCTGGCCGGCCGGGTGAGAGAACAGTGCTCACAGCCAGCGGCTTGAGAAAAGACCAGACCGTGCAGCGTCGCGACCGTTAGCTGCTGCGAAGCCGTGCGAACCTTCACCGCGGCGTCAAGCAGGGCCGCCTTCTTTACGAGACGGGGGCATCTGCCTGACACTGCGAAACAAACCTATCCACAGCTATTTGTTATGTGAAGTGTATGAGCAGGCGACTAAAATAGGTCTGCACAACAATGATGCAATTGTTGCGGTTGCATCGGTCTGATGTTTAATTATGGACCCAAGGGGGAAGCACCGCCAACAAAGTCCTAAGATTTGGAAAGTCTGATAGTTTTGTTTTTTCTATTACACATTTGAAAATGGGACAGCATGAGACACAACCTATACCTGTAGTTGAATCACTTGTCTGATCAGACGCAACTTATTCCTGTAGTGTAATCTGTTGTCTGATCAATTATATTGTGCTTCTGCTGTGTTCTGCTAGCCGGTTGTGGGTAAGACTGAATGTTCTGGGCTGGGTTTCCTAAAAGCTTTGTAAAACAAAGATCATGTTTAAATGGTGGAGCAAGTATTACAGTGAACACTCATTTACGATGATCTTAACACTACGGCGACTTTGGGAAACGGGTCCCAAATCTTTCGCACTTCATCTCTGGTCTTGAAAGGCTCATTGTTCTCATGGTGCACAAATAAGGTAAACAGCTTGCTAGGGTCGACTAGCATTTAGCTTGAGAAAAAACAGAATTTGTTTCTCATATTAGATCTGTTTCCCCCCCACGTAGGATTCATTTGGACTAACTATATTCCTTCTGCCATTTTAAGCCATTTTCATGATTTTATTTATCCGCCTGTGGAAAAAAGGCACCAACCCTGAGTGACGGAGACTACAGTTGGTAGGACTGAGAAGAGAGTGGATTTCTACATTCAAGCGAGCACAACTACCAGGCCCCACCCCCCTCCCCACCGTGCTAAAGCCCCGCCCCCAAAGGAGGCCTTTTGTGACATGTCAACATTGCTGACCAACAAACGAGCAGAAATGATGTATTACACATGCAAAGCAATCCACAGCAATATCTATTTGGTAAATGAACTAATACATTTCAGTGTTTAGATGTTTTGATAACAGAAACTATTATGAATAGTGCTACATAAGCAGCAATCCAATTATGAGGACATTTAGCTCTGAGGGCAGAGGCACACACAAATGTCAGGACAAACACCAAACCGATAAGACTACCTGGGCTCTCCGTAAAATTTTCCGCCACTTCCAAATAAGACAACTAACAACCTGCCTTAGCATCAGAAACCAGCCTGCAACATCACAGTAAAATGAGAAATGCACTATGGAATGTAACCATAACTATCTTAGTTTTGTGGGTAATTTTTTTTTTTTACAAAAATAAATCAAGCACGGGTAATTGGCTACCTTTCAAGCCGAAATGTGGATAAATCAACTTTGAATCCTTTCTGGTCCTGCAGCTAGCCAGCGTTACCTCTTTCCATGTCTGAAAAGACACTCCAATGTTTATCCTTCCTTCATTTAAGGCTTGGTCTGATTGTTTTTGATCTTGCTTTTTTTCATATCATCTTCTGTTTACTTGTCTGTTATGTAAGCTGTTGTTGGCAAAGGAGGGCTGAGCAGGGTTTCATTTGATGGTGGTTTATCCACTATTGCTGTAACAAAGTTCCTGAAGCTGCTCACTTATCGCGCTTGACAGTGTGAGAGTACAAGCAGTGACTGACACTGTGCTGGACACTCCTCCTGACTCTGATTGGTTGTTTTGATTCTGGCACAGTGGGTTCTTGACAAATTACAAATTCTTTCTTTTCTTTTTCTTTTACAGATTATCTTTCTCATAATTATATTTCCCATCATGCATAGTGATATTCCAGCAAATATGAAAAAACCTTTAACCATGGGGAGATTTTCAGTGTCAAATCCTCAGCACTCACCCTTGGGGGAATCACTTGCTATGGATGTGCTGTAAACTCAAGAGTTCAGGAGGGTAGAGAGAAGGCTGGAGGGAACAAACAGAAAATAAACAAACTGATAATAAAATGTACACTTGCACCCCCCCCCCTCGTTATCACTTACCACTAAGCCCCCTACAACATACTGTCATTTTAGCTTACTGTACCTATCAGGTGGTTTGTGGATATGTGTGCAAAGTGTCTAAGACTGGGACATAGCAACTGTGTGTGTTTGCTTTTTTTGTATTTCATGCCTGCAAAGTGCCATTCTGATAACAAGGATAATTACACCTGGAAACTAACGGGCAAGTGGCTGTGAAGTGGCACTGGCAGACAAACACTCCTGGACAGCGGAGCATTAACATTCCCTTACACAGAGTGTGTTTGGGAATGCACAGAGAGAGAAAGGCTTTTTCCAACTCACGTATCCGGATTCTTTTAGGTGTACTGGATAATGGTATTTATGCAGTGTGAAAACACTAACAGCTCAAGCAGCCTTTGTTTGGCATTTGCTGACATGCAAGGCAGTTGTTACAAGGCAGCAACCACCATTCCTACAATTTATCCCTCATGAGGTCATTTTGGGGTTTTCGGCATAAATGAATGGATGGAAGCAGGACTTCATTCAGGTTTTTATCTGCCGACTTTTCAGAAATGTGTAACCTTTGTGAAACATTTGTAAAACCTCATTGAGTGAGTATCTGTGTAAGAGAATCAGTGTAGTACTAATACTAGCTCTGTATAAACATCTGCAGTAGAATATAAAGCTGGATTTGAAATCAATAAGCCAAATCTTGGTTCTGAATTTAAGGTAGCACCAAGCTAAACAAAGACATTACCCTTTATCTCCACATTAAGTCCACCTTAAATTAGCTAGCTATAAATCCAATGTGAACAACCAACATGGGTAAAAACAGATAAACAAGCAATTACAGGTTAATGCCTGCTTCAGCCTCTGACACAAACACAGACTTACCACACACACACACACACACACAAGCATGGTTCAAAACACATGAGTTGTGGCATTGGTTAAGGCAAACAGCAGTATAGTACCTGGAGCCTGTTCAAAAACACATGAGTCATTTACAGTAAGGGAGCACGAGGGAGTGTGGCCCTGACTCATCGTCAGTCAGCGTCCTTTGTTGTTCTCACAACTCACGGCTCGTGCCTACATTCCTGGCTCCACTTAAGGTTGCACTGGGTTCGTGGGGCTGAGTTACGCCATGAGCGGTTCGAAGCCACCTCAAGCCTGAACTCATCTTGGTTAGCGGCGACTCGGTCTTGGTCGGGATACAGCAGCTGTGTGTGTGCGTGCGTTTGTGTTGGTTGAGATGCAACACTACAGCAGACAGTGCCACTGAAACAGCCCGCTGGGTTGTCAGTAAGGCGCTAATCGCTTATCTGTTGGTGCAAAGTGACAGGAAGCAGCTGCGCACTGAACGGTGAACAGCTGCTCATCGCCATAGCGATGCTGAACTTTGCAACACTGATGGTGCAGTAAGGCCTTCACATCATTTTAGTCTAAGTAAACAAGCAAAATCAGGTTTTAATACATTGCGTGTCATATCACACCTGCTAGGCGGCAGTATAATTGTAATTACCGCATTCTGCTCATAACGTGTAGACAAACCAAGTGTAAAGCAGTAAAAAGCTAACTGGCTCCAGTGTTAGTAGGACCGCCCAGCCTCGGACATGCGTGTAGTGAACACTGTTAGACAGGAGAGTGCAGAGCCCGTGCTTGTGAGGTTCTACAGTTTCATGCACAATTCACTTTTTTTTTTTTTTTTTTTTTTAAATAAATGGCTCCTTTCTTACAGGTGAAAGTTTAATGCCATGCACTTATAGTTTTGCACTTGACACATACGATTTTTCTGTTATATAAATATGATACATATGTGAAACAGCATGTGCATGCATGCATAATTCCTATAGAGGTTTGACAGTGTTTACCCATGACAGAGTGCCACAGACTATGAGAGCTGCACTATGAGACTTTACAAAGTGCAATCGCGCCTGTTCACTTTGTCGCACAACAGCATAGTACGGAAAGCATTGGTTCAGCAAATACTTGGGGCAAGAGAATGCAGAACACACACACGCACGCACACTCGCATACTTCTGTTTCAAAAATGATGACATTGTAATTAAACAAGCGCACTAGACAGCACTGTGGTGGCATTCTGTGGGGATCTGATACGGGGTGTTTGAAGCTGTGTGAAGTGCTGGCCTTTGACCTTTTTCTCCGGCACTGTGTGTGAAGTTGCACACACAGAAAAACAGAGAGAGAGCGGGAGGAGAAGGAGGGGTACTCAGAGGAACGATGTGGCTGTCATAAAGAGGAGTTAAATGCTGCCCTATTTCCTTTCAAATGTATGTATACTATATAGGAAAACAAGCACACAAGCGTACGGTGTACTCACAACTGTACGCAGTACTCACACAAGCGTACGGTGCACTCATAACTGTACGCAGTACTTACACAAGCGTACGGTGCACTCATAACTGTACGCAGTACTTACACAAGCGTACGGTGCACTCACAACTGTACGCAGTACTCACACAAGCGTACGGTGTACTCACAACTGCACAGTGCACTCACAACTGTACAGTGTACTCACAACTACGCAGTACTCACACAAGTGTATGGTGTACTCACAACTCTACGCTGTACTCACACAAGCATATTATGTATTCACACAACTCTACACTGTACTCACACAAGTGTACGGTGTACTCACAACTCTATGCTGTACTCACACAAGTGTATGGTGTACTCAGAACTCTACGCTGTACTCACACAAGTGTATGGTGTACTCACACAAGGATATATCTATTCACACAACTCTATGCTGTACTCACACAAGTGTACGGTGTACTCACAACTCTACGCTGTACTCACACAAGTGTACGGTGTACTCACAACTCTACGCTGTACTCACACAAGTGTACGGTGTACTCACACAAGCATATTATCTATTCACACAACTGTGCGCTGTACTCACACAAGTGTACGGTGTACTCACAACTCTACGCTGTACTCACACAAGTGTACGGTGTACTCACAACTCTACGCTGTACTCACACAAGTGTACGGTGTACTCACACAAGCATATTATCTATTCACACAACTGTGCGCTGTACTCACACAAGTGTACGGTGTACTCACAACTCTATGCTGTACTCACACAAGTGTACGGTGTACTCACAACTCTACGCTGTACTCACACAAGTGTACGGTGTACTCACAACTCTACGCTGTACTCACACAAGTTTATGGTGTACTCAACTCTATGCTGTACTCACACAAGTGTATGGTGTACTCAACTCTACGCTGTACTCACACAAGTGTACGATGTACTCACACAAGCATATTATCTATTCACACAACTGTGCGCTGTACTCACACAAGTGTATGGTGGACTCACAAATCTACGCTGTACTCACACAAGTGTATGGTGTACTCACAACTCTACGCTGTACTCACACAAGTGTATGGTGTACTCACAACTCTATGCTGTACTCACACAAGTGTACGGTGTACTCACAACTCTATGCTGTACTCACACAAATGTATAGTGTACGCAACTCTACACTGTACTCACACAAGTGTATGGTGTACTCAACTCTACGCTGTACTCACACAAGTGTACGATGTACTCACACAAGCATATTATCTATTCACACAACTGTGCGCTGTACTCACACAAGTGTATGGTGGACTCACAAATCTACGCTGTACTCACACAAGTGTATGGTGTACTCACAACTCTACGCTGTACTCACACAAGTGTATGGTGTACTCACAACTCTATGCTGTACTCACACAAGTGTACGGTGTACTCACAACTCTATGCTGTACTTACACAAGTGTATAGTGTACGTAACTCTACACTGTACTCACACAAGTGTATGGTGTACTCAACTCTACGCTGTACTCACACAAGTGTACGGTGTACTCACACAAGCATATTATGTATTCACACAACTGTGCGCTGTACTCACACAAGTGTACGGTGTACTCAAAAATCTACGCTGTACTCACACAAGTGTATGGTGTACTCAACTCTACGCTGTAC
>NC_137514.1:10462500-10605000 GCF_041902795.1 Electrophorus electricus | reverse complement strand
GAACACGGACATGTTACAGCAATGAGCTGCAATGTCATGTATTGTTGTACATGACATGAGAATTCCCGAATTCCAGTCGGAATGTGATGTTTAACACACATGCTGATCTGTTTTGGGTCAAGTTGGAAATGAATAACATTGTTAGCAAATGGACACTTAATGTAGCCTGTGTGACTTTGTAATTAATTTAGTTAGTGGAGAATTGACATTACATAAATACTGAATCTGTGTTCATGAAGACATGTTTGTGACATTAGAAAATGTCTGCATGATTAAATGGCGGAAAGCGCTCCAAAATATCAAGTAGATGGAGTCACCATCTGAGGCTAAAGGCAACAGAGGACAAATAAGTACTTATCCTTCCTAGATGGCAACATTCTGGATTTTCTTGAGTTTACGCAGGACATTGCCGGGAGTTTTACTAGTGGTAGTCATAGCGACTGGCCAGATGATCTTTTCAGGTCAACTATGGCTCCTATCAACTATGGCTCATGATTGTGCATATCCCTACTTGGGTGAAACTGCTGGAACATGGGTAAACCTGCATGTGTGAAAGGGATTGTCGACGTGAAATTCAAATAAACAAGGCTATAGCACAAGAAAAGCTTCACCATGAACCATGGTAGAAGGACGTGGAAGAGGCAGACCCAAACACAGACAATCTCACATCTCAGAGTGAAAATCAGGGTGTTTACCCAAAGCCAGCCAACCCCAAAACACACATACACACAAGCACTCTCAGGGGTGGAAATTACCACTCCATCCTAGTGAGTTGTGGAAGCCAGCACACCACCTCCAAACCGCTCTGCCTGTGTTGATCTCTCTGCCTCACTCAGACTGCCTCTTTACATGGGCTCAGTGAATGGGCTGAGGGCGTGGCAGCTGAGCAGGACGCTAGGGAAATTATAAATCTGATCTAGCGTGCTGCATGCACAAAGGACTCCATTGTGTCCGGGCACCAGCCTTATGCCCTTCTGATCCCCTCCAAAAGGGCACGGTCAGCCAAGTACCCTGCAGCCAATCAGAGTTCATGATAAACCTCCCCACAAGCAGGAACAGGGTACCAATTCTGATGGCCAATTAAACCAAATGCCAAGGCCTTTTTAAAAAAAACTGCCAATGAGACCAGCCCCAATCTTTAAGAATTTATATAAAAATTTTGCTCTACATAAGTGCTAAATGGCACCTTTCTCTACTACTGGTTTCTGTAGCTTGTTTACAAGCTCCCATTAATGTTACATTGTTGCCAAACAAGTCTGAGAGCAATGATGCATTACTGTTGGGCTAATATCAACCCCAGAAGACTTTCAGTATTCAAAAAGCAGCTATAGCTAATACCAATGTGAGGACGTTATTATATATTTGTCTATTTTATATATATATATATATATATATATATATATATATATATATATATATATATATATATATATATATATATATACACACACACACACACACACACACACACACACACACACACACACATATATATATGGAACAATAATAATACATGAATATTACTTCATGAAAAGGGATATTTCAATAAGACCAATTTAGTGCAGTTGGTGATTGCAATCTTGCAGACAACTGTCCAGTGATTAAAACCAAGACGATCTAAGCCTACTTGTAGTCTGCTTGTTTTTGACTGGTTCATCATTACATAATTAGGATCAGATGACATTTATCGTATCTTTACCACATCGAGTACCATTTCACAAAATCCAAACATGGCCAGGATTCTCCAGCGGAGGTGTTTTGTTTTAGGGGACAATAACAACCCAGCCTCTTCCAAGCACCTGCTGTGATGGTGCCCTCTCACCAGCAGGCTCCGTCAGGCAATGATGGCGTGGCACATGGCCTTGTTTGTTTGGTTGTTTTTCTGTCACGTGTCTGTTCGGTTACACACCATGTGCCACTCAGGTGGTGCGTGTCTCACCTTATTCGCCACATCACCTGTGTCCCATTACGTTATGTGGCTCTTTTATAAGCAGTTTGTGTTGCTATAACTGACTGTTGGGCATTGGTCATGGTGGCTTTCCTTAGTTGTGGTTAGGGCATGTTTTGGTTTCATTTCATTACTTTCATTAAACTCTTCAGTTTCGTTACTCCTCAGGCCCACATTTGCTTTTTCTTTTCCTGTACGTTCTACACCCATTACACCTGTTATGCTCTGTAATTAAATTGTGTAATTTAATATTTGTAATTGTAATTAATGGTGTAGTAACACTGTATTAGTCATACTGAAGTGATATCAAGTTGCCCTAATTGCTTGCTTTAGTGAACATTACTACTGACTTTTTTTCCACCTAGCACTTGAAAGTGCAGGTACCAAATCCCATCCATATTTACGACAGGTTTTCCAGCACTACCAGTGCTCTGGGCTGGCAGAACATTGAGTGTTGGAACTGAGAAGATCCGATGCCCTTTCACTTGGTAGAGCCTCCATGGCGACAGACTTATACCACACTGTCACCCAAAGAGCACATGACCCCTCACACACTCCCATTGGTCTCCAGCTACAGAGAGCAGTGCCACTAATGAAAACTTTTTATGCATCAGGAGAACTGATGGCTGATTTGCCCGTTTCACAAAGTCAAGACTTAGAACCTTCAAAAAATGAAAGAAAATGCACTTATACGTTTTCAAGTGGACAGATTAGTATTGCGAGGCTGGATGGTGTTAAGAGGCCACTGAAAATAAGTGACACACATTCATAAAACTGGGAAATCAGTTAATTTACTGTCTGTTTCAAATTAAAGCAACAATCTCTTATCATTGCTATGGTTGTCACAAGTGTGTGTCAGTGTGCAAGTATATCAAGCAATCAAGCGATTTCTCCCTGAACCCACTAAGTGTCCAAGCCTCTGTCTCCGAGCATAACTGCTGCATGACGTCAGGAAGGAATTTATGGGAAGTGTCTGTATACAGAATCCCCAGGATCTGTGTGTTTATGTGTGCGTCAGAGTGTGAGAAAAACAGATACTGGGGTGGGGAGAAGGATTTAGTGACTGAACACCTGAAGGAGGGGAAAGAAAGAAAGAACAAATAAAGTATGAGATGTGAACTTTGGTTTATATCCACTCTGAATTACGATGGGAGATCGGGCTTATGACAGAAACAGCCTCTGCAGCATGTACTATATAACACTTATTCCTTTGACCTCGGGGAATAGATGTACTAGAGGCTTCATATGACCACATTTTCTGGACTTGTTTTTGCCCACTTCTCTTTTGCTTGTTTCACATAATACTGAAGCATAGCGGGTATGTCTGTAAGTGTTTTTGTGTGTGTGTGTGTGTGTGTGTGTAAGAACACTCCAAAAAGCCAAAATGGTCCAGTCATTTTCCCCCTGACAATCCAGTTAAGCTCAGTGCATCAAGATAAAGGTCACCCAAGTCTCACAAAGCCACTATCACTGGGTACACACACACGCACACACAGGTGTGGAAGTTGACCAGTCTCACCCCTGTCTTGGAAGTTGACCAGTCTCACCCCTCACCCTGCCTAGTTCTCTCTCCCTCTTGTCTGTAGGCTATACATTCAGTGCCATTTCCTCTTTTCATGTCAACTCGCCAGTCAACTTCTCTTTATCTTACTGGCTGCAGTCTGTGTTACATTCATATATATATATATATATATATATATATATATATATATATATATATATATATACACACACACACACACACACACACATTTTTTATTTTATTTATTTATTTTTTTCAGTACTATTACTGGCCACCAAAACTGAGTTCCATGTTTAGCTGCAAATTTCTGTAGCTATATCTCTTCGTTCATTCAGGGGGTAGGAAACTATTCTGCTCAGTTGATAATGCTCATGATTAAAAACAAACAAACAAAAAAAACTGGAAACAAAACTAAACTCTGTAAGTCTTCCATCGGCTATTCTAATGGACAGCTTGCCAAGTGACAACGTGTAACACCTCATACTGCCGTGGGAGGTGTCAAGATAAACATAAATATTGGTATTTTGACACACTGCGAGTGTCAAACCGAGTCCGGCTAGTTGGAGCTTCACAAAAGAACCGGTGCCCGGCTTCGTGTATATCACACGGTGTTTTCCCTGTGCTACTCCCTCACGCCGTTTAAAAATGCATGGACAGCGGGTTATTACGGGCAAGCAGATCTGCTCGGTAGCCACGGGGCATTCACGACGACTCGATGCCATAACGACGCAGCCGAAGCAAAATTATTTATTGTGATTATTTGTGGAGTACAATGCCAAAACACGTGGACACGTTAAAGTTGCACAAGTTAGCATAGGCGAGTCGCCCTGTAATATGGCGGCGGGTAGGACGTTAGAAGTCAAATCTGTTAACAAGTGTAATCCTGCGTCGATTAAAGGCACTTACCTGAACTGAATCGTTTGCCATATCGGTTCTTTGGAAAAAACTGTCGGTACGGTGAATCTCCACGGATTTATCAGGTACTCCAAAGGAACGGAAGCAATCCTTTCAGATAAGATGTGATCCTGTATGTTTGATAATTGTTTTAAAGCAAAATCCAACAATGCTTCAATAACATATCCCGACGCTTATATACTATAAGATTCACTCGTGTCCAGTGTTCCGCAATACATGTCATCCGTGGTTCAACCAAAATGTATTTTCCCAAAATGAAAGGGAGAGCTTTTCCACCCAAAACATCAATCAACTAGCAAGAAGTTAAAACAATTTCTACAAAAAAAACCAACACAAGAACATTAAAACCTCTTTAGTTTATGGCTATCTAGCGTCGACCATCATTTGACTAACAACGGTGGACACTCTTCATCCGTACCCATGACACGCTCAAACACCACCGACTTCTTCAGACGCATCACCGGACAGAAACATGTTCATTTGCTGGCTGCTTCAAAACATGCAACTTGAACTGAGCAAATTGAGCCAGCTGAAGCTACAGCTAGCTGACCAGCTAGAGCGGGCAATAAGTTGCTCTGTTCAGTACATCTCACCGAGCCATTTGTTAGTCGTCGCCCGTCCAATAACATAAATGATCGCAACCACCGCTTGCCCTCAGCCAGAGCTGACGATATCTGTATTAGCGACAAGTAAAATAACTCCGTAAACGCGTCCTTTTTTTTTGTTGGTTTTATTACTTGCTCGGTCAAAAAGATAGCTGCATTCGGGACCTTGAATCAATATCGGCTCGAGCGGGAGGGTCCACGGTATCCCCAGGCGCGCGGGCGGGCTCGCGCAGTGACAACAGGGAACCAGAGCGCGCTCTACAAATCATGTGATCAAATTGAGGAAAGACAATAAAGCCTCATCGGGTTTACTTTATAATTCAAGCATTACTAAATGTGCGTTTAAAAAAAAATAAATAAATAAAATAAATGTATTTTCCATATATTTGTCTTAGGTAATTTTAATATGCTAACTTGTATTTACTGAATTCCATGTTTACTGTTTTGTACTTGATTATGACACTATAATAAAGTCATAATGCTGATGTCGTACTATTTAATTCTTTACGGAGGTTACTGATCCTCGGAACATTTTTTTTCTAGTGACTGAGTTATCACCGAATGACATATGAATTAAATAACTGTAAAATCTTTACAGTAAAGTAACGATAATTTTTATATTTGTTTCTGGATACGTTACACGACAATATTCGAAGTCGCACACAACTAGTATTTTGCAATTGCGAGCACTAAATTTTACGTTAAATATCTGAAACGTTCCCGGGCTCTTCAACAAGTCACGTGTTTACCGTTGAGGGAATTTGCTGTGTGGGAATCACTTGAACCTTCATCGACATTTCAGCTTTGAACATAACAAACGTACAAATTCGGTAACATAACATTGTCTCTTCAGCAGCACTGAATGACAAACGAAGCCTAACTGTATCATACCTTTTTATTTCGACGGTGTATGCTAACTGGCTGAAACGCTAGTCTTTTTTGAGCGAAGAGATGGTTGTTTAGTTAGCACAACTGGTAAAAAAAAAAACCGCTCGCGATTAGCAAGGCGCTGAGCCTAAAAAGGAGAATAATTCCGAGTCATCACAGAAAGGAACGAGTAAAGCACGCAAGACGCTACATTTTGTTCATTTCAACAGATGAAACGTTTTATTACTTATCGTATACATAACCACAAATTATTTGTCTTGAATCCACTTGACTTTTTCGCATCCGTAATTCCGGACAGCAGTGTATTGGCGCCGTTTGCCGGTGAAGAAATGCACTGCGCGCAACCACAAAGGGCCGCGACTCCGTCCCAGTCGCAAATGAGAATAATGGATAACGAAATACATCACATAGAAGAGCAGCTCCACTATCTTCTTAGCAAAACCGACGAGTTTCAGGATCACCTCCTGTACAGGTGCAATGAAAATAATTTTTTGTTTCATTTCTTTTAAATGCCATTTGTCGTCCTGATTTAAATGATGTCTGTATTTGCCGTTGTCTATATTCCAAATTCCAGCAGTTCTTAGGAAGTCGCAGTGTTCTTGTGCAAACACACAGACCCACCTGCAAACAAATCAGAACAAAACTGATAACTTTAGATCATTGCAAGTTAACATGACCAACTGAAAAACCACCCTTTCTATGGGCCCTGTAGCCAAGGCTGTTTAAAGAACAAGGGATTTGCTGAAGCGGTGCAATCATTCCTGCGGGTTTGTCAGTTATTCTTCACCTACCTGGAGTCTCTGGCCCGTGACTCTTTTCCTGATCGTTCTCACCTGCACCCCTACATACGCCATCGAGTAAGAACCTGTGTTCCACTCATCGATCCAAAACAGCACTGTGCTTGTGTGTTGATGTAAATGCCTTCTTATTTTGTAAATACCTTTGAATACTGTTTTGAGATCAAGCCTGTGTTTGACTGGGTTTATTTTGGCTGCAGACGCGCGCACACGCACGTATGCTCACTGCCTCTGTTCTCTCCTACAGCTGTTGCACTTCACTCAGCGGATGTGCACTAGGCTGGAGCAGATGGTGCTCATGTTCGCCTCCTTTGGCTGGGTCTCTCTGGAAGAGTCTGACCCGTCCGGGTAAGAGCCCACCGGACACCATACCCACGTGTGGCCTTACAGTGCCCCTCTACAGTCTCTTACAGTGTAGAGGGAGCGCTGACCAAACAAGAAAGGGTGAAAGAAAGCTTCCTTCCATTGTAAACAGCAGTGGCGGTTTTTAAAGGGCTACACACAATGATTAAGCCTTACATTTAGAACTTAGTTTTTTTCTCCCCAATATATTTATTAAGGTTTTCAGTCATGGTAACAGACAAAATATACAGTAAATTACAGAATACAAAAATATATATTTAAAAAAGAAAAATATAAAACACAAAAAGGATATACAGAATGACATTTCTGAGCAGACAATTAACTCCAAGATGATTGGCATGCAGGACTTTGAAAGGGGCACTAAAGGCTCGTTTGCCTTATTGTTGCTAGTACTGCATTGCTAAACATTTTGCTGGAGATTCGACACGCCATGAGTATCCCTCACTGTCTGGTCATTGTGCTCTTGACCCGTGCCGTGAACAAACGTACACAAACCCCGACACCGCTCTGGAAACTATGAGATCCATGTGGACAAAACACAGCTGTTGTCATCTGACATTTACAGCAGGCTGAAGATGACCTTTCAGCAAAATCCAGATGTAAATCCTAGCATAACAATGTTCTGGCTTTAAAAAAAAAAAATTATTATTTTTTTTGCAAAGTTTATAACTGAAAAGGGATTGCTGAAATCAGGTAATGTTTCACTGTGACATTAGTTACACTGTGCTTAAATATGGCATTTTTACTGCAATGTGTTCATCTTACCAAGGCTTTTCTCTCATGATTCCATCATTATGCTCCTATAATATACACTATACTATGCACTAATGCTCCCTAATGCCATTTTAATTGTATTTGATTATCCTAATGCATGTTATTATATGGAAAGGAGTGATTGGTTGACTGCATCTTATAGGTACGTTCTCTCTCCTCCCCCTTCAGCATCTCTCATTTCTACATCGGCCAGTGTCAGGTAGATAGCGTCAAGGTTTCGATCTTCCGCTACTGTTGCCCCACCCCCTTCTTGGCCTTGCCCAATAGCAAGCTATACAAGTGCATGCGCTGGAATGTGGAGTATGAAAGAGGATCAGATGGGGGAGGACAAGAGGAAAAGAAAGAGGCGTGGTCAGCGGGAACCTGGGACATGGAAAGAGGACAGGTGGAAAGAGGGAGAAAGGCGGAAGGACAGGGAATCAACAGCACAGAGTAGTGAGTGAGGCTGAGAGAAAATGAATGATCTTTTTCACCCCTCTGCAATTCTGTCTCTCAGATGAGTGTTTTCCATTTGAAAGTTCAGGAAGTAGTGTTGTAGGTCTGTGTTGTAAATGGCAGTCTCATGTTACATTCTGTAAGAAACGTAGTGCATTAGCTACACAGCCCATGAAATCCATTAAACTTTCATAGTTCAATTGATGTCAGGTAAGCAGCTATATCAGACTTGTGAGGTTTTGAGCACTGACCTTTCGAAAATCATCTTATGCTTGTCAGTAAACAATAAGAGATGAAGATTTATTAACAAGTGAAACATTAACAAAACAAACCTTTTGTATTTTTGCTTGTTATGTACGAAGTCATGACAATAGTGATTGTAATGATGGTAACAATTTAAGGAACCCATTACAGCAATACTTCAGGCCATGTATTAACTTATACTGACAAGTAGTTCAGTATGGATAGTGCTGTCCATGATGTTAAGACATTAGATCTGTAATCTGCCCCAATCTCCTCTCATAGCTACTTCCTGTGCTGCGAGGACATCCCCGTGGGGGAGAGAGGAGGAAGAGGAGAGGAGGGCCAAACAAGAAAGGGGATGTGGTCCATAGGCCAGTGGGTGCAAACATATCCAGACCCCAACGCCGACCACATCTACGACTGGTAACCCTAGCACATCTCACACAGGGAGGGGACTCACGGCAGTGTTAGCCTTGTACCATGGAAGACGAACCCACACTCCAAACAGCAACTGTCTAGCACTTCACAGGAGATTTAGTTCCAAGGTTAAATATAGTCCTACATCACCATTGCTTTTCAGACATTTATGCTCGGGGGGCCCTACAAAATTCCCCCCTTTGAAAAGGTTGCGTCACGGTCCGTGAAATGTGACTTTTCCCATGAAATATCCGTTTTTATGTGGTATGCAGGATTTTGTTAATCGCATACATCCTAACAGTTTATGGCTTAACTCAACACCTTGTGTTGAAGAGTCAAATGAGAATATTATGCAGGGCTGATTATTTAAATGCAACGAACACTGACGTTCCTGGTTTTGACAAAAACCTTTCATTGGAATTAAAAACATCGCTGTTAGGTTTAGGTTAGGAAAATGATTGAGGCTCCAGCGTGTTGCATGCCGACTTCTATAGACTACTTCTTCTATGAGGCTGCAGCAGTCTAGTCGAGAGCGAGCCCTTTCAAAACCATAGCCTGGTCAAAACATGGATAAGTATTTTAATCTGTGAAAAAGCATGAAGCCTAACCCCATCTCCTGGTGTTCTGTGCTTATCATGACATTAAAGTAGGCCGTTAACCTTGCCATGCTATGATAAATTACTCCTAGCTAGCCAACCTACGTAATTATCTAAGTGTTACTTCAATAGCTAAAGCCATGAAATGTAGCATGTCTTCTAAAATACATGAAATCCATCATTTTTGAGAAACTCTGACCGTGAAGTTAACCAATTTTGTGTCAAATTTAGTAGGGCCCTATTAATGCTATATGGGATTTAACATTTAAATACAACTAGTTATGCGGTTGCCGCCTTTCTAAAGCATCACCATGTATTCTTTACCTGTATGAGGTTTGGCCAAAAAAAGCATTTATTTTAGTTCTACCGATAGGCAGAAGACAAGCCGGGACACACACATTTATATTCTAACACATGAAGCTCACAGCAGGCTTCAGTTTTGGGTTTTGTGCTACATATGCAATACATGGCTGTGTGTGTTGTCAGGGTCCTGTGTGCAGTTCCTCAGGGTCAGTACAAGCAGTTGGTGTGTCTGGGTGAGAAGGAACCCTTAAACTGCATCGCCACAGATTACCTGCTGGAGGCGCTGTTCTCTGGAGCAGCACCAAGCATCAGCCATGGAAGAGGTCCATGTACTGTTCATAACATGGCATGAAGAGCCATGACACCTTGTGTTCATAACGCTTTGTTCATGTTGATTAATGGTGTGTTAGTTCATACTTTTGCGGTCTGATGTTTTATAGGATAAACCCTGCCTAGAAAAATGTTTGAGCGAGGTCTTCAGTTGTATGCTTAAATGTTCAATAAAATAAAACTGAAAGTTCATTAAACAATCCACTTTTATTTTTCAGCATTCAAATGGTACTGACCAACAGTCATTACTCTTATAAAATATGAAAAACATTCATTGGTGAGTAAAACGAGCTGCCATGCTTTGATGTCCACATTTACAAATTGGAAACAAATACAAAAATAACATTCCTTCATTTTAAAATAAATTACAAAAATATACATGTTGGAGATGTACCCAACACTAATAATTATGTTTGTTGTGCATAATTCATTTGACATCAGAGTGGATATGTGGTTTTAAAAAGGGCATGTATTAATTTCTTATTCCAGTTTTGTAATTCTGGTCCCACATTTTAAACTACATTATTTATAGTACATCATTAAACATGATTGTGGACAAGTCCAGAAAATTGTAAAAGCCTCAACATTATGAAGGCAAAAGGTGTCAAAAGCTGGAAAACAGTAGTACTGGTCTGACTATTCCTATTCAATTCCCTGATTGTAGTAACACACTGACTAAAATTGTAAAGGAAACAAATCAAATCCACAGTTCAAAGAAAAACAAGTCTAAATATCCTAGAATGCCTAGAATATCCTAGAATGTATACGCTTCAGTTTAAATAATCTAAGTCTCAGTGGACCATTTAATCTTTCTAGCATCCATCTATATCCATGTGATCATTAAGGAACTCAAGTACAAGGACAATGGCATTACAGCATAAACACTCAAAGTAGGGACTTGGGTTTTAACTATAGAATCACTTACACATCCAAAATCTCATTTATACTGCTGCAAGTCATGGTGAGGCACCAGCTACATACAAACAGAAGGACACATTTCACAGGAAACGGGCTAGTACAATTACAAAATATTACAATAAGACATACAGGCAAAGTTTCTAATATAATGAATTTGACACTTCATGTCGGATACAGTGTAGGACAACACATGATGGCAAAAACCATTCATGAAAGCAAAAATGGCATTTCTGGCGTCAGGGGTAATAGGGAGGCACAGAAAATCCGATGTGGATTTTGCCTGTGTGGTGTTTCAGTTCAGCCCCTACTAACATCACTGAATCTAGACAGCTAGTTCTTAATTGTACGAATTGGTTAAAAATATATTTGTGTATTTGTGCTTGTTTTATATCCATTTTATTTAGAAACTGAGCACCATTTTTGCAATGTTCACAACAGTTCTGCTCATCCTGCGTGAAGTTCAGTGCAGCTAATGTATATTTATATCTTATCTGGTGTGAAACGAAGGCTGTTGATGAACGCTTTAAAAACAAACTGAAAACTCCGTCTACAACCTGTATTTATATGCTACAAATACTTCCTCACATTTTTGCTACAGTACAACCCATTCCATTTCTTTAACAATGCCACCCAAGTTACAATGAACTGCTGCACCTTGAAGGTCTGAAATATGAAGGTCTCAATAGCAAGGGGGGAAAAATAAAAAATAAAAAAAAAATAAAAAAAGAAATTCTTGAAGCTAATCCTTTAACTTAATATAAAATACTCTGACTCCATTGCCTCATCAATAGAGGAAATACTTCTAGAGCTGTACTGCAGCATCATCATGGAAGATTCGGAGTTATATTTCCTGGATTAATCAGAGCTTCAGTTCTGTTTGGCAAATCTATATCCAGTCCTGAATTTTCAAATTATTTGAAGATTATACCTGGACTTCAACAACTATCCATGTTCAGTAACATGAATTAACAACTAGTAAATACAAAATCAGTTTTATAGTCGAGGTTGGCGGTTTAACATCTCTGGTCTACACCAGACCATTCTTCTCTCCCCCCCCTTAGCCTTACTGGTTTACAGTGCTTTAGTCTGTTAATTTCACACACATGATGAAAAAACATTGTCAACAGGCAACGCGAAGATTCGACCATAACCTTGGATGCCAACTTTCACAAAGACTTTGGAAAATGGAAGATTCTAGTATATCCAGTACAATGACCCACTTTAAGACCAGAGGCCTTCTCTCCTTATTTCCTCGGAAATGGACATTGTTCCTTTCAATTACAGAAAAAAATGAGGATGACGGTCAGTCTTTCAGACAGTCAAGTACACTACTCAAAGACAAAGCAGGATGTAATCAATCAATCTCCATGAGGTCTGGCATAAAACCAGACAGAACTATTTGCTCATCAAGTTGCTCAGCTAAACAACTGTAGATGAACATGAATGAGCCTTGTGAGAGCACAGTCTTCACAGTAAACCTGATTAAGTAAATGGCCTTTTGGCTCCAAGGGCTGGTGTGATACAGCAAAGCCATCCGTCAGAGGTGGGACGTGTAGTGTACAAGATGACTCAGCCCAATGTGCTGTGTATTCTAGACAAAGTGTAAAAAAATGGATGGCTGTCAGTAACATGGGAGGAGAGAAGACGCCGTCAATTACAGACACCATGTGCGAGACCACAGATTATGTCACGTTACACAAGCCAAACGGGATTTTAGCTAAAACCATTTGTTGATGATGTAACTAAGACAGGCAAGTTGACATTCAGAACTTCTTGCATGTAAACCAAAAAGGAAGAGAATTTCTACGTGGCACCTGTCACAAAAGTACCGAAACGGATGCTATGGATGCTAAATCAGCACAAAAATGTAATGTTAAAAATATGCATGGTTCAGAGAAACCATAACATTCCTCATTCGTGTTTCTCATTCCCAAACTCAAGATCAACCAGTTCATCCAAATTTTTGGTCTCTCTCATCCCCAAAATCCTGAACCATGGGGGAAAAACAAACAAACAAACAAACAAACAAACAAAAACCCGTACCTGAAAATCCAGATCACTGGAAACACTACCCCACCACCAATCCCCCGTCTTCAGTTAAGTGTCTTTAGCCTTAATGATGAGTCTCCACCTCGACTACTGTCCACTCCCCTTGAGGGGAGCTACCTGAAGCCTCAGGCGAAAAGCTGCTCACGCATGTGACTGTGGCAGAGGTTGGGGTGATTGGGGGCAAGAGGTCAGGCCACAGGCTGGTCTCCAAAGGACTGAGCGTTCCCCCCGCTGACGTGAGCAGGAGCGGTGGGCAGCCATCTCCGGACAGCAGCAGTGTCTGGTTGATCAGCTGCTGGACGATGTCGACCTTCTTGCTCCAGTCAAGCTCTGGAGGACAGGGCCACTGGGGTAGGTGGGAGGGCGTGAGAGGAGGCTGTTCAAGCGCAGCAGGAGGGTTTAGCTGTGCCTGGTCCTTGATTGATTCTGCCCAGTCACACAGTGAATCATCTCCCGAAGCATTGTTTTTTGGAGAACTGGAATGGGTCTCCATGTCGCTACTCATGCCTTTAATGGATCTTTCACATTCTGTCATTTCTGCCTTCTCTTTTATCACCATTTCCTCTACTTTCCTATTGCCTTGGTAGTCGTCCTCTGCCTCGCTGGGCTCCAATGCTTCATAGATGGTGCAAAGTCCAGAAGGGGAGAGAAGAACTGTAGTCATTGCCTTTTGTTGCTTGTTCTGGTGCTTATTTCGTTGTTCCAGTTCTTGCTGCCACTGCATGATCTGCTGCCTCTGCTCCAGCTCCTTCTGCTCCTGTTGAAGCTGCAGCTGAAGCAGATGCCTCCTCTGGTTCTCCAACTCACTCTCCTTCAGCTCCCCCTCTTGCGCTTCCTCCACAAGCACCTCCTTGTGCTGCTCCTCCTCCTCGCGTCTCTCAGCCCGTCGGCTCTGTTGCTCATGGCGCTGTTCAATCTCCCAGAGCTTCTGCTGGTGACGCTCTAGCCGTCGGAGCTGAGCATTGGTGCCTGTGCTCTGCGCTCGAGGATTAAGGCTGACAGGCAAATGAGGCAAGTGGGTTATGTGATCCACATGTGGCCGGAGGCGGGGCTGCAGGTCGATTGTGGGCATTTCTTGCAAGAAGCAGAGGTTCCTTCCTGTAAACAGGGGAAATGGTCCAAGCAGGAGTTAGAAAGGGAAAGAGCAGCAAAGCAACAGAGTGAACGTGTGAAGTAAGAACACATTTAGTGTGATGAAAGGGGTGGAAGCATAAATCATTACAGTGGAGGGCTATGCAAGTGGCAGATAAGCATAGACAAACGACCAACAACAAAATAAAATGACATTTAATACATTTGCAGAAAATTGCTCAAAACGAGAAATTTGTGAAAAGATTTTGTGCAGGTTTTTTGCAATGAAAGCGGCCACACCCTGTATATGCAGTAACCACTAGCTTGCAAATCCATATCTTGTTAAAAAAATTTAAAACCCTTGACAACCCTTTAACAGTGCAGTTAGTTGAACTCATGCAAGACTGAGCACTCACCATGCATATTAGAACCAAACAGCAATGTTTGTTGGTGCGCCAACACGGTTTGAATAAAATGCATACAAATTCCATGCCCACACACACACACACACACACACACACAGAGTAACATGCATCAAGCAAGCCACTAGTGAACTTTCACTGTTCTGGTGGGCATGCAGTTCAAACAAGTGAGGTTGTAGTGAAATAAGTGCTTTATGCCAGCAAATGCATCTTAAGGGAGTGTGCAATTTGAAACAAACATTCAAGTGAACAGAATTAACAGTCTTTTCAGTGCAGGTCAGTGCGCATCAGACAGCTGTTTAAAAGTTCATCCAACTGAACTCAGGTTGGCTGGGTGATTAAAGCAGTGCACTTCCTCAGTACAGAGTTGTGAGGGGGCGGGCGAAAAGCCGAGGAACCAAACCACACATTCAAGAATGACCAAAAAAAAAAATTCAATTAAAAAAAAAAAAAAAAGAAAAAAAAAAAAAGTAAAAAACAAACAAAAAACAAAACCAACCAAAAAAAAAAGGGGGGGGGGGGGGGGGCGGAACAGAGAGGGAGTGAAGGACTAAAAGCACCTTGATAACGACTGAGATCCAGAAGCCTGGTAGTATCAGATCTCGCTTGAGGTCCTTCCTCCTCGGGATGGTGGAAGTCGAGGAGGATAAAAGGGTTCAATAAACAAAGGAGAGGCGGACAAACCAAAACTGGGCATGTGGGAGATGACGAGAACAGAATGGAAGCATACTGGGATTGGAGAGCAAAAACCTTCCCTGTTGGCAGTCGCACAAGTCCAGCATCACCCTCCCGCCCCCTTTCATTTACGCAGTGGGGAAATGTTAAAACCGTCAGTTGCGTTTAGCAATAATTGTTATAAAGCTACGACAGACAACAGGACCACTATCAAATGGAGTTAAAGAAAAATCAGCATTATATTAAGAGGAATCGTAAGATTTTACTCCCCTGCTTTGCTAGCATTTACATCTTTATTATATTTTGAATTGTAAAACGAACAAACAAACAAAAACCTAAAGTTAATAATAAATGTACATTTTAGAAAAAGAACTATATGGGCTATAAAATTGTATTATGTTTGAATTATAAATGGAACACTCAGGAAGTCAACCCACTGGAAATATTGTGGCTGAACATTGGCAAGTCCATGCATTGCAATGACCAAAAACTTCATTTAAGAGAATTGTTACTTTAATGTGAATGCAATTCATCATCCCCCAACAATTTGTAAAAAAAATATACTGGAAAGAGAAAAAATGTGTTAAATGGCCATCCTTTATTTAAAGCCAAGACAGTAAGTACTCAAAAAAACAAAAAACAAACAAATACCAATTACCACAACTTAAAGGGTGAGGGTTAAAGAACCCTAAAGTGCATAAGAGCAACAGGGCATGTGTGTGGGTGACAGGAGTAAGGTTAACAAGGACAGGAGACTGATCAATAATAATAATAATAATAATAATAATAATAGTAATAATAATAATAATAATAAACACCAAAATACAAAAGTTTAGTTAGCATTTTCAGTAAAAATATCAGGATAAACACACAGATCTGTCAAAAGTCCAATCCATGGTTCTTTTTTGCTTCAACGCTCTTTTTGTTGATGTTCTGAGAACTCCACAATTCTTTCATGCCAAATCAAGGCAACAGACAGCATTAGTTAAAAAAAACAAACAAACAAACAAAAAAAAAAAACGCACGAGGGAGGGAGAACAGTTGCCCTAAATGTAAATAGTAGTAGCTATTGCACATACAGGAATTTTAAGACCCATAGATGTAACTGTACTAGTAATATGTTGGAGTGGCACCAGCAAACATTTAATCTTTTTTTCCACCCCCACCCCGTTTTTATTGTATCATTAATACAATAAACCTGGGAAGATCTTGACACGGAGTGGACACTGAAGTGCATTCTATACATTACCTGCCAAGGAGCTATCAGTCTTTTCACATACAGTGGAGTAGTATGGATGCTGAGAACTATGATCCCAGTCGTCTTCTCGGTTCTCCGAGGAGGAAGTGTCGGTCAGTCTTCCCTCAGTGGGCACGTCGGGCCCTAGTGAGCATGACTCCGGCATTTCTTCACTGGCCTTCCCACAGAGCATGTACTGATGCTCAGGCTTGGGCTGAGGCTCCCCTTGCTGGCCAATGTTAAGCAGGTCGACATCTCCAGGAGCACCAGTGGGTGTAAGGGTTAGCTCCTTGATAAGTGATGGATCTTTGGCCTCATCCGGAAGCTGCTCTTCATTCTCCAGGGAGAATATTCCTGGGCTTTTAGCACAGCTCTCAGTTGTAGATTGGGCATTGGAATTGGAGGTACAGTCAAAGCCATAGGAAGCAGCTGAGGTGGCAGACTGAGGGGTGTCACTACCCCCACCTCCTTCCATCTCCACACAGGCCTCCTCACGCTCCTGCAACACAGAAAAGCTCGGAGCAACTTGTGTGCTGCTAAAGCATTCATGACCAGTGGCAACAGGTTCTGCAGTAGGCTCACTGATCTGCATCTCGCCTTCAGTGTCACTAGCTTCTCTCGTGGCTGAAGATGATGATGATGCAGCAGATGTTGGTGCAGTTCTTAGACCACCCAACACATCATCAGCAGGCAGAGTCTTTAGTTCTTCATCAGCATGTTGAAGACAAATTCCCAAATCTTGCATGATGTCCGGCAGAGCGACAGGAGCAGGGTTGACTGGTAGAGACTGCTGTTGCTGGTCCTCCAATCCAGGGCTTATACTGTAATCTTTTAGTTCCTCAGGGGTGCTGGTATCACTGCAACTGTGTGCGAGTAGTTCTGGACCACTCAATGTGCTAGAATGAGACACGTTTTGGAGACTGGGTGCCAAGCCTGGTTTGAGGCAGGCATCCAAATCTGTTGCATGCACTGGGACATGCTGGGATGAACTTGGGGTGGGATCCATAAAAGCTGGGGGATGAGGTGAGGATGGGCCTCCTTCAGCATTTCCCACCTCCAGCCAAGCCTGGGCAGGGGCTTGGGTTGGGGTTTCTGAATCTTGTTGCCAGGGGTTAGATGGAGGACTAGAGAGGGGAGCTGGGTCTGGTTGAAGTGGCTGGACCCAGGGATCAGCAAAAAGATTTGCTTGGCCCCACTGGGCTGCAGGAGGAGCCAAAGGAACAATGGGTGGCGCTTGCATACGGTTCAGGTTGTCCAATCTGTAGTCTTCTGCAAAGTCATCTTCGTCTGCATTTCCATAACTTTCAAGCCCACTCTCAGTAATGCCTTCACTGGCCATCTCCACATCTTCATCCTCATCCTCATTGTCATGGCACTGCCTGTGTAGGTCTTCTGCTCTTTCAGAACCCACTTCCATATCATAGACACGATCATAGTCGTCATCTTCATCATCATCATCTTCATTGGCAGGAATGTCAGGGACCCTCTCAAAATCTGGAGATCCAGCAGATGCACCTTCACCATCAGCACCTTTCAGGCTGGCATCACCTAAATCATCTATACTCTCAGTGCCCTCAAGGACACCAGGAGCACTAAGCTCGGAGCCTCCTTGCTGGCTACAGCTAACATCCTCAGAGTCGAGTTCTGAAGCCACGCCCCCTGCTCGCCACACTGATCCAGTCAGACCGGCCGAGCCGGGCCTGGACTCCTCTGTAGGCTGCGTACCACTCATGTCAGACACAGACACCTGCTGACTACCCTCCTTTTCCTCCTCTTCATCTTCATCATTGTGAATCAATTGCTCCGCCTTCTCATCTTCATCGTTGTGAATCAATTGCTCTGCCTTCTCAGCTGCATCGTTGTGAATCAATTGCTCTGCCTTCTCAGCTGCATCGTTGTGAATCAATTGCTCTGCCTTCTCAGCTGCATCATTGTGAATCAATTGCTCTGCCTTCTCATCTTCATCGTTGTGAATCAACTGCTCCGCCTTCTCAGCTGCATCAATACCCTTAGGGGGCACAGTGGCAGCAACAGGGAGCTCAAATGCAGAAGTGGTTACAGGTTCTGGTGGCAACACTTCCTGGGCTGTTGAAGCCACGACCGCAATATAGTCATCACATTTGTGAGCTTCCTGTTCCACTGGGCCAGACTGAAGACTAACAGGACTTTCAGCTACTAGCTGTACACCCAATGGCTCAAGACCTACCATTGCCATGTTGGGAACAGTCTTTACATCTGAAGGTTCTGAGGCAGGCAATTTCCCAACCCTAACCCAATCTCCGTCACTTTCTGTAGGGGCAGTGCTTTGTTGATCTGGCTGTTCTTCTAAAGGGAGCTGCAATTCTGGAACGGACTCTGCAGCTGCTCTGTAGCAAAAACTGCTGCCAGAGACAGCATGTTCATCTACATCAACCGAAGCTGTTGAGGGTTCCACGGGCTCTGGTAAGGGTCGTTCTTCTGCAGGCTCTCTTTTGATGACCAATGGTAAAACAGACTGTGTTGGTTTGATTGATTTGTGCTTCAGGGAAACAGGAGTACTGCTGCCTCCCTGCTTGGGGCTGTTGGATGCTGTAGCTGTCCTGCTTGAAGCAGGCCGTAAGGGAGTGTTTCGGGGGCTTGGAGTAACCTTCCGGGTTGGTATGGGTCTAGAGTCATCAGATCTTGTTTGTGTCCTTTTAGTGTCTGCAGGCAGACGTTTGGCAGCTGTAGCTGGTTTTGTGACTTCAGGTTTTGAGGTCTTTGCAGCTGTAGGACGGGCTGTGGTGGTGCTGCTGGAAGCAAGGGGTTTTCTGGCTGCTGCACTGGAGGAAGGTTTTCCAACATCTAGAATGCAAAAACCAGATAGTGTTCGTCACCCATTCAAATCCTGAAAGGCTAAAGACTGGAGGGCAAGTACTCAGGGCACTTTTTACTCAAGTCCAAAAACAGAATCCCACCAAGACGTCACCATACAAATAGAACTCTACCTTTCTTGACTGCTGCAGTTGTAGCCGAGAACTTGGAGGGCTGTGATGATGCAGAGCGGGCAGTAGGTGGTGCTGAGGCAGCTGTTCTTGAGGCTGTAGGCTTGGTAGTTGGTTTAACTGGAACTGAGGAAGTTGTAGAACGAGGAACAGGTGCTGTGGCAGGCCTAGAGTGGCGGGGGGGGGGGGGGTGTAGGGAAAAAAAACAAACAAAAAAAAAAAAAAACCACACCCACACACGCCATTAAAAAGACTCATTCCACAGCAAATCTAATTCCAGTTTCCATACTAAATGTAATAGAATGATGATGAATTTGGAAGAAACCTTGATGAATCCAACATCCAGTCTGCAACTGTTCACACAAATACACTTATACTTGAGCTTGGTTTCCTTCTGTTTTAAGTAATAAGAGTTTCTAAATAGCAAGACAGTGTTTCAAAATAAGGGGAGGAGGGGGAAAATAAAAATAAAGAAATCCCTCACGACTACATCAGACCTGCCGTATACACTCTACTGCTGTTTAAAGCCTCACTCATCTCCCTTCTTCTCATGGGGGAAGAACTTAAACACGTCATTAAACATTTAATGTATCGTTCCGATATTGCACCTTTGTGTGACTCGTGTTGCTTCCTCGTTTTCTCCTTCTCATCTCCCCACCCTTTGTAAATTTGAATAAGTTTGCCCAGCCTTTACAAGAACTATGCAAACCAATATAAAACCATCCTACTCTGAGTATCCAAGCAGAGATGGCAAAAATCTGATGGACCAAAATCTGAGTACACTTGAATCTGTGTACAGAGGCAGTGTTTCCAGTACAATGTGTCCTCAAAACTGCTTCACTAGAAAATATCTTCCGAGAGTCCCTTACATTTTCTCAGTAGGATTAGTGTAAAGCATAGAGCAGTGTTCCTGTATAATAAACCATAGAGGATTAAGAGAAGATCAAGTGTTCCTCATGCCACAAGAATCTCTACTGTTACAAGCTGGCACATAATATTGGAATGATGAATATGGAATCACAGTAAAAAAAAAAAAAAAAAAAAAAAAAAAAAGTGAACAGGACATCTGGATGTCAAAGTAAATATTTGCATAAATGTTTGAATTTAATTTAACAAATGATTGGTCTTTTGGACCCCGTTGGTCCAATCAAAGAATTCTATGTAAAAGAAAATCAGGGCAAATAAAGCAAAGAAAAATAAGCCTAGTCAAGTTTGTAGAAAGCGCATCAGATACGATGCTGCAGGACACAAAAGATTTACTGTTCTGTGCTTTTACTTCATAGCCTTTGTGGAACTTGGCTACTATCTACACATCAGCAAAAGGAATTTTGGAAGACAAGAGCCAGAAGGGAACACGGACATCAAAAGAGAAGACAGCAGACTCAGCACAGTGCTATAAAAACCATGGAAACAGTCATACTTCAATTAGGACATGGACAAAATAGGATACGAGAAGGCTCCTTATATCTGCACACAATGCGAGATGTTTCAATGATTGGGCCCCCACATGCCTGGACTATAACATCACCCCCACAAATCATTCCATAACAATGGACAAGTGTTCTAAAATGAAGACAGAAGAACTAGAACTCTTAGATTCCATGCAGTTCTATCCAAAAGGGCCAAGACACTAGACTGACTCATCATAAGTTAAAAGTATTAATTCACCACATATTCTAAATTTAAAAAAAAAAAAAAAAAAAACCACCACAACTTACCCAAATTTTCCACTCAACTCAAATTTAGTCAAAATCAACCAAGACTTTTGCATTGCAAATTTCACTGCAGTTTTCATTGGCGCAACAAGGTTAGCATAAGTAAGGCAAGCTTATGCAATTAACCAGTCAAACTACATGTCATTATATAAATATCACAAACCAATTTCCTCACTGTATGATGTGTAAATCTTTACATTTTCATTAAGCTTGGGGATAAACAGTTTTAATGCATGATCTCAACTCGCTCCCCTAAATATTACCCAAACTTTCTTGAAGAATTTGGCAAGCTATTATCAAAAATGACATCCTACATTTTTGACCATATTTTATTGGTGATTTTAATATCCATCTTGACAAGCATGGAGATCCTACTGCTAATGATCGTGTTAAATTCCATTGAGCTCATGCAACATGCAATCATCCCCACACAAACGTGACCATAACTTGGACTTTGTGATATCCCGTCAGGGTAAAGAACAAGGTATTGAAAACATGGTTGTAGGACTCTCAGGCCATTACTGTATTTGATTTACATTCATTGTGCTCAACACTATTAAGAAAACCATTACAAAGCACTATTACTGCCATCTCTGTAATTAGTTTTTCCAACCTTTTTAGCACTCTCCCACATTTTAAAGCAGCAATAGCCAACTCCTATAAAAATAGGGGATGGGGTGGGGGTAGAGGGAGAAAGACAAACAAACAAAAAAACCCAACCAACAGGCTCTTCTGGCTCCTCCTAATGCCATGCCAGATTCAAAACAACCAATCAAATACAGGAGGAGTGTCCAGCACAGCGTCAGTCACTGCTTGTACTCTCACTCAGTCAAGCACGATAAGTGAGCAGCTTCAGGAACTTTGTTACAGCAATAGTGGATAAACCACCATCAAATGAAACCCTGCTCAGCCCTCCTTTGCCAACAACAGCTTACATAACAGACAAGTAAACAGAAGATGACGAAGAAAAGCAAGATCAAAAACAAGGAAGGATAAACATTGGAGTGTCTTTTCAGACGTGGAAAGAGGCAACGCTGGCTAGCTGCAGGACCAGAAAGGATTTAAAGTTGGTGGCAATTTAGCCACATTTCTGCTCGACAGGTAGCCAATTACCCCTGCTTGATTTATTTATTCATTTGATTGTCCAAAAAATCAAACAAACAAACAAACAAACAAAAACCCCCAAAAACAAACACCCCCCCCCCCCCCCCCACAAAGTTGGTTGTTGCAGTCAAGCTAACGTTGGCTTGTTTCCGATGCCAAGGCTACAGGTCAGCATCATTTTATTTGGATGTTTCTGAAAGGGTCTTAAAGTATTGGTTAGGTATTTCTCCTGATATTGACAACAGTTTCGTGTGCCTGTGCACACACAGCTAAACGTGGTTCACTACTAAATTTATCATTTAGGCTTTCTTTATAGCATCTTTACCAAACTAGCATTTAAGCACAGAAATGAGTTTGGTGAAGGAACTCACATCACTGTCCACTACATTTAGTGTCCAAGATTCACTTCTACATGTTTGTGGGAGTGAGACAGTGGCGTCCCTTTAAGGCCTTAGCCTGTGACCACCTGGTTGACAGCTTCACACCAGTGTCCCCCTACGAAGCACTTCGAGTTCTCAAAGAGTGATTTTGAAACGCATCATTTAAGAGTGAAGTCACTTTTTATATTACCGGTCCTCTCTACATCTTAGGCTAGAACCGGTCAATATTGCTTTTTATTGATCTCGGTGCAGTAACAGTAGACCGCTGTATACTACTAAAGCAGCTACGAGACCTGGTTGGGCTAATTGGCATTGTTCTGAACTGCTCCCAGTCACAACTGACTGGTCATGGGCACCACGTTGCACTGTGCGAGAGCTGCTCTAATTGCTGTGTGCCGTCCTATGGTGTCCCTCAGGTCTCCATTTTGGGACCAACATTCTTTAATCTCTATATGGCCATAGTTGTCAGCAAATATATTTCTTTACACCAGCATACAGACAGGCACAATTGTCCCTTACCACAGACCCCTGGGGTTCCACTGATTTGATTTTATACTGTCTAGAAGACACAGTCTAGTCCTGGACAGGTCAGAATATGCTACAACTCAACAATGGCAAAAAAACCCAAACGCATTATTGTTGGGAACAGTCAGGAGCGTACTCACAACAACCCACCGGGAGCCAACGGCATAGCAAAAACCACAGCATCACATTTGATTATGAACTAAGCTCTCAAACACAATGTTTTAACACTGTTCCAGAGACACTGCCATCATCTTGGTAACATGGCCAAGGTCAGAACTATAGTCAGTTGCAGTGAAAAACTCTTGGATGCATTTATATCATGATGCCTGAAGTGCCATAAGGCACTGCTAGCAGGTCTCCCAAAGAAACTTATTTCAAGCCTGCAAAGGGAACAGAACATAGCAGCCTGAGGCCTAGTTTGCCAAAATCCTTAAAAAGCTGCAGCGGCTACCAGTGTCACCCAGTACATAATTTAGAATCCCACTGCTGACTTGTTTTTGCTGTTTTAAGTGTTTACCGTTCAGTGAGAACCCGGGTAATATACAGGACTTGCATACACTCTAGCACAGTTGTGAACTAAACCTGAACTGTATCGGACATTTTCAAGAATGGCCATTCATTTAAAAAAAAAAAAATTAAAATTTCATTACTGTGCATGTAGTCAGTGAAGCTGTTTCAGTATATACATTTATTTTTGATAGAAAATGGCAATTGGAGGGGCACTTTGGTTTGGATGGAAAACCCTAGCCATGTTTCATTTACCCCCCCCCCCCTTTTTCTTCAGAAAATGTAACTGTTGCACCTCCTTAAGTGATTAAAACAATGCCCACCATCACTGAAACTACAGTGCTGCTTTACTGTGAGTGAGTGAGAGAAGCCCACAGCCATCAGATCATTATGAGAAGTAAAATTTCAGTATTCCTTTCCCGTATTAAAGCATCACTATTGGGTTACAAAAGGTAATGAGCCAAAGGCAACAAGGAAATGAATAAAAGGAGATCAGCAATTAAAGCATTACAGTGCATCTATCCATTACTGCAACCATTAGCAAAGGCTGAAATGAAAGCGCAACTCGATTGAGGCTTCCGCAATGACTCAGCTGACATAAATGAGCGTTGTTCGTTTTGCTGCAAGACTGCTTGTTAACCTTTCGTAACCCCCAGCCCTGTCAAGACTGCTGACTCCGGCAGTTAAGAACCACGAACACATCCTAAAATGGAAGGAAAGATTATGTTACATTCTTTCTCCCATCAAACAAGTAACTGGGCTTGAATGGCATGGACCAAAACTCCAAATGGTTTATGCTACACAAAATAGAAAGTTATTAGTTTTATCTTCATGAAAACAAACAAACAAACATGCATATTAAGCTGATTCAGGTAAACCAACCTGCTATTTTCAAAAGGACTTTTCAAAAATGTTGATTAACAGTCATGCTCTTTCAATTATGTTTGAGGGTAATACATTTAGAAATCTGTTTACTTTCTGTTGCTGAAATATTTCTCAGTACAATACAGCACACAAACTAGTCTAGAGGGCTTACATAATGCCATTCTTTATACTGGGTTTAAAAGAATTCAGATAGACCGAAGCAATTGTAGGGAAAAAATGAATGTACTGGATAAAGTTGAAATTGGGATGAAAAATGTCCTGAAGCTTAAAGTTCACATAAAGCCCGACTTTCTCCAGCACACAACACTTCTTTCATCTGCACAGCAGCAAATTACAACCCCATCCTAACCGAGGTCTGGAAAATCAGTTTGCTTGACCTAGCTGCTATTCAAAACAAGCTTTGCTGCACAGATTACACAAGCAGAAAAAGATAAAAGAGGCTCAACTTGGAGAGGAGAGAAACAAAACCTCACCCCCAAAAGAACTGAAAGGAATGAAGCTATAAGCTAAATTTAAAAATCGACAGACAGGGTCAACTTTCTTTAGAGGGAGGAAGCTTCTGTTTAGGCACAGTCCAAAATCACAGGCACAGTAGAAAAACTCCTCCTCCTCATCTCATTTGCTTTAGGAGTTTGCCAGACATAGTACTATCGATATGGGCCAGGGCCTAAAACTCGAGACAATTCTCAGAATCACACGGCACAACAAATAAATGGGAAGTTCCAACCTCATGGGTGTTCCAGGTGCAAGACATGTGCTGACCATAAACTTCATTTGGCATTAGACACATTAGGAAACAAACTTCAGTATCCACCAATTGCAATCATTCATTATTTAAAATATTAACCATTTTAAAATGATTCCTTTAATTATTTTTTTTTTTAACAAAGAGACATGCATTATAATAAAGAATATTTTGACAACTCAATTTTAAAATACATTTTCTAAAAAGGTTCCAGGACCAGATGCACCTCATTCACAGGTGCTGCCAGGATTATAGCTTTATTGCTTTTCATTGTGTTCTTTTTATGAGGATGAAAATGAAACCAAAGGTTTTTACACAAACAGCCATCTCTGTGGACTGTGGGAAACTCCACGGGCTTACACTAGCATGGAGATTCTAGTTAACACAAGAGCAGCTCTACAAGATGGGCGAGGCTAAAGCTGGTCAGCTTTAGGACCACCCATTTTACATTAGGGGGGGGGGGGAATCTCGCAATTTAAAAAAAAAAAAAAAGTCTTCACTCCAGGAATAGTGTATGCTCAAAGAAGCAAGATTGACCCAAGTAAAAAGCAAGATAAAAGCAAGTAAAACACCAGGTTCCGTGGGGCTTTAAAGAGAGAGTTTGTGGATTGTCTTTACATGTACTTAAAAAGGTACTTACAGGAAGAGATTTAATCTCACACATTCTTTAAAAAAAAAAAACACCAAACACCACAAAACCTGGGTTTAATGTGGATGAAAGTGGAACATGCATCAGGGAGTGTGGTTTTCCCTCTCCTACCAAAGCAGGCACACACGCACAACCTGACCAGAGAACTTGATATTAAAGTCCAGAACTTAATTCTTACCCCCTGCCCCTCCCTTCCCCAAGCCCATCAACCCAACCTCCTCTACCCCAGTCTTCCATCATCTGTCCACCTCCACCCTATCCCGACCCTACCCATACAGGCTGTTGCGTTCCAACACACAGATATTTGTAATAGCAGCACCAGAGGGATAAACAGAAGCTTGGTGCTAAAAGCCCTACTACAACAAAAAATCCACTGCTCCCAAATTTACAGAACATTCCATATAAGAGCTAGCCATAAAACAAAATTAAGGGCGGGTCTCTGCTGCCAACCTTTGCCATATTTGGGCAGACTCTGCACCAGTGCACAATGCAGCTTTTCTGCCGTGTCCATCTGTAAATGGCTGAACACAATCAAATTTTAGCTCAGACGAGGCACTCATCGTCAACACACGGTTTAGTAAGGCTCTCAATAGAACAGCACCGACATGCCCTGAAAATGAACTGAAGCGCCTGTGTGTGTGTGTGTGGGGGGGGTACAGTATTTATTTGGCGGGTTGTTTACTGTAATCAAATAAAGCCTAGCATTAGGGATCAAAGTTAGTAGCTTTTACAAGGACAAATCATCATTCCATGCAAATAAACGCAGAACATTCAAATGCAGGCCAGACACAAGAGGAGACTAAAGGGAGAGCCCATATAGACACATGGTAGGAACCATTATTCAACTTAAACCTGGAAGTTAAATAGTAAGAATCCAAACCGTCTTGCATGCAGATGCAGACCTGGATCATGAACCAATGACCAAAAGATACAAAAGGAAGCCAATTCACTACCAAAACAAGCAGTAGTCATTTACATTTTGTTTGCTGTTCATGATTCACTTGAAACTTAAAATGGTGTAATCTTTATTTTAATTTTCTTTTTCCAATTTATGGCAAAACATAAGAGCAGTCCATGGTTCAAATGCTAGTAAATATTTGATGGATGGGTCACGTTTCAGCATGTCAAGCAGCAGTGTAAATGTCAGGTCTGACTGCAGGAACAGCATCCCATATATCTGGTGTACTTTATAATCAGTGTTCCCATTGCTCTCGAATGTCAGTGAGCATAGGTCACCTCTGTGTGAAGGCCAGAGCACTCAAACCATGGATCACTGCCTACCATTCAAATACCGCGGATATGGCTAGGGTCCACCCAACCCCTTTACCGAACTGGCTCTCTTACCTGGCCGTCTTGGGAACGGGGGCAGCCTTGGAAGAAGCAGCAATGCTGGGTTTCACAGCCGATGCAGTTGCTGGCCTAGTGGCTGCGAAAGACGGAGATGAGAAAGAACAGAAGAAATTGGAGGAAGGTGCAATAAAATGAGCAAAGAACAAAACCAAGTTTACAGGGAAATGGAAAGTACTAGCCCGTTATGACCACCATGTAACTTCCAATCCAATTCATTCTGCTTGGTTGTCAAAAAGCTCCATCATAACTGCCATCTCACCTAATAACACTTGTAGAAGCTGTCAAAGTAAGCAGCTAACGGCGCTGATCAGACTGTTGGTGTGTGGGATACACTCCCACAAAACTCTGACCAACAATTTGGTAGACCCAAAGACTAGGACTATATAGTTACTGGTTATACAAACTGAAAAGGAGGGAGAGGTGCCACGCTTTTTGAAAGTAAGCAGTATGTAAAGACATTTTAGTGGCAGCAGCTCAGAGGACACTGTTCATGCTGCGTGGTACGTGCCGTCCGTTCTGGGGTCTTCCTTACTACAAGCATGGACCAGACAGATGGCCCTGAACCCCCTTTTACTTCAATAAAAGCTCCAGTACCATGCAGACCAATCCAATCATTCAGAAAAACTTTGTTCAGCATCTTTTGGCAATGTCTCCATGGACAGACTGGGGGCAGGCGGGTGGTTGGCAGTTCTCAGACGATCTCGGCTTATGTACAATTTTCCACTGGTCATAAGTCCCACTCAAGCATTCACTTCCAAGTCCAATACAACATACTATAAAAGTAATGGGTTTATGAGTCAGTGTTAACAGACCAAATGGCCTAAACCCATGTACAATATTATATTACACTGGCTAAATGATGAAAGGCCACCCAACAGAACAGGAATAGTAGGTTTATGGACACCCACCTGTGGTCTTGGGTTTGGGTGCAGCACTGTTGGCTGCAGCAGCAGGCTTTTTGTTCAGTGTGGACAGCGTAGACGTTGCTGGACTTGGCCCACTGTTCACGGAAGCCGCTGCTGGTCTGCTGGTCCCACCAGGCTTCTGTTCAGCTGCTTTCACCTGGGTCTTCTGGACTACAGCCACAGTGGGAGGCCCCCTTTTGACTTGGGCGGCTACCCTAGCAGGGGCAGCTTTCTTCAGCTCAGACTGTGCAGGTCTCTTGGCCGCACCATTTGCAGTGGTCCTCGTGAGGCTGTTGGCTGCTCTATTTTGAGTTGCCCCAGGGCGAGAGGCTGTACCCATCATGGTCGTTGCTTTGGTTCCTGATGGACCAAGTCTGGTCTTCACTGGGGCTTTGGTCTTGTTTTTTGGGTCGGGCTTCCTGCCATTGGCCTCCTTGTCAGGAGGGGCCGCTGTTGAGTCTGGTGCCTCGTTTATGTTTTCGGGTTCCTTTGGCTGTGGAGGTGATGAATTCTGGTCTTGCTGAGGTTGTTCCTCACTGGCAGCTGCCTCAACTTCAAGCTCCGCCTCCAGGGCTTCTGTTGGCTCTGCCCGCACTGTGGCATCCCCATCAGGTTTCATCTCCACCTTTGCCTGGATGTTTTGTTTTTGTTTTTATTAAATACACACTAGTACACGCTTGCTGGATTGAATGCCGTATACCCTAGACCCAGAATCTGCCAGGAACTTTCCCTACAAAAGGAAAGGCACAATTACTGCATTGTACCCAAACGTACTAAAATGTTACAAAAAAAGGTAACTTAATGACTTAAGGAAAATACTTGACAGAAAGCAAGAAAAAGTGGTACATGGAACTGCCGCAGGGATTGGTGTCTGCACGCAAAACCAGAACAGGAGGACATGCCAAAAATTTACAAAAACATCAAGGTCAAAGAAAATCATAGGCAAAAACAACTGGGAACTTATTGACTCAAACAAGAAAGTGAATATTTGTGAAAATTAAAAAAGCCAAAATCAAAGGGAAAACGGATGCAATAAAGTGTGGGAACTCTTTTGTAATTACATTTGTAACAGCAATACTGCCATTAACGAATGCACACACTTTGCGGTGCATTTATTCTTGAGCACACTTGCAATGGTTTGGAACAAATGCTGAGTGTAGGTTTTTCCCCCTCAGGTTTAAGATTCATGAGCTCACAAAAGTTGTAAGTGTGGCAAGATACCAAAAGGAATACTGACCTTATCAAATCACTTTATAAAAAAATATATGAAGGGTGTGTAGGGGGCCTAGGGCACAGCCCTAAACAAATTTCAGTGACATCCTCTCAATGAACAAGCAGTTTCAATCAATGCATATTGATCTAATTAATATTTACACCAAGTGCTCCATGACCAGTTATTGAAGTGTACTAATCAGTCAACTTCAACAAGCACAATGTTCAAAACAGGTTGCAACTGTTGCTGTGAACTAGGCCCTCCAACCCTTCCTCCTCATACACATTACGGCTTCACTTCACCACACATGCACTGCTGAGACCGTCAGGAAGCCAAGAGATGAGCCAAAACCCAACAGGACAAAAGCAGAGGAAAAAAAGAACCTGAAAAGCCAAAACCAGACAGCATTGCACCCACTGCCCTCTGGGTTCTTTCAAGTGGGCTCAACTGGTTTAGGTGCCTGGCTCTCGTGGTCTGCTCGCTTTTCTGCTCCTCAACCGTGGTGTCCCACCCCTTCCGATCCCATCTATGAGATCTGTTCCCCCGTCAGCAGCTACGCAGATGGCCTGGGCAGGAAAGCTATTGTGTAGCCTCAAAAACCGGCTGGGCCAGAGAGCGACAGCCTGAATGGAGAGAGCGAGAGCGAGAGCGAGCGAGTACGCATGTATACACATACATGCATGTGTTGGGGATGGGTGTAATACAAGAATGAAGAAAGCAAAGAAATTCAATTTCAGCTTGGCAGCACCAGACACAGTAAAGGGAGGCAGGAACAGTAAGAAAAGGAAACAGCATTAAATAGGAGGAGGAAAAGTAGTAGTGCAAGAAAGAAAATGAATATGTGTGGGGGAGAGGATACGAAAGAACGAGAGAGGGAGTCATTACTCTCTCTGGCAACCTACATGCCATGATGAAGGGTGAGGTCATCATTCTACACAGCACTGATTAAAAATCCCCCAGAAGTCCTGCTGTGCCATCTCTATGGTGACACGCAGGGCAGTGAGGGACCATTCAAGGAGGTGAATCACTCAAAAGATTACATTTAATTAGATGAGGGAATAAAATAACCTGCCCAGATATCAAAAGAACTACATAAAACAGCCACTGTAGACATGCAACTTTTAATAAACGAACATTCATACTAGTGTTTCTGGTTATTTTACACACACCTCTTACCAAGCCCTTCTGGTAAAAAAGAAAAATGGAGTGAGCCATTCCAAATGTACATCTATAGACTTTTAAATATACAGTCACGATTACTCCCATATTAAACTCCCAAATGGAAATACATCACAGTCACTGCCTCCGAGAAATTTGCAAAATCTCTTGGTTAGGTCCTCAAGATGGTGTTCTAGAACACCTATTATAAACACCACCTTTTATTTTAGCACAACCCGTTTTAATAAATGCAGCTCTAGTCAGTGAACATGCTATGATGAGGCTGGGCTGAAGCCCCACCTCAGAAAGCAGGGGATGTTTCTGCAGTTCTAGGTTTCTCACCACTCCCCAACCAGTCATTTCGTCCTCTCAAGCTGTAATCTATACACATGCAAACATATGCAAACAAACACACACACACAGGGAGAGGATGGAGTTGGAACATTTGCAAATACACACACACAAACACACACACAAACACACAAACACCAGTGATGCTCTCAGCCATGGCTCTGTAGGAGAGGCTACTGGCAGCTTTATAAAACACTCCGGACTGCCTGTTCCCTCCCTCTCCGGAGATGATCTCAGACTGCTGTCTAGACCAGAGAACATCAACATTCTCTTTCCCTCCCACCCCATCACCTTGCATCATCATCAGCAACAGCACACCCCGACTGCCACAGGACATCTTCGCTACCAGTTCTCCAACGCCTGTCCACTTGTTTAACTAGCTCAAATTTTGCAGCCATTCAACTGCGCTACATCGGAGTATTGCGGCGGGCAGGGCCCTTCACATGATATGGAGCCAAGATTACCCCTGACACGTGACCACAGGCTAGTCAGTGAGGGACGAGCACACAGAGGGTGTGGCTCTCCCGCTGCTGGTGCAGGCATGCTATAAAAGGGCATGATGGGAAGGGTGGGGTTTCAGGGGCTGGATGTACCTGTGGCTGGCCTGCAGCCCTGACGCATGCTTCAAATTGTTCAACCCATGCACACATGGGGGTGACGGCATGCAAACTCAGTAACATTGGAGTTGAGCAGTGATAGAAAGATACCAACTTTGGTACAAATGTGCTCAGATAAACATAGAGATTGCACACATCCTTTAGAGGCAGACACATGGACACCATGTATCAGGTGACAATACCATTAATAAATGAATAAGTAGCATTAGTAGTGTTAGGATTGAGGTACATTTTTCTGACTGTGTACAAGAGTAAAATGCATTATGGAGTTATGGAATTGTTTGTGGACATAACTCATTCACATTCCTATGTTGGGTCTGCAACTATTACACCTCAACAGTTGTCAGTGCATCTGTGTGTGTGTGTGCACGTGTGTGTTTCTGTGCAGCTGCAAGCAGGCCACATCCTGCATTCCTCCCATCAGAGCCAGCACCATGACCCTACCCATCTTTCTCCCCCATCCTCCATGTTGAGCAGGGAGCCAGGAAGGGGGTGGGGGTGTATCCAGCACTCCTGCAGAGGCTCTACAGGCCAGCCCTCAGTCCTCAGCCAAAGTCCAAAACAAACCAGATCTGCACACTGTGAAACAAACCAATGCGGTCAACTTTTCCAGCAATTCGTTTCCACTTTAGGATTGAGTTAGAAAGGCAATTACAAATTAGGCCCATCATAGTGCACCCGAGTAAGGATGCACACCGCCACTGGGGCTGAGAAAGGAAGAGTATGAATGGAATCTTGTGCTGAAATCTCGTCATCCTCCTTCTCCTTCATACCTTCCATACCCTCCCCTCCCCCCCCGGGACCACGCCTCTGAAAGGGAGATTTCTTATTGGGCACATGAACTGTTGGCACGGCAACATGGGAAGAGGCCATGGTCTGGCATTTCAGGGCCAGTCTGCATGGCTCTTCAGTAACGCTGAACTTCCACATCAACTGCCCTGTAGGAGATTGGACAAACAAGGGCAGAACAAGCACTTCACGTCTGCCGGACAAAATGGCCAGCATTTTAGAAACACAATGCAAGTTTTTCCAAACATTTATTTTAACTGAAGATCAGTGAGGGTCACATGTACAGCATTAGATTTGTTAAGACCACTGACCAAGGACCAGTCCGAATCACTAATTTCTACTGTCTCCTATATGGGGCCATTATTTGTTGATAAAGCATTCCAACCATGTGTGGAACTGCATATTGTGTACTACAGTACGGTAGAAAGAGCACATGGTACAGACTGCACACGCCGTTAATGGAGCATGCTAGTCAGTCGCCTTGGGCAGCACCATTCATCACTGTAACAAACTGTGCGGTGGGTCTGAGCACAACTCAGTATGCCCTGGCTGTGTGGACAGGTTACTACAGGAGACACAGAAAACCTTCAAGGGTCAGATCTCTCCCTGATCTACACTGACTGGATAGTGGACATTTGAGTATTATATAGGCATTTTAGCAGAGAACTTAAACATAATAAATAATAAATTATATAAACATTTTTGTGCTTACTTTCCCCTGACACTTCTCAATATGGGGTTCTGGAGTATAGCAGGAGCTTGAACACGGAGGCACATCTGAACAGAAGAGCCCCGCTGTGGCCTACGGTACCTCCCTCATCCAAACGGATTAACACCAGCCATGCGCGCATGTGTGTAGCCCCACGCAGGGTGTGAATGGGGTGTAACGACCCTGCAGAGTTCAATATGGGGTGGGTGCGTATGCACGTGCATGTGTGCATGTTTGTTTTGTGGGAAACAGGTTCCACTGTGTGCAGTGTGCCAAGCTAATGGGGGCTGGGCAGACTCAGGACGGGGGCATCTGGTTAGCTACACCAACACGGAGAAGGGGGTGGGTGGGGGTGATGGGTTAGGCAGGCCTTGGGTGTCAGATGGCAGGCGTTCCCCCTTTTCATATATGCAGAACGAAAGCAGACACTTCAGATGATATCATCACGGCCAGGTCAGTTACACGATGGCGGCATGGCAGAGGGGTGGTGCAGATGGCAAACGATGGCATGATGGGTGGAGTAACTAGGCACAGCGTGGTCTGCATACACCACACGGCAGGGCTTCCTAATGGACAGAAGCCCTACCCAGATGGATTAAAACAGAGCAGAGTCTGCTTGCTTGTAAGTAAACACGGCGTGCGCGCGCACGCACGCATGTGGACGTGGGCCGATAACGTGCCAACACGCCGCTGAACACTAACAATGCTGAGATCACCTTTATTTTAAAGCCAAATATTGCAGCTGGCAGGACAACAGTTCTCATTACACACGTCGCCCATCATCGCCCTGGGATATTTCCAATCCACTCCTCTTGGTTCAGTTGCAAAGTATGAAGCACGGAAATGAAACTGAACTATAACTGGTTTTATAAGGTCTGAGCAATAAGCTATCACTTCCAAAAAAATGTGCAAAGAGACCTGAAAACAAGCTAACAAACTAGAAAACGGGCAAAATCACCAATGTGAAAGTGCTTATTCCACATGATTCAGTTAGTTTACTTACATAATCCAAAGAGGATGTGAGTATCCTCCCAAGAGATAAATAAACTTTGAATGCATGACCATACTTGTTAAAATCTCTCAACATTTCATGCATGGTATTACAACTGTATAGACTGCATCTAATTCAATGTACAGAAGGTTCTCCAAGTGTTTGCCAAAGGAAAGATGGAGTGACACAGGATTCATTTTTGAGCTAATGTGAGAATTATTTGAAATGTCTCCTTAAAATAACCTGGGTTACAGTTTGGGTTGGTCAGATGAGCCCAAACTCAAACAGATGATTTGCAACCAGTGGTGTGAACGGAGTCGTCCTACAGTGAGGTCACTCCCATGTGGGATTTTCAGGCAATGTTGAGTGTTCATTTAAGCAGCAGATACCTTCACGCCATCATTACGCCACTGACCCAGGACCAGTGTGCCAAAGCACAAAACCACAACGGCAAACTAGTATTTGTGAACACACAAATTCCTGAGACTGTGGAAACCATTAGTGTTGACTCATACTCAGAATGATGAAATCATTAGCTCACCATATGCAACTGACAGCCACCACCAAATAAAACATTACTTCTGTCTAGACAGTGCCTACGAGTTGATGCAGAATCAGCCTTCATTTTATTCTTAAGCTTTTAGTGTCAAACGACACTACAATGCAAATCTGATACAGAAACAGCACTTAACTCACAGGCTGCCTAAAGACAATACAGCTGAAAGCATGCAGTGGGTGTCAAAAGGCCCTTGTTTGAGGTGGTGTCTAAAATAAACTGAAGCAGCTGTGTTCTTCTAGCCCACAGCGACTCTGACCAAAGGTTGGCCACACGGCAAGACAGTCAAGAAAACGGGGACACCAGAAATCAAGAAAAAGATGAGAAGGCACTATATTAAAGTCATATAGTTAAACAGAACAATTCAACCAACCTTCATTTTAGAAATTCATTCCCAGTTAAGTAACTGGTCAATGAGTGAGGCATTTTAAAATTCAGGTAAAGCAGAATTTCTGTGTTAGAAAAACTGGAAAGCCAGTTCAACTTTGAAAATACAGGCAATTAAAAATACTCCTGAAATTAGATTCATAGTGAAGAATACACCCTGGTATATATTGGGCCGCCTGGGTTATAAACACCAGCTGTGACATCCTGGGGTGCATTCACAAGTGGATTATAGCAGTTGTCACTTTTAAATCCTTCCTTTTGTAAATATGATCTGGCGTAAATGAGTCCGGGGCATGTATATAGGAGGAGAAGCACGTCAGCTGTCGTGGAACAAATGATTTAGATGCACCACATGCACCCTTTCCCCCCCCCCCCGTTTTGCTAATACAGTTAATGTCGAGTTGCGCTTTTACCTTGGACACCTTTACTCACGGCGTCCGAAGGATCGGGGCCAGCGCCAGTTAAAGCAGACGACGCTCAGGAACTTACAACCTCCACATCGCGCTCGTGGGTTCTAGAACGTAAACATGCCGCGTGACTCGGATCTAGTGAGAGGCGCTAATCTGTAGCCCCGCGGGCGCAATAAAACAGATGACCTCAGCTTTACTAAAACGATTAGCTTTGTTCTAAAAGGGGCGCAAATTTTACAATCGAACATATATTAAACGGAAGGAACGGCGGGTCAGAATGACAGCAATTCCTCTAGCCGACTGTGCGCACTCGGTCCTTCCGTTGCGCTTACACCGCCGAAATGTTGGAGATCACCGAAAATACCAACCAGTGATCCATCAAACGAGACCAAAGGCGGTGTAAACGTGCAAGTGGGATTACACGAGCACATGCTGATACACCGAAACACATCCTAAATTAACCGCACCACTCAGCGTTGAAGGACACCACAAAGACCGTATACTTTTCCCTTTTTGACGCCTGAGAATTTATAGTAATAATGGGAATTTAATTCAGTTATACGTTGGGTTTTCACACAAAGGCTGAGCAGTACGTTTAAAACATGGCAACATTTATATTTGAATACTTTGTTACAGTAACATTCATTTGGGATCATCACAAACATACATCAGATAAAAAAAGTGCGGTCGCTTTGCTAACGCGATTCGAGCAGTTGTTCCACGATGAGCGTCGTTGGCGCGTGCAACCAGCAGCCCAGCCCTTTCATCCCTTCCACACAAAAGCAGGTCGACAGAAAACAAAATCACGGCAAACATATTCGCTAGAATATAGATAGCAAGCTGGATTATAATCAACGCACTGACGCACAGAGAAACGGGACCTGCAGCAAATCCCTGCAGCCAAGTCCCAGTACCTAAAAATAACGTTTATATTGTAGCAAAAGCACAAACATTTCGTGGGTAAATGTACGACTTCTTCCTACCGTGGATTTAATTATTGCGCAGTCTTGTTGCAACTCCTTTAGGTATCTGTGCAGTCGATATACACACACAGCTCCAACGGTCCTGAATCGGTGAGCTGAGCGAGGGAGCAAACGGTGGATTTTATATCAACTGTGGCCCTTCGCGGCCCCCCTCAAACGTCAACAGAGCGCAAAGGAAACCGCCAAAATTCTAACGTTTACAGGACCACACCGTCCTGAACCACGTCCTTACGGTCCCGTCAGCTGCTACTGCAACTCAGAGAGGTGGGGGCGACGTGCGCGACAGCGAAAAGAAACAATGGATGCAAGGAAAGGGGTGGGTGAGTGGGGGTGTTTCTTCCCAAAGTTAAAACTAACGGACGGACCGAGATCGCTCCTAGAACCGCGATGTCACATTTTATAACCTATCGCCCCTCCCCGCGTCACGTTTGCCTATCCAAAGGGACTGGGCTGTCCGCTCCACCCACGGCCCGTTTTGCTTCACCTTCCTCAAAAATCCAATGCCTGTTCAATGTTTACGCGTTGCTAGTTAGTTAATCTTTAAACGTACGTGTCTACCTGTTCTGAGGGCAACACGAAGCTCGAAAAAAAAAAACACCTGCTTGTTTTGAATGACGCCCGTGCAAATATAAATACGTTTCGTAAAACGTACACTACGGTATCTTTGTTCACATCTTAGCACAAACTCTGTTTGCATGTTTAAATGAGCATAAAAACAAGACCAGCCGGTAATCAAGCTCCAGAACGTGAGGACAACCGTCTTTTGTTAGTTTTGCGGCAGCTGCCATTCCTGGAAAAAAAAGGAGGGAGCGAGAAGAAAAGACAGTGAATGAAGACAAAGTCTGACAAACTTTTGTTGAAAGCCGAATAGTGAAAGACAGCAATGAAGAATGTGATCGACAGAGGAATAAAACAAGCATTTAGAGGAAGAAAACAAAACCTCCAAACAAACTGCAAGTCAGGGCAGAGTAATACGGAGGTAAAGGGAGGTAATGCGTTGTGCAGAATGGACGCAGCACGCATCTTTTGTTCTCCCTTTTTTCATTAAGGAGAATAAAAAGATTTTGCGTGTGTGTAGAGAGATTCTCACCCCCTCCAAGGTTTTCTGTGTGTATGCAGTTACCACCCATCTTATCTGAGCACATATTCAAGTCCGAGAACAGTGTACCTAGATAAGACTGCCATTTCATAAATGACGCAATGCTGAAAACCATATCTTGAAATAATCATTTGTAAGTTGTGTTTCTTTCTCAACCATCATGTTTCATGCTATTGTGAATGTGCTCAGAAGAATCTGCAGCGTCATTTTCTTGATCTATAACGCCTTTGAATGTACAAGTCAGTCTCTATTAGGGTCGTTATTACTGAGGGAATTATACCCTTCATGAAGCATGTAACGTTTACTAGGATTCGTACGTCGTATCGAGTGTAATCTCCAGTCTAACTGAAAGTTGGCATAAAAGCATTGGTTGCCACAACTCAGTTTAGGTTCTATAAGTCCATACCAGTTTTTTTTTTTTTTTTTTTGTCAGAGGGAGTGAATTCTAGGCTAGAACTCACGCGCAGTAGCTGCGCTAAAGCAAAACCTGCAGCATCCTGTCTACGAACATCTATTTGTGCAGCAGGGTGGGGTTCGGATCGCACGGCTGGCACAACCAATGGCTGACATCAGATCAGTGCTTAGAAAATGAGCTATACACCTGTCTAGAGACGCCAATTAGTATGAGTTTTCTGAGATGATTGTACATTGATCTTAAATCTGCACGTGTCAGCATGAATTGGCTGGTTGTGGATGTCATAGGCATAAACGAGGCATGGACAGCGCTGTAGTTACATTCCCACATACTTTAGAAGGTCCTGAAGTCTGAGAGTTTCTAGAATTTACGTTCTGTCTGCAGTATACTCATTAATAAAACAATCCCTGGTGTGGGTTCAGATTTATGAAATCGGTTTAGTTCGCCATCTAGTGCTCTGTTGAGGTACTACCATGTAAATAAGTCAAAAGGTGACTTGTATTCACTGTAGCAATTTAGCATTTGTTAGATGTTAACCTTTTGTGTTCAGTTCTCTGCCCCGGCGAGTTGGAGTCTTCAAAAATATCCTTCAACTTTGGAAGTTGTTCTGTTTCAGTCCACCAGATGGCCGTGTTCTTTTTCAATATACACTGCCTTCCGCATCCTGAGTTGGGTTTTATTGAACACGTTCACACATATAACAGTAAAATTAGTTTTCCGTGTTTAGAGGAAATTAACAAGTTACTGTGTGTATAATAATAGTTAAAATTAGTGTATATTAAGGACTAGAAAATCTCTGTATTAAATGTGTACCAATATATACACCTGAACAAGACATGTGCAAAACCGAATTTAAAAAAATTAAAAATAAAATAAATAACACTTCTCCACTTTTTACACCTGTACACACTGGATACTTGTACAACCTAGCCCATTCATGAAACACCACAACTGGACCACGTCTTGGGTCAAAAACCACAACAATAGAAACTGAATTTTCAGAAACACAGTTACATATTGTATAGAGTTATAAAGCACATTTCTGAATTGAAATGTTAAATACCTGCACCACAAATTGTTCATGTATGGTGAGACGTTCCACTCAGGTACCAGTGTGACTAAATCTGGGTCTTTTTTTTTCTTTAAATTAAACTGTGTTGAGTGCTTTATCTCCAGCATTTGAACACTGATCTGAGACCAGTTGTCTCTCTCATCATATTTATTATTTTCAAAAGGGATAGTGGACCATGAAATTCTGATCTCAAAAACTGTTGAAGAATCAGCACAAACTAAATCATTAGATTATTGTACCCTGGTTATATCTTGTGCGTTTCAAATTCAATACATTAAAAATAATTACAAAACTGAGACAACAATAAAATTCTGTACATCATGAGTTGAAACAACTTTGTTACTGAAGGGAAAAAAAGGAGTTCCATATTAACAGTTGCTGGTCTACAAACCACTGCTGTGCATTTAGGTTTTCCTGACGGATGCGTTAGGATTTTAAAGGCAATTAAATAAAAAATTAAAAAACACAGAGGTCTGTCAAATAAAATCATTGCATTGCAGTGCTCCACAAGTCTACGGAAACCTCTCGAAAAAGTCCTATCTTCACGGATCTATTTACAGAGCCACTTAAGATATGGGTCCCACACAGTTAACGGGTTCCACTGTTCTGGTTCTTACAGAAATGGACTGCTGCACCCTGTTGAGACAGTTCCCATCAAAGCGCTTCCGAACCAAAAGAGACGCTTCCTGGATCCTGGGATGGTTGTAGCTCGTACAAGTGGCCCACCTAACCAGGACAGGAGCAAGTTTCTCACCATTGCAGGTTTCTTTTCAGCCAATGAGGGAAAAACAAAACACAAATACTCACAGCTTGTGTGGAAAAAAAAAGATGAAACCTTCTGCACCATACTGGTCCCTGTGTGTGTTGATTATCCATTGAAAATTCTTTTTTGCAGTACAAGGCTAGGTCAACATCCGATTCAACAGCCATTATACTCTCCAAAGCCTGGTTTAAACAGACCAAATGGACCTCGGGATATTTCAGGCAATCCTACAGTCTTGAATGGACCAGTGTGGTGGAAACTGCCAGTTGCAAGAAGTGCAGAGTCACTGCGGTGTAGGTGAAACTGAAGCAGTTCCTCAAAACAGTCCTGATTTATCAAGTTACAACACAAAGCTAAAACTCTTCCAATTAACAGTACAGTAGGCTACTGATAATTTACAGTTGAATGCTAAAATCATGTTAAACATGTTATAAAATATGAAGCCCACTACCCAACCAACTCCCCACCCACTTAGAGGCTGGAATAGTGCTGCTCTCTGGAAAGTGGAGAGAGAGAGAGATATTGGAGGATGAGTGGTAAACAAGTCAGTCATTCTTCAAACCTTTTCTTTTTTCCACTAAACATCCCTTGCTTTCTCACCCCTGTGTTTATTATATTATGGGAGTGTTTGCTCTCAAGGAGAGATTCCAGCTTTATATTCCTCATCTCAGGCCGGAGAACGGGCTTCCTTCGCTTGGGTGTGTAGACATGAGAGTGAATGTCTGCTGGATACAGAACTGCGTCTTGAGTTCAGTCTTGTTACTAACTATAGATGCAGTTCCAGAGTCACCAATAGGGGGCGGTAGCAGCTGTAGTTTTGTACCTAGTTCACCAGAAGCACATCTTCATAGGTGGTGGTCCTGTGAGAGTTAGATATGTACATAAATTCAATCATACAACAAAACCTTTGAGCACACACAGACATACTGTGTCTAATATAGTCTTAATGAATTCCACTTAGATGTCTGGACTCCAAGACCTGATCTGGTAAATCATAATCTATCCCAACTGAACAGCTGAACCCAGAACAGGCTAAATCCGCTGTTTAAATACACAAGAGCTAGCTGGGGCCAGTTGGCTATGTGAAAGTAAGGCCACATTAAAGAGTCTCATCTTCCACAGTGATGACTACAGGCTAGGCAGGCTAGGCTAGCTAGGCGAACTCCTCGCCCTAAAAGGGCAGCTTGTGAATGCTCATTACAATGCTGCTTTCGCCTGTTGGCTGCCAAACCTGTCACAGCAGCAGAAGAAGGAGCACGGTGAGGTCTCCAGGCCACGGAACTTTCCCGAGCAGGGTGTGTCCTTGCACTCGGCAACGAATGCATGCAGGTCTGTGATGTGCAAGGGCTCCTGAGTTTGATGCTGTTTTTTTTTATTTATTTTTTTTAAAGAAAAAAGAAGATGTGATATGTATATATTGCTATTATTTAAAAAAAAAAACCCTAACAAATAAAAACATAGGTACACAGAAAATAGAACAGTACTATGACCACACAAACATTTAACCTCTGACCATCTGGAAAAATCTCAGCTGTGAATCAAACTTAAAACAGCAGTGGTTTAGCTCCTATTTCCGCCTTACCTTGATGGTCTCGTACGCGCCGGTGATGAGGGCGATGAAGAGTGAGAGAACCATGTAGATGAACAGAGAGATGAAGGTGTACAGGTACAACTAGAGAAAAACAACATGAAAACAACTCCATTGTACACTGCACAGGGGCCCATTTCACAAGAAATATTTCAGTTGATGGCAAGACTCTGCATTGTTTGTAGGTGTTTGCTCGAGGTGAATTTAATTGCACGGAACCAGGCCGACATAGCGGTGTACTAGCAGAGAGCAGCATGCAGCTGAACTCGTGTTTCTGAATGATTATTTTTAAAATGGCCAAATCACAGATGTGGTGGGGTTAAGAGAGGAAAAAAAAAAAAAAAAAAAGAGTACTTCTCATTCAGCAGCTGGTCCCATAGATGAAGCACTTACCCAGAGGAACTGAGAAACTAGAGTGACACCTGACAGTCACTTCTACTCCATATCTTTTATTTCACATGTACATTTTATAAACATTTTCTGCCTATTCTGTTTTCGGACAGCCAGAGCCTGTTGTATAGGCTGGTGTTGCTGTTGACTGATTAAACGTGAGCTCCAGATTAAATATAAATTTCTCAGCTCCACCATAACTGCACGAGAGCAGCAGCAGGCAGTGCCAAGTCAAGCCACACTGCTGCCTTGTTAGAAACAGAGCAAATTGGCACATTTCTTCTGCTGCCTCGTTAGAAACAGAGCCAGTCAGCATGTTTCCTCATTCTGAATCCTGCTGTTTTACAGCAGTTAGTCAGGCTATTTGCTCCCGCAGTGCTACCTAAACTGAAAGCGAAATTAGAGACAGCAGCAGACCACAAGGATTTGTGTTGAGTGATCCACATGTTTGAAAAGACTCCAATTACATGTTGGATGGAATTATAGTACCAGCACAAAAACACCATTCGTGTGTTTGTGTATGCATGCATATGCTGTAAATTTATCTTGGAAGTGGATAGGTGCGCGTGTGTATGTGTGTAAAAGGAAGTGTATAACACACACCTGGCTGAAAACCCACACCAGTATGCTGCTTTCCTGCATATCGCTGAAGGTAACGAACATGTCATCTCCATTTATTAGCGAGAACAGACACTCCGACACCATGGACAGAGAGCGGAACTGACAGGACAGTGGGGTAAAAAGAAGAGCATTAAACGTGGGGACTAGAACAACCCAAAGCTGCATTAGCGCATCTACACATGGGAGCAACTTGTTTAACAGAATATAGCAACTAAAACAGACCTAACAGAGAATTTGTCCTTATATGACAGACAGAAAAGGGAACTTCACACTTGGTATTTAGATGTACAGAAATTAAAGTAGCAGTATTAATATGAAGTCATAGTTAAGATGTTTCATAAGCTAAGTGACATATAAAGAGACTGACATCAACCTGCCCGGAATATACACAGTAATATAATAGACCCATCAACAGAGCCTGGTATAATCTACTGGGAATAAAAACATCTGATACTGTGTAAATTAACGTATAGAATGCTTTCAGATCAGATCTCATGCATCACTGCCTGTCGCCCAATCACGTAAAGGCTTCAAGTTTATACCTTGACATGATAGGGTCCTAGGACAATCCACCCGCAAAAGCAGTAACCCAGGTAGATCACCGCCACACAACAGCAGAAGCGGATGACGTTAGGGAACGCTGCCCGCAACGTCACTATCAGGATCTGGAACAGGATAGGAAGTTTTTGTATGCAAGCTGTCGAACAATGCTACTTTACAGCTGATTTTCCAAGTCGAGATGCTGTCAAAGTGATCTGGAGAACAGGTGTGAGCAGGTTGTGTGTTGCAGCTATTGTGTAAGCTGCTCCTCAATGTGACAAGAATTCTCAAATTCTCTATAGGTAATATCTAGATGTATGCTATCTACATTTCAAGACTGCATCAGTGCATAAAACAAAATGCTAAAATGACTATGCATGTGTGTGGCCTTGTAGAGTCAGGGGGAAATAATGTATGAAGGAATCACGGTTATGGACATGGGTCTTGGGAGTTGATTTGAAAAACAAGGCAAACAACCACAAGCCAGTGACAACTGGAGACACTGAATTTTAAAAACAGCTGTTCCTTATTGGTCGGTAACATTGTGTCACAAAATAGAACTTTTTGGTCAGATGGCTGGCTTATTTTGTGTGCACATTACAAATGTTACATTGCTCACATTGTACTTCTGGAAGAAACTGAAGTATCGAATGACCCCCACCCACACCAGCAGGGTTGATGTTCCCAGCAGAATTCCACACACGTCGTAGGATGAGATGTTCTGTGGAGAGGACCAAAAAGAGAAGCTGATATGTGAGAGGCCTCAAGATAGTATACGAACTGGAAAAAACTGCTCAGTTGACAGTGAGCTTTTTCCATTATAGTCAGCTGACAATGGGAGGCATTTCCTGTTCTGAGGAGGTTGACAAAGTGTCAGCTAACCACTGTTAACTAGTACCTTTAATAACATTAGCAGTTATTGTTACCAAACAGAGTCTATTGTGGTTACAGTGCTAAAAAGTGCTACTGATGTATCTTGCAACATATTGAAAGCATCACGTGAACCCTTGATGTGTGTTAGATTCTGTGCTTTTTCCATGCTTTAGTCACATTCAAGCAGGTCGTCTTCTCATTGTAATTCCATCGTTTGGCAGGAAGAGACACTATTTTGTTCCTAATGAATCACCATCAATTGTCTAGACTAGCTGGGACCCTGTCCATAACTCCTTCATCTAGAACTATGTAAAAAGAGTTTGACTAGCTTACAGATCATGAGAGACTGTTAAAACACATCTCCATACACTACTACCGGTCTCTCCATTGGTTAATTGTATCTGCAAATAAAATTACTTTTCTTCATTAATCTACATTTTGCCGGTGTTTACTGTGAGTTCCTGAGGTAAGCAACCCAGTAAGAATCTTATCCAACATTTGATATGCTAAAAGATACATTACTTTAACCAAAATTCTTGCTGGATTACATGAGTGCTGGGATTCATTGAAACTCCCAGAGAACAATTAACTGAAACATCATGATATTGGCTGCACCAAAAAAAAAAAAAAAAAAAACCACTAATTAAACAGAATACTTATTTGGATTTTACAGTCCTCTGAGATATCACTACTGCAAAGGTCAATACTGTGAAAAGGATCAACAAAAGACGTATTGCGTAGGCGTTCCTGCAGTCATCCTTCAATGAGAACACGATCAGGGAAAAGCCCAGGGCAAACGTTCCGTGCTTCCTTTGTGAAGGTCTGCTAGTGTCGAGGCCCAGCTGTGTGCGACACACCTTCATCTCAATGCGGATCTTGATGAAGGAGCCGGTGATGGTGAGCAGGTCGCTGATGATGAGGAGGATGTACCAGCCGTTGATGAACTCCAGCCGGTCCCCCCAGCACACACTGCGGTTCAGCCTGTCCTTAAAGTACTGCACAAACTCCTGCAGCGTGAAGGGACAGAAAGGGGTGCTCAGGAGCAGCATGGATGTCAAAGCGTAACGGTGGTCTTTGTTGAGGGCCCCCCCCCCATCCCATATGTCCCTCGTACCTGCTGAAGGAGGATTCCTCTGACAATAGAGCGCCCACAGAGCAGCAGAGAGAGGGTACACACCACTGCTACGACCACGTCAAAGCCCATCCGAGCATAGCCCTCCACTAGAGAGAGAGGGAGGGAGAGAGGGTTGAATTAGGAGGATTCGTCTCGAAGGTATATGATAGGAGCGTGTGTACTTTTACTGCAGAGAGTACACGTTTCACGAGATTAAAACAAGACTGAGACAAGCTTGGCAAAAGAGGAAATGAAACACAAAGCCTTATGACTCCTGTGTTATTTAAGGTCGCTGTCTGTCTTCTATCCCATGCTTTACTTTGTCTTTACCAGGATTAACTGAGCCCGGATGAAAGTTTGGCGTGCGTGTAATACAACAGTTTAAATAACATGTTGTAACAGTCCATTGAGAATGTCTGTTCAAATGAATACCAGCGGAACCGAAGCAGTACACAGGCTCACCATGGCCGGACACGCTGGGGTCTCTGCACTCCTTAATCAAGACCTCGTTGTCCAGACTGATCTTCACCTTGCCACTGTGAGCCTTGTTATCCAGCACTATCTGCTCAGGCAGTCAGGAAAACAACACTGGTCAACATTCACGCTTAGCCTTCAGATTCCTAGCCATTGGGCATGTTATGGGTTCTCTCAGAACAGGAGAGATGACCTAGGATCAGGTTTTGGCTGTCAGTGGACAGGGGGTGTGTGTGAGTGTAGGTGGAGGGGCCTACTCCTAATCTCTTACAGTAAGAGATATAAAGGAATGGGGCAAAAGAAAGTTTTGCTTTTCACTGAGGTCATGCTACTCTCGACATATCAAACTGGACAAAACAGTTGGTCTCTGTTGAAGTAACAATGTGCATTCCATCCCTACAAATGTAGGGAGTACCTCATCTCAGCTGAGTAGAGGCAGGCACAACTCACTGTGATTACAAAAGTGTAGCAGTCCGGAATCTCATTGTTTATGATGGTCTGAAGGTTTATAGCTTTCAGCTGAAAACTGATCGTCACGTTGATGAGTCTGAGAAAAGAGCATTGGGGAAAAAAAAGGTTTTAAAAAAGAGGAGAAGATAAGTGTTGCAGTCATGGACAATGTCGTTTGTCTTCTGGTAGCAGGTTAAAACTTACTTATGAAATTTGAGGCTAAAATTTTTGTAGTCACTTTCCATCATAGCACCTGGAGGAGGGGCAAGTGGTGTGACACCTATACAGTCTAGAGAAAGAAAGAAAGAGAGAGAGAGAGAGAAATATGGGAAGAACGTGACTTTAGTCATACTGGTCATGTCGACAGAATTCTGGTCACTAAAAACAGGTCCACATCATCCAAACAGTTGTTTTCACATCATACCAACCGCTACTTTTTTTTTTTAAGTGAGCCTATAGAATGTGCAATGCCTGCTGCCTTCAGTTACACCTGTTTATTGGCTTAATATTTAACCAGCTCATAATTCAAAGGGGAAATTCCCAGTCACAGCAGACTGAGTCCAAGGTGGGGTCTTCCTGTGCCTCGGGAGAAGAAAAGGCCAAAGGTAAAACTGCGCTGGCCTTCACGTCGGGTTTACGTTAAAGCTAGGACAGCTAAAGGTAACCTTGACCGATGACGATCTTCCATGGAACCGCAGTGACGGACAAGCCCATGCTTGAATCAAACCCTTTGAGGTATTCTTCTGATTGTACACAAACATTTGGGTGGGAAGATGGCAGATAAACTGCACCAGGGCACTGGAGAGAAAGGGAAGAAGGTGAGAGAGAGCTTGAGTTCGGGATCGTCGGTGTTTACCTGTGATGACGTGGGGATCGATGTTGAAGGTGTCGTTGGCAGGGTCTATTTGGCCCTTTTTGTAGTACTGCTGGCAGAGAGACAGAGCACTGCCGTTGACCCCAACGCCATACACGTACGCATAGCGGCCAACGGTGGTCTCTGGCAGGGCCAGGTACTGAGATGGAGGGAAAGGGGAGAGAGAGAGAGAGAGAGAGAGAGAGAGAGAGAGAGAGAGAGAGAGCGCAGAGTGAATTAGTGGCTGGGCCAAATGGAGGGAAATTGTAGAAAAAAAAAAACAAGAAGTGTAAAACAAAACTTCAAGGTACTACGTACAATCCGGTTAATCTTATATGTTGAAAGTAAAAAATGTTTCTGATTGGTCAACTCTTTTCCACCAAACGTCTGGCAAATTATGAGTCCTTAAAGCAGTTTTAGTGAGACTATATCACAAGAGCACTGATCCGTGTGTTTAAACTACCAGACAAATCATATCACACAAGTTTTAAAGGGACAGTCCACTCACTCATATTCATTAACATATTATATGCATATCTATACCGTCTAGATTTTACAGTACTTTCTAAGCAAAATATCTGAACTCTGAACTCTAACCAGATTTCTGTACACTCTATTGAGCTTTCATGAGTGAACTGCTTTTGACCAAAGGGCAGATGCATATATATTTATACAAATTATTATAGCAATACTGCAAAAAACTGTTTATGCCAAAAAGCTTACTGGAAACACTGCACAATTGTGCAGAGAATGAGTTATCATCAGTCACTTTTCTGAGTACACATAATTGATTGAAGCACACTGATAGCTTATTAGGTACAGCTATAGAGTAGGTGTGCCTAATAAACAGGCAACTAAGTGGAGTACAATGAATACCCCATTTTACATCCAGTGAATAAACAAACAAACAAACAAATAAATAAATAAACAGATACCGTCCTCCTGGTGCAGTTATTCTTAGCCAATAACTGCATCACAGACAGAATATTTAATAACTGAGCTGAGAGTAGCCAACTGAGATGTTTTAAAACAATTTTTTTTTTTACTAATGAGTAATTAGATAAATGAAAACTGAATTTTGGTAAATCAATATCTGTTCATATTGGGAGATGAGTGCTGATACCCAGCCATTGTGTTCCTGCAATTTTTAACCAGTGGAATCCTTCGACTAAATAAAATGTTCATAACCAACCATCTACTTGTCAATGGCTGTGTGTAAACAGAGATGGGACATGTATGCCAACTATTTATTTTATACTTAAAAGAGTTAGAAATCTTTTTATTTGTGTGACTATATGTTACAGCTGCAATGATGTGATTAAAAAATGTTTGAGACCTAAAAAGTGGTGTTTAAAGCCTACAGCTTGAATCCCACTGATCTCGGCAGTCTTCACTCGTTTCACACATACAGAGACTGCAGTGTCTGGTGCGACACCTTACACTCTGAATATTCAGTGTTAGAAGTTACAGGTAACATGAGGAAAAGACAGCCAGCTAGCACGACTGCAAGCCAATCCATGTTTACTCTTAAATTATGCAACAATCTGCGCACACAGAGACTCAAACAAGTTTTTTCATTCACACCGCATGACAGAGGGATACATGTCATAGGTCTTCTCACAGACTTAAGCCATACCTTATGGCACCCAAGTCAAAAAGTCCATATAAAGGTTTCAGGTATCCTAACCCCTCCACCTACCTTTTACATACTGTTTCCATCTATAATAGTAAGATACCTGTTCTATTTCAGAAAAATACAACACACAAGAGAATTACAGAAAAAAATAAACACAAATAATAAAATTCTGGCATATTCAGAAATAATATTTACTTTTAAAAATGCATGATTAATATCTAGAGGGTTTTCACTTCCTTTGGTCCATGATTAAGCAAAAGTGCATCCTGAAGCATAGGCAACCCAAGTAAGGTAATGTATTAAGCATAAAAGTCAAAATGTGGATTGTTTCTTTATGTATTAAATAAATGAAATGAAATATATTTAGTTAAAGATGCAATAAACCTCTCTGACAATAAGCTTGTAAAGAGAGGGATCAGAATATACACAATATTATTTGAGTAAAATAGACTCTTTCTGACATTTCCTAGAAAGATTCTCTGGACTAATTGTGTGCATTAGTTTTTCATGATATACCTCATCTTACTAAAGCTTCATATGCAGCACATCAGTCGAAGCTTTTTCAACCCCATTTCTGCCCCAAATGTAGTCATTATGCCAATTCCTATCTATCGAAATGATTCTACAATTCCAAAGCAGGCTGAGGCTAATCTGGAGTGGGAGTGTGCAGTCAAGAGCAAATGACATGATATTTAGAGTTTCTTAATCAAAAATACTACATACTATTGCCTGTTAACCATATATCAACTACTCCACTCTACCTGCTCTATTGCGTAGTAGATGCGGTCATACACGTCAGTCTGCGTGTACACTGCCAGCATTTCATCTGTGTCGTCATCATAGTCTTTGAGGAAGAGGTGTTTAAAGGAGGCTGTATTCTCTTCTTTAAATGTCACAACCATCTGGTTACTCAAGCCAAAAAACACCAGCTAGAGAGAGAGAGAGAGAAAGTGTGAGAGAGCAGAGTGAATTAGTGGCTGGGTCAAATGGAGGGAAATTGTGGAAAAAACAAGAAGTGAAAAACAAAAGTACAAGGTGCTATGTACAATCCGGTTAATCTAATATGTTGAAAGTAAAATGTTTTCGATTAGTCAACTCTTTTCCAACAAACGCCCTTATGCAAAGCAGTTTTAATGAGACTATATCACAGGAGCACTGGTCTGTGTATCTCAGCCAATAACTGCACCACAGACAGAATATTCTATAACTGAGCAGAGAGTAGCCAACTGAGATGTTTTAAAACAATTTATATGCTAACGTGTGTCTTGAGTGTGTCTCAAGACTATACACGTAGGCATCACCACAAATAAAAGCATATCAAAATAATTTTAATTATTTAATTTGTTTTCATCATTTTAAAATATATATTAAAGAGAGATAGCATAACCAAATAGTTCAAACAATTCCAGGGTGACCTACACTGTAGGAAGGTAGTTTACAGTTTACATTATTGCTTCTGACAGATCACCTATATAAACACCCTAGGGTTTATTTAAACATATCTAGACATATCTACAGGCCTCTGGTGTAAAGAAAGGAAAAATATTATGACCTGTAAACCACCAAATGCTGACTTTGCTCATCTCATACCTGCACTGTGACTATGATGATCTTTAGGATCTGCAGACCCAGTTTAATTGGCTTCCTGCCTTTGGCATGGAACTTATCACATGGGCTCATGAAGAAATATTTCAGTTTCCTGCGCAACTCTTCCTCATCCTTGTCCGCAGTCACCCAGGTTCCTGCTGCTGGGGACCACCTGGGACTGCCATGGTCATCACCAAAGTCACGGGATCCATAGCGAGTCACTGGAGACAGTAACCTTTGCTTTTCTTCAGGAAGACAGACAGAAAGAAAAAGGGAGAGAGAGAGAGAGAGGAGTGTTAAATAATGAGGAGCATAACGTGTCACTGACAACCACCAGTGTGATCACCAGAGGTTCGAGCTACTCTCCTTCACCGCACCACTACGGCCTTATCAGATGCTGGATATGCCAGTCAATCACTGTGTTATCTGACACACCCTCACTGTTCTGTGCAGGCAGCAGTTCGAAGTTCTTGCACTATTTAAATACTATTAAACTGTAATACAGACACACACACAGCTAAATAGGAATGTGGGCCAGTTAGCATGACATACAATAGCCCCACTGCCTTCCACATCCCATGCCTTCAGCTTTTTTGTGTCCAATCCGGTAGGTTCAGACTGAGCAGCCAATGCCAGCCATCACGCCATGATCCTACCCAGTGTGCAGCACCGTACAAATGTCTGACTGAGATGTGAAACAAGCACAAATTCAATACTGATTGCAACACCTAAGGCATGTACAGCTCATTTGTGTAGTGGGAAGGGAGTATGGAGTCGCACTGCTGAGCACTTCCTAAATGTCTAACGTCTAACTGTGATTAAATGTAATCAATGTGTGTTAAAGCCCCTGTCTACTCATTTTAATGATTATCTATAGCTTTTCAAAGCAATTAACAATGAATTGGCGGGGAGGATTTTGGTCTTTTCTGTTCTGTGTTTCTGCCATCTTCTCCTGCTGGATTTGAGTTGGGTGGGACTAATATTGTCGGATTTGACATCAGGTCTGCCAAAGTACCAATCGGAGTTAGCAGAATGTTTGTGTCTCCTATAGACTACTTTCAAGCAGCTTGCATATTTCACAGGTTCCGCCCAATCCGTCTGCAGAAGTAGAACCTCCAAACATCTTTTGCCACTCGATAACAATCTAAAAACTGGTGGGTAAATGAACCCGACGGTCAGTGGTGCACACAGGGCAGTACAATACAATATTTTGCTCACATTTACAATGTAAAAATATTGGAAATACATATTAAAATGCCAGACATCCTCTACATTGCTTTATCAAGATTTGCTAGACCTATCTAGTGAAACCAATCCCACCTGAAAGAATCCTCTCACATAAATGATGTCTTTCCTACACATAATTCCATAATTAAGTCTCTTTACGACTGAGATAACCTTAGCTAAATCAGCTAGCATTTGGATACACTTCCTTTTGTCATTTACAAGTAGTCCATTTTCGTGTGGGAGAGGCTCTTGTACAGAGTCAGATGGCTCAAACGTACATCTACGCACTGATCCTGCATGCTTTGCCACTCACCACCCCGACTAATGATGGGCTGTTTAAGTTACCAGGGAGATGCAAGTCAATGATTTGACACACTCTCACAGTGCTGTGCAGGCAGCAGTTCAGAGTTCTTGTAGCATTTAACTACTATTAAATTGTATTAACACACACACACACACACCCAACCCACACACACACACAGACTGAAACAGGTAGACATACGCATATAGGTGCATATATATTACAACACTGTCGGAAAGTTTAGAACAGAGAGACATGTTCCATCTCCTGAGGGACCATGCTGATGGCAATAGCTGACACAAAAGACCTCGTACATCTGTCGATCTCTAGGCCAACTGCACATGCAATTAAAAGTGAGAGGCAGAAAATGACAAGACCCAGAGGGGTAAATCTCTCTGAGGGAAGTCAGTTGCCTTGGCTGGTTCTCCAAGCAATCAGTGCTACTTTTCCCCCCATGTGTGCTCAATAGTTCGCCAGTATGATATCCAGTACATCTGTAAAATATGGACACCACAACTCTATTGCGATTATACTGCCACTTATTGTGATTGAGATATGACGTACATTAACAATGTATATTAAAAAAACAAAACAAAACAAAAAAAACCCCACACTGATTAACCCTTGACGTGACACGTTTAAGGCTGGCCCGTATTGTTTATAACGTTTCTTACATTGGAGGGACTGTATAAAAGCTGTGATTCATTATAACAGCCAAAAAACATTGGGTCAGAAAGTGTAGGATTTGGTTTGGATTCTCACAGCAAACAATAAAGCACACCTGCTCTACCAAACAGCCTTGTGTCCAGTGCTCCAGTGATGGAGGGCCATGGGACAGACCTTCTTCCTTCCCAGTGAGAATGCTGCAAATTTGGAATTCTAACCACAGACAGCACATGGCACAGCTGGGAATCATACCTGAACTCCATTCGCAAGTACATAACGAAATATAAGGTCATGTGTAACACAGCCAGTAGTATGTACAATGTTTCATGGTGTGACTCCATTCTAAGCCACTTTTTACTGAATTTTGAGTTACTATTCAGAGAGGTCACACTGTATACTGCTTTACAGTACATGTTTGAAATGAAATCTGGTGTATAATATTTACCATTAAGTTATATTATTAAACATATGGCTGATTTCCCACAGTCTACAGTATGTACAGTATATACACTTTATATCCATATGCTAGATTTCCTATTTCATAATGGGGAAAAAGTTCAGAATCTTATCCTTACTTGCAGTTAACACTAGGCAATTTAAGGTTCTGAGAATTCTGAAACACCTGTTGAGATACGCATTGTATTACAGGCTCAGCATATTGCCTCATCACAGTAGATCAATCCGGCACGTTCTCTGACACACAACAGCATTATAGCTAAAAACATCACAGGAATCCAATTTGAAGTGAATTACATCATGGACAATCAGAGCAGCAAGTGGCGAACGCTCGTATATGTACTCCTTCATGACTGTTCGTGGAACACCCATTCATCATGGCTCATTAAGGGCCAAGGTAATTTAGCATTCTGCAGTGGCATTCACTTAAATAACAAGGGAGTTCAGAATTCGATTAGAAGGTCAAATAAATCAAGCTAAATGACAGTGACAGGCGGCGAACACCCGTACGCGTGCACGGTGGGAGAGGCTGAGCAACTGAGGGAGAGCACTCACCATGGTTCATGAGAGGTGAAATCAAATCACAGCCAGAAGTGACAACAGCCACTCTGCTCAGGATGAAAAATGGAAGCGAGACAGAAAAGAAAAAAAGAAGAGACGATATATGCATCAACCAAGCAAGCAAGATCAAAGAGAATCAGAAAGGCCAATGGAGAAGAATGAAAGCATCTGAAGTCTGTGAGGTGAGGTAGACCACAGTGGCCAGGGCAGCAGGTGGTCACAAGTCCCACTACGGTGGCAGAATTTAGGCCCGTTATTGAAAACAATGTGCATGTCACAGAGTGAAGTTCTTGTGAACATCGCTTTTAAACATCAACTTTGCATGACCCTTGAGCATGTCAACAAATCGCCCAATGACTCTGCAATTCTGAAGGCAAGAAGAGTAGCTTTATTTTTTTTTAAAGTTAATACCATTCAAATAGCCAGTCAATCAATGCCCTTTTTTTTTCCTTTGTAAAGATTACCATGTGTGACAGGACTTGTCTCTTGGAGGGAGATCTGGCATTTCCCCTCAAAATATGTCGTGTCTATGGCATGAAATGTGAAAATGGATGTATGGAGACTGCCCGATGCAGATCTCTACAGCAAGAATTGCTGAAGATGTGGGCATATTTAGACTATGTCTCACCTGGCATGCATGACGCAGAGCGATAGAGTCAATCACACATGGTTAAATGAGTTGTAAAAAAAAAATCTCATCCGTCCTGCTTTGTGAGCGGCTCCTATTCAGAACATTGAGGATGGCACTGCACACGTTCCAGCTGTCAGCGATGTGTACAGGAATGACTGCTTTTATCAGGAGCAGCATCTCAGATTGTCAGCACCAGCCACCCACAGCAATACAGCCCAAACATACAGCACACGCACGCACGCGTGCACACACCCACACCCACACCCACACCCACACACAAAGTTATTTAGTGTTATTAGACACTAGGGGCATAACATACTGTAATGATGGCACAATGCAACTCCTCTATACATGTGCATTGCCCCCAGAGACACTGTCTGAGTGGAAACAGATCAGGCCTGCAATATATTTACAGCACGCAGATTCTTAGACACCCTAGCCAAAGATTTGTTTTTAGGCAGACACCAGATCATTTTCTATTATTAAAAACCTCTGCTAAACTGAGTACAAAAACTCAGAAATGCTGATCTCAAATTAGAACCACAAGATAACAACATGATGGGCCACATGATGTTGAACTGGAGTGACAAAGATATAGAGAGGCCTGTGTATCTTAATTTGAAATAAACACAAATGGCTCCCACTTCCTTGCATGTCAGAGCATCATCATAACAGTCAGTGGGAAGTGAAAAAGAGAAGGAGAAACCATGTCATGAGCAGGTCAACTATGATGTGTGTGTCTGATAAAAACAAATAAAATGTAATAGAATCATATAAATCAGAACTTAGCTCACAGAGGTCTAAATCTCACCATAAGGACATGCCTAGGAAGAATGACTGAAAACAAAAGACCTGACACCGATAAAGTAAGTCTGACTCAAGACAGGCTACTGTCTTATCTATAATAAGACAGGTTACTGTTACAGGTTACTATAATAAGCAACAGTTAACCAGACTTTAAAACAACCTAAGACAATATGGTTCCAGTTCCCCCAAACATCTACCACATTTCATTCACAGTTGATTTCTCTTGGTGAAAAATCCTAGCAGATAAATGTCTGGAAAATGGACCTCTAAGGTGATAAATCAAACAGCCAATCATTCTGTCTGACCTTTACTCTGAATGGTCTGCCATGACAAAGCCCCCATAAAGAGAAACATAAACAAGGCTATGAAGGCCTGAGTCCTCAATCATGAGCACTGCAACAACGCAATGCAGGTATTTGCAGGCATAAGTTTGTTGTTTTTAAAGTACATCAAATGTGAGAAGTGCTATTGGTTGTGTGATTTAGTAAATGCAGTTGGATCACAACATAAAGGGTGCATTACTAATCTGGATTTTAGCCAGCCCACAAAAAAGGTAAAACAAAACATTTACTAATTGAGCCCGGTGTGGAATGGAGCCCAGGCAGAACTGCCAGGCCACTTAAATGACAGGCATTGTCCAGCATTAATGTCTCGAACCAGTTATGAGGAAACTGCAGTAAATTCACAACCCCAAACCACATGTTGACAAACACACCGCTGACTATGCAATTAGATGACCTTGCATTATAACGTACTCCAGTGAGTCACTTTTTTTTTTTTTTTTTAATGCAACACATCATACTTAGCCTGGCCAGAAATAGTGCTCGTGTCGCGATCATTGAGAACCAAATCTCGTGACGTTTCTCAAAAAACTGGAGAATCTTTCAGCACATGCTGAACCTAGGTCTTGCGAAGGCTGTAAACATGGTATCCCAGTGTGAATATGCTACAAATATGGTTATTCAATCGACCTGTTGTTATAATCGGCTTTTAGTCCACAAATTTAAAGTGACTATAAACATTTTGTGTAACATTGAGTTATGGCTGCTGGTAATATGCGCTTTCTTTTTCCTTGAAAAGCGTCAAAAGCTTAATTGCACTGTTAAAATAAAAATCAGCGATTTCCCCAAAGTTATAGAGCTGCAAAATAAAGTAACAGTGAACTATAAGAAAAATTTTAATTAGGTTTACTGCCTTCCCCCGCTGCTAATAACAGCCATCTGACGGTTCCTGACATCTTGACAATAAATATTGGAATATTATTAGGTTTGCTAATTTAGGCTAGACCTAAATCGTTATTTTTGAACGGCTGCAGTAACAATAAACAGCAAAACTGGATTATTAAAAAAACCTTGTTCTTGTTTTACCTTGGTCAGCCTAACCTAAGACACCCATTAGCATAGTTAAGTTACCTATTCAGGTTTTAAATTAAATAGACTCTGCAGCTTTCAATATTGCAAATAAACAAGTTAAGCAGATACATGGGAGGAAAACTACTGAATAACCTACCGGAGGAATCGTGAATGGAATTATTTTTGTCAACCACGGCCATGTTGACGACGTTGTGAAAGGAATATCCGTCATAAAAACCGTGTTTGAGTCACGACACATTAAAATAACACAACAAATACCTAGGCTAACTAGAAACCACGACGGTGTACTCGTAACTAGGGTATCAAGGACCCATCGCTGCTGCTGAAATGCTCCGCTCACATCTTGTTGATCAGAGCTGCATGTCGCTTCCGCCAGCGATCATGTGACAAACTCACATGACAGTAGCGTCCCGTCCTTTCTTTCAGATTTGCTGTTTAAGGAAAATATCAGTTTCTCGATGATGTATAGACATTTTATTACACGGACTCGTTAACATTTAAAACATAAATTCTACCTAAAAGAGTGAAGAATAAACGCAAACAATAAATTTTGCATCAGGATGTCGGCAATTACCAAACAAATCCCCAATGATAATTTGCTCTAAACAATGTTCATAAGGAAAGCTATAACATGTTATTAGTCACATCCACTACAAGCAACGACCCCGAATAAATAGTCAAACAAAGCAATGCATGTGTGTGAGTGCAGAAAATTCAATGGAAACCATTTACAAAAATTAACAGCACTGAAAGTTGACTATGGCTTGTTTCAGTAAATGGATTCCATATTTTAATTGTGAACATATAGGTACATAAAGAAACTCCTTTCAAGAACACCTGAAAAAAAATTGGAAATTAAATATTACATAACAGTAAGCATGGAATGTTAAATTGGTGATATGAAGTGAAAATTCTTGGTGGTCCAAGTGTGGGAGAATGCCTTGCTTTTCTAAATCGGTGCTATAATGGAAAGATTATGTGACAATGCCACACCTACTAGAGGATAGCAAGTGATATTTAGGAACAAAATGTGAACAGCTTATAAATTATTGCACATTCAAGGTCTATGAAATAAAACTACATTATCTTTGCAATTTACAGTAGCAATTATTTAGTTTTGATGCATTTTCATTTCCAAAGTTTAACATTTTTTAAATTGGAAAATATCTGACTCTTTAAGCAGTTATCATTAATAAATTTTTGATACTGTCCACTTCTACTCTAAATAAACGGAACCTTTGCCAACAAGTGCTGCAGATTTGCAACCATTTATTCAATGATGTCCCTTGTGTTGTCAAGTGACATTTTTGTTAAGTGAACAATCTTTAAAACATTTACTACATAAAGGAACTGATTGAAATGCTCCATCCCCCCCCAATCCCACCCTACCCTATAAACCGCATAATTCAATACCCTATAAACAATATAATTCCTTCACCTCCTCCCAGACATGGCTGGAGTTGTTCCTCTCAAACAGAAAGTTTACTGGAATTTTTTGTAGTGAGTTAGGGAGAAGGACAATCTCCTGAGTGGACTTATCTACCATCCAGAGCCTTATCGCGTGCAATAACTGCTTCATCAAACTTGATCATGAGTGTAGTTCCTTTATGCCAGTGCACAGTGACTTTGGCTGGGAAGCCACTATGAGTTAAAATGGCCTCCACGATGCCTCCAGTAAAGGCTGCACAGTTCAGAGTGCTGTTCTCCTTAGGTACAGATATGTATGCATTAATCAGGGGCTCCTTCTCTATGATGTAGTAGGTCTTATCATCATCGTTGGCTTGCTCCAGTTTATCTGCTTCCTTGCCAAACAAAGCTTTCCATACATTTACCTAGAGAGAATAAGGCAAGCAGGATGAGAAAATAAAGTAGAAGACAGGCAAAAGACAACAGATGAATGAAACGAGAGTCAAAACGTTATCAGAACAGAATTCCCGCCCGTTTATATTTTCACTGTCCTACCCATACCCTCATTAAAAGATCTTTGCCACTGTAACGCGAAACACACCTTGACAAACAGGAGAATGTTCAGCACTTTGGTTTCTCGTTTGCCGTTCTTCTCCCTCATGACGAGAACGTCCAGGAGGCTAGCGCCGACGCCGTGGCCCATGTCGGCCAAGCGGCCCTGCAGCTCGGACACGGAGTACACGCGGCTCTGGCAGTACTGCACCATCTCGGAGAAGAGGAGGGCGAACGCGCCCACACCGACCTCCGTCTTGGGACGCGTGAGCGGCCGCTCGAGAATCGCGGACTTGCCTCTCGTGAAGCGAGTCTCCATTCTGAAGAACGGGGCGGAAGTCGTCAACGAGAACGGCGGGCTATGTGCATTATGAAACTAACATAAAGTACGCTATAAATGCAACACTATTTCAGATTGTGTGTAGCTAGCTCAGCAATACTGTAGGAACAGATTTTGAAATCAACGCTGAAGCGACGTGGCTAGCTAGATATTAAGCATTTTGCTTGCTGGGTACTGTTCCAGTTGCTAGCTAGCTAGATTATCTGACCTACGTTGCTAGCTAGACAGATAAGGTTACGTTTTATCGTAGAGTGAAAAGAAGCTGCTCTTCTCAAAATGGATTTTATCTGTTACAATATAAACAAACCGTCATATATTTTAATTTGTGCTTACCCAATGGTTAATGTCCTAATAATGTGAAGCTATATTATTGTTTCGACTAACAGCAAGTGGATGGGGTATATTTCAAAATAAAGGCCAGACGTCCAGAAACGTTTCTTGTGGTGTTTGCAAATTCTGTATTTAAAAAGCAGCTACCGTTCAATGTATTCTATTGACTCTTGTTGGAAAACATTGGGAATACAGCAGCGGCTCAGGTATACGAAATGAACGTAACTATGTACATGTGACTTTTATTTTGTTAAATAGAAACGTAGTTTCCGGAGTGGGTTTTGTTTAAATGACGTTCACGAACGTTAGGTTAGTTGTGTCGCAAAAGGCTATTCATTCAGGACTTTCACAAGATTGAGATAAAGTTTGTAAAGATCTTAAGACAACTTAAGGTCGGTGACAGTTGTTCGCTTGTTAGGTTAACTGTATTATACAGCTAAATGCTTTTGTATGAACTGATGAAAGTTTTCAATGTTAGATTAGATAGATGGCTACATCTTTACGTCATTATCGAAAACTAATGTGCTTTTTGGCTCGTTGCCACTGTTACATAAGCATGATTCAGATACTGAAACGTGTCAGACACTTGGTCACGGCAAAGATGAAGCCAACAGGTAAACCATATTTTCTTTAAGAGTTCCCATAAGGTTGTAATAAGAAACGGTGCTCTGATATACTGTGAATTGATGCTAGGCTGTGTATTGTCGCCACGTCACCAGATGATGCACTTTAAGACTTGCAGTAAATGCACAACTGTTGTGGAAAATCTTTTTTTACAGCTGAGTACGTTCTCGCGTTAATAGTGTCAGAGTTCCGTATGCCTGTTCCATGGGGAGAAATAAGAGGCAGGATTTGGGGTCCTGATGATGGGCGTCCAGTACTGTGCCTGCATGGCTGGGGCGACAACAGTGGAACGTTTAACACCCTGATTCCACTGTTACCTAGAGGTAAAGTATCTTTTCATAATTACCCTGGAAACAGTCCTAATTAAATTCATTTTTATTCATATTAATTAGATTTTGAAGCATTCTTTCTTTGCTACATCTCTCTCTCTCTCTCTCTCTCTCTCTCAGATTTGAAGTATGTGGCCATAGATTTGCCTGGCCATGGCTTCTCCTCACATAGACCTGCAGGAGTTTTCTACACCTACCCTACTTACTTTTCAGATGTGCGAAGAGTCATAGAAGGTTTGAGTCCTCTGTGTTCAGTCCTGTTACAATTGTATCACAGCACCTCCCGTGTCCACAGTGGACATAAGATGTGAACTAAAGGTGTGCCACTTGGAAGACCTATAGTGTGACTGAGTTTTATAGTGCTGAATTAATTTCACATGGACACAAATGAACATTAAAATAGACTTTGCTATGTGGAAGGTGATTGACCACTAATATGTTGTGTCTGTGTACAGTTCTTCAGTGGAAGCGCTTCTCCATAATAGGACACAGTATGGGTGAGCTGATGTTTGCTTTTCTCAACATAACTAAATTATTTTTGCACTTAAGACATTTACATACAGTTTTGGGGGAAACGCTTATATAATCATACCAAGCGATAAATGAATAAGGAGTTGGTCTTACTTTTGTCTACTGGGCAACTTAAGTCTTTTGTGGAATGCCAGCATGCACATTATGGACATTATGTATCACTGTTAAATTGAGGTAGCGACTAGACGTCAGTGAGGTAAAAGGTTTTTCTGATTGTACTAATGAGCTACCATAGTCAATTGGTCAAATGGAAGCTTTTACACATGAAAATGTTTAGCTGGTTTTGTGACTGGCTCCCACAGTTGCATATTCAAATTTCATTATCCAGCAATTTAAAATGTAATTATAAACAGAAACATGTCGGCTCTGGTATGAAAATGAGCAAGACACATATGTAGTCCACATTGCATTTAATCCGTTCAGATAACCTTTCCCCACTGTTTTGTCTACCCTCGGTAGCTATTGATGTACTGTAGGACCTCCGTTATATGGCGGCAATGAAGTCGTAGGAGTTTATGTAACAGGTTGTTTTCACAATGACCTATACACCACAGAGACCCATATCACATATTGAATGACTGGTTGGTCTGAGTGCACAGCCAGTGTTTGCTGTGAATAAAGTTTTGATCAGTATGTATATTTAGACTTCCAACAAGATAACTGCTTATAGATATCTGTAATTTGCAGAATCCTGGTGTCTGTTGACATAAACCTGGGCCTTTATAACTTTGTTTCACTATAGGTGGCAACATAGCTGGAATGGTAAGGCCTCATCACAGGTTTGTTATAGCTGTGCGATTGTATATTAATTATGGTAGAGGGTCAATGCTTGTTTTGCTCACAGCTCTTTGCTTTTGGGCAGTTCAGCGTACTGTATCCAGAGATGGTGGATTCCATTGTACTACTGGACTCTTATGGATTTTTGCCAGCAGACACAGTGCGCACATGATTCATCACATAAAGCTAAAACATATAATGACTATTAAATAATTACAGTATTCCTCACCATACAACATGTTAAAAATGACCATTTTCTACTGTTTAGACTATAATAATTAAAACATTTTACAAATTTACACATGGGTATTATTTCTGTTTCCCACATTTTTTTCCCTTCTTTGCTCATTCTGCTTCTTTGGTTATAGACACAGCTGCATAAAATTATGAGAAAAGGGATAGATGAAATGACGGAGTATGAAAAAATCATGGACACCAGGAAGGAAAAGGTTTACTCATACGAAGCAGCCAAAGAAAGGTAAGGACCTCAGCCCTGTAGTCTGTCAGAGATGATCTCTGGTTTGGGGAACATCCACCATGCCTGTAGTTTCTCCCTAACCATGTCTCTTTTTTTTTTTTTTTTTTTTTTTTTTTTTTTTTTTTCCCCTTCCCTTCCCTAGACTGAAGGCAGTAAATCCAAGTCTTTCAGACCAGTCTGCTCAGATCCTTCTAGAACGGGGACTCAAAGAGTTCGAAGGAGGTTGTATGGCTGCCTTTTCCACTCGCAGTATTTCTAGAGCTTCAGAGTGGTTAATGTCCTAATAAGTACAGTACACTAAATGACAGATCCAGCATTAAGTCACACATCACTTATGCCGTTCCTGTGTTGTTTGTCTAGCACCTGTACATTCATTTGCATATTTTGCTTCAGCGTTCAGGAGACAAAGGTCTGTCTGTAATCTGCAGGCAGGTGGACATGTTTTTAGCCAATGGATGAACCCATAGGCATGTCCTTCAAACAGTCTATTCCACTATCACCCGCGACTACCATGCTTGGACTTGAAGACATGCCCATTCAGACACAAAAAGTCCCTACCCATGAAGGAGTCTCCACCTCCTCTGCAGTCTACAGACAGACCCCGTTTTCTAGCTCGTTACATGCTATGCCGGAGATGTTCTATGCTACTAAGTTGTTGTTCTTGAGGTTCTGCACTCTTTAAAACTCTTTATCAATAACAGATTTCAATGAGCCCACTGATCACAGTCTAAACAGGGTGAATTCATATTAAACAAAGGTCATAACATTCTAAACAAGCAAAGTGAATTCCAACTTATTCAATTCAAACTTAATAGTAATTGAGTGATTACATCTTTATCATAATTATTATAACAGTTTTTTAGCAAAAATCTTTGTCCAAACCAACAGGAAAGGTTGAATATTTTACAATGGGTTTTATAAATACCAGATCTTTTCTTTTCTTTTCTTTTGAAGGAGTTGTTTTCACAAGAGATTTCAGAATTAACCTGGTGAGTCTGTCTCTTCAAATTGCTTCATTTGGTCATTTCTTGTATTATGGATTTAACCCCTTTTTTCCTCATGGTTTCCAGTGACAAGTTTGAGACCATTTCTGTGCTGTCATATTTTGTATCAGTTCTATTATCAGTTTATTCCTAGAGTAATTTCCTGTGCAGAAAACTGATCAATAACATATTTCGGCAATGGCAAAAATGGCTAACGCTGTAAAAGAGTGACCTAAAATGCATTCCTTCTCAGCATTGTACCCATCCTTCCACCTCTTGTGACTATTGCTGCTCTTTTTGATGGCTGGTGCTGGGGGTTGTTTCAGACGAACACTGCAAGGTTGACCCTGGAGCAGAGTCTCTACATGCAGTCACAGATAAAAGCTAAAGTGTTAATACTGTGGTGAGTTCTGGTTACAAACTTTACCCACTTGACTGCAGTCTGGGTATAGTTGACAAGTGTGACACTTATTATTACTGCACTGTATGGAGATCGCCTACTCAAGTCTTTGTAGTCCATATGGAGGACTGCAGGTACTTCTTCTCTGGCATTTGTTTTACATGGTCATGATATAATCTGGTTTCATTCATTAGATTGAATAATTTATTTTTAAGAATGTGAGTTCATTGGTGAAATCAGGAACTGTTATGGAGGGTTGGGATAAATACTTGGAGTGGTCCTTGAAAACTGTGAGTCCAATCTGCAGTCCTCCAGTGATGAACTTGAATCCCTAAACCACTTGGCTCCTCACATTGTATCTGACCTGATGAACATACGGATGTAGACTGATCCCAATTCTTTAACACGCTCTTTAGCCTTTAAAATGTGATGCTTTTTTAAATATAAATCTGACCAACTCTGTTCATTTACAGGGCGAGCCAAGGTTTTGGGAAAAGCTATCCACAATTTATGCAATTTGTGGATTATACAACTCAACTACGGAAGGGCTGGGATAGTTTAAAAGTGAGTGCCTACCTCATTTATCCTACTGCATTTAGCTCATACACAGAGACACAAGTCTTCAGTATTTGTTCTGTCTTCTGTTCCCCTCTCTCTCTCTCAGTCCACCATCATGACAGTCGAAGGAGACCATCACGTCCACTTAAACAACCCGGATGTGGTGGCACCCTTCATCAGTGACTTTCTGCTGTCCCAGACTTCTGAGCCCACCGCTGGGGCTCTAGGCACCAGTCAAACTGCCAAATTATGAGTGGGGTCCCAGCCCCTTGATGCCTAGTCAAATTCACACTGCTTAACACACTTGCTTTTGTAATTATTATGGAACTCAGTGGTTCCTGCTGATTTTAAATTCGTTTTGTATTTGATGACTTAAGTGCCATACAGCAGGTGGGGGTATGCGGATGAACAAAGCGCATGGTACCCCCCCCCCGGGCTATTGTATATCCAATAAATAGTGTGCAGCTGCTAATACAGGTACAGTGTGGTGAAAATGTTTGCCCCCTGTCTGAATTACATAATTTGTGCACATTTCTAATGCAGAATGATTTTGTCTTAAGTCAAGACCTAATAGTGCATAAAAGGCAACAAAACAGCATGATGGACATTTTATGCATTTTTTAAAGAAATAATATTCAACACCCAAGTTTTTCACCTATGTGAAAAAGTGATTGCCCCCTTCCTTTCAATAGCTGGTTACACCCCCTTATCAGCAATAACTGCAACTGTTTTCTGTAGTTAGTGTTTAGTGTCTCACAATGCAGTGGAGGAATCTTGATCCCATTCTTCCTTGCAAAACTGCTTCAACTCAGTGACATTTGTAGATTTACAAGCATGAACTGGTCCCGCCGCTACATTTCAATAGGGTTTAGATCTGGACTTTGACTGGACCGTTCCACAAGTTGAAATATTTTGTTTGTTTAACCATTGGGAGGTAGACATCTGTGTGTATTTTGGATCATTGTCATGTTGCATGATCCAACTGCATTTCTGCTTCAGTTCATGGACACAGGGCCTGACATTTTATTTTTGAAGAATTCTCTGATGACACAGAGCAGAATTCAAAGTTCCCTCAAAGACATAATGGCATAGCCAGACCATCCCACTACCACCACTAAAGTAAGAGAGTATGGAGCTCTTACTTTGAAAAGCATTGTTAGGTTTTTGCCAGACATGAGGGCAGCCAAGGTCAGCCGGAGAACTCAACTTTAGGTTCATCTGTCCATAACCCATTGTTCTAAAGCTTAGGAGGATGATCTAGGTTTTTCTTGGCAAACCTGAGAGAAACATTTACATTCTTCTTTAGCAGTGGTTTCTGCTGTGCTATTCTGCCATTTATCCCATTCTTGACTATTGTGTTCCTGATGCTTGAGGCATGAACACTGACCTAATCTGAGGCAAGAGAGGCTCACAGTGGTTTAAATAATATTGTTGGATTCTTTTTCACTTCCTGGATGATTTTACATCCACTCCTGGGGATATTATTTACTGTTCCCAGCATTCCCCTTTTGGACAATAGGGCATTGTTTGACGTTCGATGGAACACCTTTTCATACCTGAAGATCGGGTAATTGATACTTTGCACACTAAAGACATGAAAGAAAGAAGCACCAAACTTTTGTGTCAATTTCACTGCCTATATATATATGTGTGTGTGTGTATATGTGTATATATGTGTGTGTGTGTGTGTGTGTAATATATATATATATATATATATATATATATATATATATATATATATATATATATATATATATATATATATATATATATATATATATATATTGTTAAAAAAGAAATGTGCACAAATTCAGGAATTCATACAAGGGGAAAACCCTTTGTCACAGCAATGTATTTTACAGTTGAATGCGCTGTACAGTTTGGATGTTTTGTATGCTAGGGTATAGTACTTCCATCCTGCAGTGCCACACCCCTGCAGAGTTTAGTGGCTTTGATGATTTGATGCACAGGGTTCAGCTCCTCAGCTGATCACAAATCCCTTCATGGGTTAGAGGCAGAAAAACACTCAACTCTGCAGTGTTGTGACACCTGTGACCTCTGTGACTCCCAAGGTGCTCTTCAAGAAGACAAATTCTTTAATATGCCACAATGGTCACTACATTTGTTTATTTAAAATAAATCTGTAAGGTCATGTGTGTAAGTTTACAAGTACTTATTTTGTAGAATGTTGTTGCTCTCACTTAAAAAATTAAAAAGCACAACAAAACAATTGCATGTGTCTAATGTCCTTCAGACTAAGGCATCCATGTCTCCTGTGTATAAGTCAAGTCAGAACCATTTCAGCTGTCAGTCCAAAAAAACAAAAATATAGCTAATCCTGATCACTTAACAGCCAGGACGCCCTCTAAGAGGAAACTAAATCTTTGTGTTTTATTGGTCATGCAGTATATGCCTCTGGCGACACAGTCTGAAAGCTGTGCAGAGAGGGCTTTTCTTTTGTTAACTTGTGTAGGAGTGAGTAGGAGATTATTTTGCAATGTGTCATGCATGTCTGAATGCAGTTTGTGTGTGTGTGTGTGTGTGTGTGTGATAGGGGGGTGTTGGAATGTGTCATTTATATGTTGGGATGCAGACAGTATGTGAGGAGAGGAAAAGAGACTACACTGAATGCAATGTTTGTGTGAGTGTGTGTGGGAGAGGAGTAGGCTTAAAACCATCCTGTGTCTCATAACTCCCTCTTAATGTCTGTTTAAAGCAAACTCAAATGAAATCCCAGATACTATCAGTCTGCTCCTGCTACTGCAGAGCGAGAGGGTCAGGAAAAAAGGAGTCTTATATAAGACTCTTTTTTCGCCCTTCCTTCGTCACAACCGGAGCTGTTACTATAGTTACACCCCCACCCCCCCACAGGGATGGCACAGCTGTGACTAGGAGAGCGTGCGAGCTCACAGACCCTCGTGCAAGGCATCAGAGTGCTGTATCTTTCCATTCACCTTCATAGCCTGCCACAGGTAATCGCCACACTGCAGCACCAGCTTTTTGCCATCGTGTTGGCGTGTCGAGCTGTCTGAAGTCACACAAGCAGCAAGCGGACAAGAAAGGGAGAACACAGGTATGCGCAGATATGCAGCTGTACACGTGATGTGTAGGTGTGCTTTAGGTCACGCATGATGGAAGTCATATAATGTGCAAGTGGCTGACTAAATGTGTCTATTTAACCTGTATCATCTAGTCATGTTATATGGACACAATGTGGGTATTGCATGGTTTATACTGCAGCATGCTTTAGTAAATGACAATGGCTGTAGTGATGAAGTTGTTTTGTTCCTCAGTCCAAGAACCTATGATGTTTGGAATATTTTATTTAATGTATAGCATTTTAATCTGTTTTTTTCTCATATTACCTAATATTTGCAGAGTACATACTTCGCCCTTTTCTCTCATTCTCTCTGTTGCATACAGCACAATGTCCTGGATGTTTGTGGACTGGTTCGTCCCAGTCTATCTGCTTGTTTCGGTTCTGGTGCTGGCCGGGTTCGGGGCCTGCCTCTACTTCCTGGAGCCTGGTCTTCAGGACGCTCACAAGTGGAGCAACAAGTCCCTAAAGCACCAGCCTCTGGTGCCCACACTGCATGACCACCGAGATGAAGACAGCAGTGCGCTTATATGACACAACGTGGAGGATAAAGGGATGTCCTCGGCGATGAGCTGACACGTGCAAGACAAGTTCACCAATATTTCCATGACTGGTCTCTTACATTGAGAGCTCTCTCATAGTTTGAAGTTTTCATCGGTTAACACATAAGTGGTTGAGAATGAGTGCATTTCTAGGAGACACTTCAAGCAATTTTGGAGGATAATCTAAGTAGCACAAGCACTCTTCTGTTATAGTATCTTAAAGCTTCTACAGTTGGTGCTCTCAAAGTATGGGAATTTTCTTGAATTTGGTGCATAAAACCACATGTATGAACTGACAGCAGACAGAACATTCCATAGAACTAGTAATATAGACTGGTCGAATGTTATGGAAGTACTTCCAAGTCACTTTGTTAATTCCCAGTTTGTGTTTATAGACAATACTTAAAACTGCAGGAATGCCAAGTGTTTCCTACTGCATGTTCTGTGTCACTATAGTTCATGTAGTAGACGTTTTTTTTTAAAAGATATTATGTATTTGTAATTCGTCATACAAGGTTTGCACCATTCTTTTAGTTTGAGTTTCATGGGTAAGTTCCACAAAGGAAAGAAACAACCAGAAAACAGCTATTTAGCAACTGGTTGAATACCAACCATTTTGTGACCTGTGCCTAATTTATAGCAGATTTTTTGCCCCACATATCTTAACAGTTCAAATTCATATAACAACCTATTATGTTCATTGTGGTCACCAAAAGTATGACTTATATCTGAGAATAGATAAATGTGATTAGGTGATGAGATATTCATGTTGAGTGCTACAATGTGCTATCTAGATGAAGTTTTACAAAAATCTTTTTTAGATAGGAATGTCAGTCTTTGCAATAAATGGCAGAATATTTTAGCAGTTGTTGAATAAATGTGAGGCAATGTCAATGTTTAATAACAAAATGTGCTTAAATCTCTAATACTGTTAATAGTCTGTATGTTTGTAGCCTTCTGTGAAAATACTAGGCTATCTCATGTTTCTTCTTATTTTAGGAGCCAATTTGCACAATGCCTGCTTATTTGTGTTTTATTTATTCTAAATATATCATTTGGATAATATACATTTTTACAACTTTCATTGTAACATTGTAATTACATTATATTGTAATTACAACACTACATTCCTCTTTTAGTGATAGATTTTGTTTCTTTTAAGTGAGTTGCCTGTTTGTTTTCACAATAAATGTAATACAGTAATAAAAGTGATCAATTTTAGGTAAGCTGTTTTTATCCTAGTGTCATTTTAAGTCAAAAAGAAAAGCTGAATTTATTTGAAACTCTCAACAATTAAAAGAATTTCAAGACTTTGTTGACGTTCTCCTTCGTCGCAGTCCTCGGGACATTTCACACGCCCTCTGCCGTTCATCAGGCAGGGAGCGACAGGGGTGGGTGAATGAGACAGCGACGCTTTAGACGAAAAGAATGACGAGAATGTGATTCTGGTACCCACCACTTCCTGCTGCCCATTTCTCTCTCCCTCTCTCTCATTCTTTCATCCCATCTCTCCATTTCCAAAGTTGGGTGCCGACAGAAAACATCAGGTCAGTTTTAATCCTATTTCACATTTATTTACTGTGAACAAAAATATATGTAGCCAATTGCGTTTAAGTAGAACGGTTTTATCTTTGGCAAGATAACATAATTAAGATATTGTTGCTTAAGCGAATGTCCGTGTGTAAACCCCACAGGTTTTCGCTACACCTTTTTTCCATGCACTGCTTTACTGACCGTCTAAGACGATTAGTCTTTGCGTAAGATGATTTAACCTTGCTGATTTCCTTTGCTCTTGCTGCTATCCCCTGGCTCTATCCCAAGCGCTAGATTAACCCCTCCTGCTGCTGACCACTGCCATAGGATGAACCCTAGAGAGCTAGACCCCAGCGAGTCCCCAATGTTTCTAACTCCCTCCTCACCAACAGACGTCTCCTTACACCGCCTGTATGTCTCCTCTCACCCTCCTACAAGACTCTCTCCCTGTCCCCAGCGCCTGTCCTCCACGTTCCCGACTCATCCCTCTCCATCCCCACAGCACCTCTCCCCTTCTTCCTCCTCAGTCTCCCCCGCTCGTGGGTCCTCGAGTCCCGTTCTTGCCCCGTCACGTTCACCCACGTGCTGCTCTCCATCCTTCTCGCCTGTGTCCTCATGCTCTCCTACACGTGCATCCTCTTGCCCGTCTCCCACGCCCTCTCCATCTCCTGCAGTACAGCTTTCCCCTTGCTCTCCGCCACTCCGATCGTCGCCCCCTGCGCAAACATGCTCCCGAGTGTTTGTCTCCCGTTCCCCTACTAGACTGTCTCCGCAGCCCATGCCACTCTCTTCTCCCATTGTCCTGAAAAGGCCCATCCACATCTCCTCATTCAGTGACAGTGGAAGTCCGCTGGAGCCTCCAAACTGTGCTTTGCCTTGCAGGTATGTGTCCTCGTTTGTTCTAGGTACCAGGAATTTTTGGGAATAACTAATCTTTATTCATTTTGCAATATATTTAATGAGGTGTTAGAATGAACAGAACATAATAGGCAACGATTATAGCTCCCCAGTTCTCCCCAGTTCTCAATATTGTTTCTTCCCTCCACAGAAAATCAGTATCCGTTTCTGATATGGAGTATTCCGGGCACTCTACCCCAGTGGATCCATCTTTGAGTTCATCTGAACCAGTGTCGACCAAAATTCTTCTCCAATCCGGAACAGATAATGAATACCTCATTCACGATAACAAGCCATGCCACTCCTTCGTTAAGCAGGATGACAAATGGCAAATGAACAGTAATGGGTCTGGATTGACAGCCACACCAACCAGTGACAGGCGGGCTAAATCAATCCCTATCTCCATCTCCAAGATTCAGCAAACGCAAACGAGGCAAAGACAGCTGCTCTTACCTAGGTATCAGGACCCAGGCATACATCATAAAAATTATATTTTGGCAAACAAATCGACTGAAGGATGCAACGCCGCTAAGAAAGAGACCATAAGTCCCCAGAACCTGAGACACATAGGAAGAGGACCACAGAACCTTGCATTCTATAAAAGAAAACATCTAACCCAGGACCCAGTCTTAATTCAAGCCCGGCTAGGCTTAAACAAAACAGGGAGGACTGTGAACTCAAGGCCTTTCTGCAACAAGTCAAAGACAAACATAAATCAAGGACTTGTAAAGACTCAGAAAGACGGGGATGGCGCAGCTGCACTGCCCAAAAAGTGTGTGGAGGGAATTAATAACAGTTTTCAGAACCGTCCAGCATCTCAAAGACTTTTAAAAGGATCTGTGAAAAATCTACCTGCCGATGTTCTTAAATCAGTACATATATCTTCTTCATCCTTATCAACTAAAGATCTGGAAGAGTTCATGTTTACTAGTTTAAAAAAGGAAGATGACAAAAATTCACCAAAACAATCCAGAACAGTGGTTCCCTTGTCTAAATGTAACAGCAAGCCTCAGTTCACAGCTTCAGACACAGGTTCAGGCATCAGTACAGCGAATCAATCCAGTCGCAGGGATTTCTTTCAGTTCCCTTTGATGAGCGATGGATCATCTGCTGGAGCCAGGTGGTTGGGCAGAACATGCAGACCTGAAGCTGACACCAACAGCACAGGATCTAATTATACATACCCACCCAGACAACTCAAGGGGATGGACCACTTCCCTTTGAAGAGCAGAATCTGCAAACATGTGCTCAGAGAAGCGGGCAGTTTGTCTGACAGTGGGCTCATATATTCAACATCTGCTCAGGCATGGAACAAAGAGTCCTCCACTGAACAATTAGGGAGGAGAGTAGATCAACAGAAGAATGAGTCCAAGGCATCACAAAAGAGCAGCAGTGGTTCCGATACAGATTCCTCCAAGTCTGATTCAAGTAAAACGAGCTTCCAAGAAGGTGACATACATTCTAGAGGACAGAAACGTTTACAGGTGCGGAGAAAGCAAGGTATAGCTTGTAGCACACAGTCCACTGGCATGCAAAATGCCAGGGATCAGAGGAATGGTAAAGTGATTCAACTAGACTGCAGTGATCTCTTTCCAACCCACTTCCCACATGACCCATACACAAATCCCAGCCTGCAGGCACACACCGATAGGCTGAAATGTCCCATGGATGCATGGACATCCCGACTGCCATTCTCTTTAGTTCCTCAGCAACAGTCATGCTGTCTATCCAGAGCTGACAGTGGAACAGACAAAGCATATGAACAGTCATCAGAAGAAGAGGAGACTAAGGACAGTTTAAAAGCTGAAAAAAACTATTTCTCTCAGTTAGACCAACAGGAGGACTCCCTACAGTGGAAGCCATCTGTTTCCGAGGAGATCGAAAGTGAACTTGAGATAATGCCACATTCTCATATATATGCATCTGTCGGTGAGTATCAGACAAAAGACATTGGGGAATATGATGATCATGAAGTTCACCTTATCTTTTGAAAATCAAATATTAGCAACTGGGAAGGGAACATATTTGTTTTTAAGGGTGTAATCACACCCAATAGCACTGTGCTATATATGTAATCTAACAGAAAAGCATCTGAACAAAAAGTCTCCAATCTCATGTGACCTTGCTAATATTTCTTATTGGATCATAATATTCAGAAATAGGAAGAACAAGTAAGCTCTTTATGTAAATATATTGACATTGTCATGTACAGCAAATAATCTACAGCAAATAATGCCATGTACAATATCATGTACAGAAATGAAAATGTCCTTTAATCCTGCTCCTGGAGCTCTATCCACGGCAGAGACTAATTCTAATTTTAAGATGACACAGCTGGCACATCTGATCCTCAGATGCTCCCGAAAGCAGTGATTAGCTGGGTTGATTGTCTCAGGTTCAGGTTGACACTAACTTCCCCATGCAGCCGGCCAGGCACCCTGCTGCGCCTAAAGCCGCACAGTTTGGCCATAGAACTGCCACTCGATTGTGCACTGAGTCTATGATAGATAACGCTACGTTTGAGAAAATGTGTGAAAGAGAGCAGTGCACCACCTTATCAGGCCAGGCACATGCATGCTGCCACATGCAAAGATAAAACAGGCTGTGTGGCACGTGGCTCGCCTCAAACATAAACACACAGCATGCACCAGCACATACCGTACATTTACAGGCCACCAAGCAACGGTGAGCTGTGCGGATGGCGCACATGCAGGCAGCATGCACACAGCAGTGTCACGTGGGACAGCTGTGAAATGTGAGTAGGCAAAATATCTCTACAGTGCCAGGTTTTCTTAAAATGTATATGTATATATCTGAAGGAGATTCCAGTGTGCTGGAAGTAATATATAGAGAGTTTGGCAAAATTTCCGTGAAGTACACAAAGTTTACAGAGAAACAGGACATTTCATATAGGGGTCCTTGGTCAGCTATGCAAACAAATATAAATATAAATATAAATATAAATATAAATATAAATATAAATATAAATATAAATATAAATATAAATATAAATATATAGTTTTGGAGGAGCTGTCCCAATGTACAATGTATGTCATAGCCTGGCCTGTTTGCCTTAATCATTTTGATTAAGAGTATCTGATCAAAAATATGAATAATGATTACATTTATTATTATAACAACTTTTTTGGGGTTTGGATTATAAAATAAATAATGACGACAACTTAAAATGGAAGTAGACAGTTTAACTCAAGAGTATGTACATTCGTTTTTGGGTAAATAAATATTAATGCCAATAATGAAGAATCAGAATTAACCAATCAAAGACTAAGTACACTTAATCTTAACAATAGCGAACGATCCAAATAGATCGTAGTTGTGGATTCCTGAGGAATACTTTCATTCATAAAAGTAAAACGTCTTTTGAACTGTTGCAATATGTTTCCTTAAACATAGTAAACATATAATGGTAAACATAAAAACAAGCAGTTTAGAATTTGACAACCAGCACATAAAATCCTATAGAGTTCTTATGAGATATAAAATCAATATTATACATGACTGAGGGAAAGAAAAATTTATAAAGAGAAAGAGAAAAAGCAACTTTTCTGAGCCGAAGCATGATCTGCGCATGCGCGCTGCATCACCCCGTCCACCGCCTTGTCTCCTTAGTAACGAAAAAAAGGAGGAACGGGATAACGAAGAGATACCGAGCTGAGATAATAGGAGAGGTGCACTGGCGAAAACAGAAGTAGACCGACCGTTCACAGCATTGCTCCGGAGAAATATAGCTGTTTCGTTTTCATACTGGAACGTATTTTTAGCCTGGTTATTTCCTGCCAAGCTCCGACGAATCTGTACAGCAGTTGGTAAGTCGGCGTTCTGCCTGCTGTTAACCGTAACGCGAGTGCGTGAACGAGTGATGAGCACAATGGACAGCCGGTCCATTGTAAATTAGCACTGGGGATGCTCCTCTTCCTCCTCATCCTCATCCTCATTTTCCCATAGCGAAGTCATGAGAATGATGCGCTGCACTGGCTGGTTAGATCAATATCGCCCGGGACGTAAAACTGGGTTAGCTAGCTAACGTGAAAGAGCATTAAAAGACAGAACGTAGAGAACATGACCCTCGGAACCGATATTTATTGGCGTGTGGGAAAATCGACACTTGTAGGCTACGAATAATCCTGTTAAAGGGGGATTATATAATACGTTATTTTATTATAATTTAGACGACATTTGTCTTAAATTGGGGACGTGTCTACTGGGATAGTGACAGTGGGAGTAGACAACGTTGAAACTATATAGACTGCATATGTGTTTGACCTCAAGCTTTACAAAGAATGGGAAATTGCGTTTTGGTGAAAAAAAGGATTAATACTGAACCTTTTTGGCTAATAGTAAAAAAAAGCTGCTATGAGCGATATGATTTGTTCCCTCAGGGAATTTTGTTCCTAAAATTGATATTTGGGCTACTCTCCAAACACTTGGCCTAGATCTTAAACAAGACAGTGCAGCACAGTTTGCATTGTTTTTGCATTTACAACTCCAACTTTGAATATAACACAAACTGACCACACTAGACTTTTATGATGCTGTTCACCATCTCACTCTTGCGCTCTCCCGACACAGCCATGTCTGAAATCGTGCCTCCGGAAGTCAGACCCAAACCTGCTGTCCCAGCCAAGCCCACCCACGTGGTACCATCCGCCAATGTTCCCCATGTCCATGGATCAGGAGCGGCAGGTCAAGGGTCAGGAGGAGGTTCCACTTTGCTAGGATACGTCGGAATAGACACCATCATTGAACAGATGAGGAAGAAGACCATGAAGACAGGCTTTGATTTCAACATCATGGTTGTTGGTTAGTGAAAGCCTCTAGTAGAACACAACTTTGGGGTCTGAAGGTACCATAGAGGGTCAAAGATCTTAAGTATGATGTAAACATTGATCTCAGGAATATCATCATTAGGGTCGGGATTATTGTCATCATTAGGGTTAGGATTATTATGCTTTAGTTTACAAAAGCACATTTAAATGTGAATCGGCAGGAAACACTGCACAAGACCTTTTTATGGATTTCATATCCCAAGTCCTTTTCCTTCATTCTCTCCACCTCTCTTTGTCTATCTGTCTTTCCATGTCTCTATTTTTCTCTTTCACACCCCTCTAGGTCAGAGTGGCTTGGGGAAGTCCACTCTCATCAATACTTTGTTTAAATCTCAGGTGAGCAGGCGAAGCTCTGGGTGGAGTCGTGACGAGAAGATCCCCAAAACTGTGGAGATAAAATCTGTATCTCATGGTAAGAGAACTGGAACTCATCTGATGTGCTCGTGGCATGGATCACATCAAATGGTAACAGTCTTATTGAATGAAAGGCTTGTTTACAGATCAAACAATGCTAAATAGCCCAACTAGATTTCACTCACTATTAGCCACTCTAGCATTTTTGTATTAACAAACCAGTAAGCAAATTAAAAAATCTTAAGAAATAGGCCCATTATGTGTTTGAAAATGTAAATGAAAAGTTCTTCGCACTGAGATCACAGCACAGTTAAATATGTTTCTAACAGATAAGGTCCTGATGTTCTCACTGTCATGAAGTCTCCTCATAGAGACAAGGGCTTATTGTCTGTCCGACCACAGACAGACTCCCAGTCAGCCTGGTGCTGTGTTCTGTTCTGGACGAAAGCGAGGCCTGACGCTGGATGCTTGCTGGCTGTCAGTGTTTGTGTGCAGCTGGGGAACAGTAGTTTATGGCATCCGCTACATACCCTGAGACTGCTGTTTGTATATGCTGGATGTTTCATATTTGGTGGCTGTGCAGACAGACGTAGCACAGTATCGTTGGCAGTTGGTGTGAGTCTGGAGAAAGGGACTACGCTTTCACAGAGGTCTTTACGTGTAGCAAAAAAACATGTCCTTTGTACTGCATATCTGAAAGAAATGTGTGTGATCATTCAGTGTTGTCAATGTAGTCTTTGGACTGGTTCTTAATATCCATGAGAAGATATTTGTGTTTTGTTGGTTGGAAACATCTCTGAGATTTAAGGTTTGCAGATCTGAAGCAGTAGATCTGGTGTAATGCATTTTGAGCATTTCCCAATAGCCCCGAAAAAGCAGTTTTCAAGTCAACGATTTTATAAGTGTTTACTGGTGATAACATCAGTGCAATTAAGAGAGAAAAAGGGGATCCGTTTGTCAGTGTTTTTTTTCTTACCTTTGCAGCTTTACAGTCTTTGCCCAGTGTATGTTAGTTGTTAATAAAGGCTCATGTGGGTGTGGCCTTGGTTTTTCATACTGCAGTGATTGAGGAAGGCGGTGTGAAGATGAAACTTACAGTGATTGACACTCCAGGATTTGGCGACCAGATCAACAATGAAAACTGGTGAGTGAGGAAGTGTGTTCATGGGATTTTGAGGAGCAGGGAGTGTGTGTTGGTGAGTGTGTGAGTGAGTGGGGAGGTGATAAATATATGTTTGGTTCTTATTTTTTAAACCAATCTTTTGAACTTGTTTTTTGCTGAAAATCTATTCAAATTATTATTTTTCCTGCCCTCTGTATTTGAACAAAGCTGTTAGCCCTTCCTTCTGTAATCCAAAGCTATCCTCTTGTGTTTAAAGCTGGGAGCCCATCTCTAAATATATCAATGAGCAGTATGAGAAGTTTCTCAAAGAGGAAGTGAATATAGCCCGTAAGAAACGTATCCCGGACACGCGGGTGCACTGCTGCCTCTACTTCATATCTCCCACTGGACACTCGTGAGTACAGCCATACCACAGACAAAACATCCTGAAAATCAGCAACCATCATGGATAACATAAAATCTGCTGTGCTTAATCTAAAATGAAAGATAGCAATAAGGTGAAGTGGCTGTGCGAATGCGCATAGTGACTTTACAGTAGGGTTGCACAGTCTTTGGTTAATTGTTTTCACAGAGTTAATTGTTATTAACTCTTGCAGTACTGATATTGTAGAAGGCTGGAATATGCAAATAAGCCCTCCCCTCTAACCAATCATTTTTTCCTCACTAATCTCTTATGTTCCATCTGAGAGTTCTGTGGGTGTTTTGATAAATCATGGCATTCACAAGTAAAAAAAAAAATTAACCCTAATTTTAGTCAAAATAATTCAGGCCAATCTTTAAGAATATTACATCAAGAATTTCCCATAGTGTTTCAATATTTTTGATATATTATCAATTTTTTATTCAATATTTTAAATATATACATATATAATTTATATAATATATAAATAAAATATATAAATATAATAATAAAACACAAACAGTTTCAGACCACAAATAATGCAAAGAAAACAAGCTCATATTCATAAACAACACAGTACTAATATTTCAACTTAGGATGAGTCAAGAAATCAATATTTGGTGGAATAACCCTGGTTTTTAACAACAGCTTTCATGCGTCTTGCTTTCCACCAGTCTTTCACATTGCTGTTGGGTAACTTTATGCCACTCCAGCCACAGAAATTCCAGGAGCTCGGCTTTGTTTGATGGCTTGTCACCATCCATCTTCCTCTTGATCACATTCCAGAGGTTTTCAGTTGGGTTCAGGTCTGGAGATTGGGCTGGCCATGATAGAGTCTTGATCTGGTAGTCCCTCATTCACACTTTGATTGACCTGGCTGTGTGACATGGAGCATTGTCCTGTTGAAAAAACTAATCAACAGACTTGGGGAACATTGTCAGAGCAGTAGGAAGCAAGTTTTCTTACAACACACTTTTGTAAGTGGCTTGACTCATGTGTCCTTCACAAAGACAAATCTGCCCGATTCCAGCCTTGCTGAAACACCCCCAGATCATCACCAATCCTGCACCAAATTTTACATTTTACTTTTCCCCATTAAGAACCTTTGATTTCAACTCCTTTGGCATGCTCTGTAGCTGTATTTTAACTACACTTATTTATACTTTCCATCCAGCTAGTTCTATAACAAGAGAATAGTGATGACAGCAGCAGTGTTTGTTTACACTGTTGCTGGTTAGAATAGGATTTTGTTAAGGTGATCACCTGTTCAGCATCTCATTAAGTAGAATGAGGTGTGTCTGGCTTATGAAGGAGTTCAACAAACACTTGAATGGATTGGCTGCAAATCCAAACAATGTTTATAAAATACAGGTCGGTGCCAGGCCAAGGCTCCTTCCGGCCACCAGAGGGAGGCCTCGAGTCAGGCACACCACTAATCAGGCTTAACGCCCAACAGCTGGGCTAGACCTATATAAGCCCTGTGACCCAGTCACTCAGTGTTGGGTCTTTGCCAAAGTTCTAAGCAAAGTGCCTAGATGGTAACGTTGTGTATTGAGGTCTGTGAGCCCGTGTGCTGTGAGGGTGTCTGTGTTTTTACATGTTCCCTCTCCAGTTTTCCTCCTCAAATTTGTCTCTCTCCCAAGGCTCCTCTTAGCTGTTACAGTTCCTCCCTGTTTTCTGGTTTTGTTTGGGAAGTTTTAGTTTGGTTTTCCCCAGGACATCGGGGCTGCCATGCTTCCAGGGGTGTCCTTGGTTCTCCCGTTTCCCATGCGCAGCATAGTGTTTAGTTTTATAGTTTATGTCTGCCTTGCAACAAAGCGGCTGGGCTTCAACTCGCCTTTGGTTATTTACTTTTCTTGTTACCTGTTCCACGATCTAACTGTTCTGCACACGGGTTGCTCACCCAGTAGGCTGTTGGTGTCATCACCTAGCTGACCTGGGTTTGAGCCCACCTTACTATATATATATATATATATATATATATATATATATATATATATATATACACACACAGTGGTTAGGCATACAATCCAAACCTGGATTCAACTGGATTTCCAATCCAAAAAATCCAAACCTCTGTGGCCCTGTGTGAAAAAGTGATTGCCCCCCTGTTAAAACAATAACTGTGGTTTATCACATCTTTGGAAAGCTGAGTTAAATTTCTCTAGCCACACCCAGGCCTGTTCTCAATCAAGAAATCACTTAAATAGGACCTGCCTGACAATGTGAAATAGACCAAAAGATCCTCAAAAGCTAGACATCATGCTGCGATCCAAAGAAATAGAGGAACAAATGAGATACAAAGTAATTGAGATCCATCAGTCTGGAAAAGATTATAAAGCCATTTCTTAAATTTTGGGACTCCAGTGAACCACAGTGAGAGCCATTATCCACAAATGGCAAAAACATGGAACAGAGGTGAACCTTCCCAGGAGTGGCTGACTGACAAAAATTACCCAAAGGTTGCAGCGATGACTCATCCAAGAGGTCACAAAAGACCCCACAAGAACACTCCACCATAAGAAAGAGACTGGGCAAAAATGCATGGCAGAGTTCCAAGACAAAAACCACTGCTGGACAAAAAGAACATAAAGGCTCATCTCAGTTTTGCCAGAAAACATCTTGATGATCCCCAAGACTTTTGGGAAAATACTCTGTGGACTGATGAGACAAAAGTTGAACTTTTTGGAAGGTGTATGTCCTGTTACATCTGGTGTATAAGTAACACAGCATTTCAGAAAAGGAACATCATACCAACAGTAAAATATGGTGGTGGTAGTGTGATGGCCTGGGGCTGTTTTGCTGCTTTAGGACCTGGAAGACTTGCTGTGGTAACTGGAACCATGAATTCTGCTGTCTACCAACAAATCCTGAAGGAGAATGTCTGGCCATAAAGCTGAAGCGCACTTATGTTCTGCAGCAGGACAATGATCCAAAACACACCAGCAAGTCCACCTCTGAATGGCTTAAGAAAAACAAAATGAAGACTTTGGAGTGGCCTAATCAAAGTCCTGACCTGAATCTGAGATGCTGTGGCATGACCTTAAAAAGGCGGTTCATGCTCGAAAACCCTCCGATGTGGCCAAATTACAACAATTCTGCAAAGATGAGTGGGCCAAAATTCCTCCACAGCGCTGCAAAAGACTCATTGCCAGTTATCGCAAATGCTTGACTGCAGTTGTTGCTGCTAAGGGTGGCCCAACCAGTTATTAGGTTTAGGGGCAATCACTTTTTCACACAGGGCCATGTAGGTTTGGATTTTTTTCCCCTTAATAATAAAAACCTTCATTTAAAAACAGCATTTTGTGTTTACTTGTGTTGTCTTTGTGTAATATTTAAATTTGTTTGATGATCTGAAACAGTTACGTGTGACAAACATGCAAAAAAAGATAAGATCAGGAAGGAGGCAAACACTTTTTCACACCACTGTAGTGTGCATTATGCAGGTCTAATCACACAGGCAGTGTGAGCACCCACTGGTGTCCCTTTCATTTTCTCCATTTCTCTGCCTTCCCTCCTCTCTGTCCATCTACAGACTACGCCAGTTGGACATCGAGTTTATGAAACACTTGAGTCGAACAGTCAACATTATCCCTGTTATTGCCAAAGCAGACACTCTCACACTTGACGAGAAGACTGAGTTTAAACAGAAGGTGAGAGGGAGATTGCGTAAAGGCTGGATGGAAGTGCAGAAGTGCTGTATTATACTAATGTTACAGAAAATATTGTAATGCAATAAATATTCCCTACAACCTTCCCTTTGCTTATCCAGGTGAGGAAGGAGCTGGAGGTGTGTGGGATTGAGTTTTATCCGCAGAAGGAGTTTGATGAAGACCAGGAAGACAAGAGTGATAACGATAAGATCAGGGTACAGAGCTCAGTGCTTGGAGGCGTCTCTTCACTCTCTTTCCCCCTAGAGTCGTCATAGCAATCACACAGACTCCTCTGTGTTGCTCTGCCTCTTTAGACCGAACTGTACCATGGCCAACTGTATCTTCCTTTAACTGCTTTTTGTCTCTCTGTTCTCTCTCCACTGTCCCGTGTTCTTCGATGCCCCACTAGCTGTAACACACTCACCCTTCATCTGTGTCATTTCGGCCTGTGATTTGCAACTGTCTCTCTCCACCCCACCCTTTCGTAGTTCAGTTGTTGAGTGTTGTATGTCTCAAAAAAAATCTCTTCGTATGCATGTGTGTGCAGGAGACCATGCCCTTTGCTGTTGTTGGAAGTGACAAAGAGTACCAAGTCAACGGCAAACGGGTTCTCGGGAGGAAGACTGCCTGGGGAATTGTGGAAGGTAGGCGTGCGTTTGTTTGGGCTGTGTCACTTTTGTTTTGCTATTGGCCTTTTCATCTAGATCATAGTTAGAGGTAACTGTCTCTCACGATTCAATCATATCCATGCCCATCCGTGTTCTGACCCAGAACTGTGGTTATGTAACACTTCTGAGGGACATAATAAATGTGTTTCTCCAATTTTATATTTTTTTCACTGTATAAATGTTTGCAAATTGTTGCAAAAATATTTTAAAAAACACTTTCAACAACAGTATAAAAGAAATATAAAAATCAGCATACATAAAACCCAAATCCATTGTTCATTCAGTAATCTGATAACTGATGGAACGAGTGAAGGTGCATTTGAATGTCTTCATTATGGGCATTCTGTAGTGAGTGCCAGGCGGTAGAAGAGGACAAGGTGTAGTGGATGGTGGCTGTTCAGGAGGACAGCCGAGCCCTTCCATCCTGCCCTGCTGCCCCGAGCTCAGCTGCTCTCCTCTGCTGAGTTCCAGTTGATGATGCTCTTTAGGCTTTTCTTAGGTGTCACGCTCAACTTTATAAAACCAGCAGCTCACTGAAAAGCATAAGGCAGGCTCTGTAAGGGTCTTTTAGGATTGATCAATATGAGAGAACCTAAGCTTCTTCAAACAAAACAAATGCTGTAAGTCCTGTTTACACAGCTAATCAATCTGGGGTTCAAATGAGGGTTCCGCTGCTTTGAAAACAATTTTGTCCTTAACGCTGGGTTTTTGTTTAAAATCAATAAACAAGCTTGTTTTTGACATGCTGAATCAATACAATGATTATTGCTTTATTGTATAGGGTACAAAGGTGTGTGTGTGTGTGTGTGTGTGTGTGTGTGTGTGTGTGTGTGTGTGTGTGTCTAAATTTGGTTAGATTACTTCAGACAGAATAAGATATAAGATTTCTACCTTTCACTAACCAATTGCAGCCCTAAGGCTGTGCATCTAGAATGCACAATGGAAAAAAAGAAGAAGATGATTTTGTGTGTGTGTGTTGTGAGCATGGGAATTGTCACAGTACTGTTGGTCATGGCTGGAGAGAGCAGTGTGTGTGAATCTGTCAGCTCCATGCTAACAGCAGTGTGTGTGTGTGTGAGAATCTGTCAGCTCCATGCTAACAGCAGTGTGTGTGTGTGTGTGAATCTGTCAGCTCCATGCTAACAGCAGTGTGTGTGTGAATCTGTCAGCTCCGTGCTAACAGCAGTGTGTGTGTGAATCTGTCAGCTCCATGCTAACAGCAGTGTGTGTGTGAATCTGTTAGCTCCATGCTAACAGCAGTGTGTGTAAAACGTAACAGCAGTGTGTATGAAGAGGTCACCTGTGCACTAACAGCAGTGTGTATGAAGAGGTCACCTGTGCACTAACAGCAGTGTGTATGAAGAGGTCACCTGTGCACTAACAGCAGTGTGTATGAAGAGGTCAGCTCCATGCTAACAGCAGTGTGTGTGAAGAGGTCAGCTCTGTGCTAACAGCTGATAGAGAGATGGCAGGGATCAGGAGTCTTCCACTTCACTGAACTTCCTTCTTGCCAGCAGAAAGGCAGTGTAGGAGAGAGAATGTGTGTGTATATGTTTGTTTGTGTGTGTATGTATGTGCGTGTGTGTGTGTGTGTGAGAGAGGGAGAGATAGCTACTCTTCTATTCTAGCATTTGGCATTTCACTGCTGGGAGACATTTGGAGGATATATTTGATGTCTGTCATCATATGCCTGGATGCCTCTTCTCATTACTGATACATGAGGCACATGGCCACAGATGCCAGTCCCTATGGCACAGTGAACTCTCATCATGTTTTGTTTTGTTTTGTTTTGTTTTGAATCCATCTTGCTTTTACAGCTTTATCTGAGTGGGAAAACTAACTCTCTGATGTGCTTTTCCTTCCATCAGTTGAGAACCCAAATCACTGCGAATTCTCTTTAATGCGGGACTTTCTGATCAGGTAATATTTATGTGCATAAAGATAAAAATAATATCTCGTCACAACACTTCTTATAAATACATTTATGGTAGCTTGGAGCAAAATTTACTTTTTTCAGTCAAATATTTCTATTTTTATATTGACACTTTTTCATAGATTGACTCAAAAAAAAAATTATGTATGTACAAAATACACAAATGCCCAATTGAATAATTGTTTTTAGTGGTTATATAACAAGTAATGATTGACTTTTGTTTCATAGGTCTCACCTACAGGACCTGAAGGAGGTCACCCATAACATCCACTATGAGACATACCGTGCCAAGAGGCTCAATGACAACGGTGGACTCCATCCTGTCTCCTCCAGCAATGACACTCAGGAAAGTAACCTGTGAAACAGGGAAAGGAGAGAGAGAGAGAGAGAGAGAGAGAGAGAGAGAGAGAGAGAGAGAGAGAGAGAGAGAAGGGGAGAGAGAGAGAGAGAGAGAGAGAGAGAGAGAGAGAGAGAGAGAGAGAGAGAGAAGGGGAGAGAGAGAGAGAAGGGGAGAGGGAGGGAGAGAGAGAGAGAGAGAGAGAGAGAGAGAAGGGGAGAGGGAGAGAGAGAGAGAGAGAGAGAGAAGGGGAGAGGGAGAGAGAGAGAGAGAGAGAGAGAGAGAAGGGGAGAGGGAGAGAGGGAGAGAGAGAGAGAAGGGGAGAGGGAGGGAGAGAGAGAGAGAGAGAGAGAGGGAGAGAGGGAGAGAGAGAGAGAGAGAGAGAAGGGGAGAGGGAGAGAGAGATTGAAGACAGAAGATTATAATCTTACCTTTCAGGATACCTATATCAGCGCATGCTCTCAAGCGTCCATTTTTGTAGAGCTCTTGTCTCAGTGCTTTAACTGTCAGAGTTTCTTTGCCTCTGCTCACAACTTCCTTATTAAATTCCCTGCACTTCCTGACAGCACACAGTGAGTCTGATGAGCAACAAGAACTCATCGGCTTTAGCTGGAGGTAGTTAGTCCTACCTGAAGGGTTTCTCAGCTGAAATCAGGCGCTCACTTTACTTTGTTACCATATCCCTTACCCCTATGTAAAGCAGCTACTCTTAGTTAAATTTAGTACTCTCAAGCAATTCTACGTGCCTCCATACGTGTGGATGACAACACTGCCGTTCAATTGAACACACCTACGTTCCCAACAGCCCTTATCCTCTGCCTGCCAAACCAAGTCTGGACACAACAATGGGCCGCCAACATACGTCTTGATGCACTCCTGTTACTGATGTTAACAACAGAACAAAGGCAAGCAATTAACTGTTGCTGTGTATTCAGACTGAAGAGTTTCAGTGAAGGTGCCACTTTACACACCTTTCCTTGGTGACCAAACACTCTTTTGGACTCTGGAATTCAGGACTCTCACTTTACACATATTGTACTAGAGTAGCATGCAGAAGCCTCCCTTTCCTCTGAACACAAGATGTTTCTGCAAGTTTGTATAAACATGCTTTATTTTCTCCTGTTTGTGCAAGTGTATGTGTGTGAAAGAGAAAAAGGGAGAATGTGCCTTTTCAGCTTTGAGAAGATTTGACTATTCAGTGGTCTCATTTGACCCTTAAACTACTCAAAAAAGGAAAGGATATAAATCATAACCTTTTTTACTTCCTGTGTGCCAATGTTTTTATCAGTGTGCATGTATGTTGCTGGTACAAAGGTATTGTGGAATGTTTGCGCATTTACAAAGGTGTTAACCATTTAATATGACGTTCAAAGCACAGATCAATTAAAAAACAATCCACTTAGGCAAGAGAAACTCACCAGCGTTTTACCACTAAATGTACACAGAACTAGCTGTATCACATTTGAAGTCCATTCACTTATCTTCTTTTAACCCATAAATCTTTGGATGAGAATAGCTCCTTAATTAATATGATTCTTCCTCATTAACTCCTCTTGTGGAATATTAAAACACATTTATAGTATTATTGCATTGTATTGTTGTATGTATTATTTATTACATTTTTATTTAATAAACGTGTTTTCCATCAGTTTCTAGATTCCCGTTGACCTTCCTATATTGTTTTTTTAAAGTCCACATTTGTTCATCGTCTGCTCTCGTGTAGTTCATAAAACCTGTTCTGCCACCAGGTGGCGCCATTCGCCAATAAATAAACCCTCAGTTGTTCATCGCCACGACGCCACATTAAGTCGAGGGAAAGCAGCACCACGTGTAATCAGAACAACGGAAATGCTGTTGGCGTGTAGTTTCGATATTTGTTGCATAATGCGGCGTTCTGGATAAGAAGGCAAATGTAGGTTAGAAAATTATTTTATCGCCGGGCAGTGATATAAATATTGTTTTAATTTGACGGGACGAAAGGGCGACAACTTTTTTTAATCGCGGGGTCTAATCAGGCATTTCATTTTCACTCGTATGCACCTAAATATATAGTATAGTGACAAGGTAGTGCCCTTGTTTTGATGAATTTCATTTTGTTGCGCTGATGTTTCTGCCGCCATTTTTGCTTCCGTCCACAGTCCCTCCCTTTTCCTCACACAAAAGGGGGAGGAGCAAATCTGCACGTTTTGCGAAGACAAAAAAACGAAGACTACCGTGTCGAGTAGGCTGCTGGATTTTACCGTTACACATAGCATTACGTCCTTGCTTTTCTCTATTGTTATTTGCTCTATTGTTATTGTTATTTTTAAAAGCTATCCACTACTCAATCATTTTCATGCACGTTTTGAACTACAGTGTTGTTAGTTTGAGATGTGGATTGACACCCTTTTGTGCAGACTGATTCACGTAAATTCAAATGGGCTAATCAAGTAATACCAGACAGCAGAAGTTGTTGCTGACTGATTGTCATCGCTTAATGACAAGTTTGAGTTCTCACCCCACTGTGTCAAATACATGTCCTAGTGTGCAAGTGTGAAAAACCCCCTAGAGGTCTCTGGTGGAACTACAGTTGACACAGTGGACATTTTGGACAGGCATGAGACAAGCCTCACAAACAAAATGGCAGATTTTTATTTATATATATATATATATATATATATATATATATATATATAAACACTAACACACACACACACACATATACATATATATACATATACATATATACATATACACACACACACACACATATATATATATATATATATATATATATATATATATATATATATATATATATAAACACTAACACACACACACACACACATATACATATATATACATATACATATATACATACACACACACACACACACACACACACACACACACACACACATATATATATATATATATATACATATACATATACACACACACACACACACACACACACTGTGTCAACTGTAGTCTCTGGTGGAACTACAGTTGACACAGTGGACATTTTGGACAGGCATGAGACAAGCCTCACAAACAAAATGGCAGATTTTTATTTTTATTTATATATATATATATAAACACATTAACACACACACACACATATACATATATACATACACACACACACACACACACATACATATATATATATATATATATATATGTTTATATATATATATATATATATATATATATATATATATATATATATATATATATATATAGCTGTTGTGTGAAATGTGCACATCACTGCTTAAACTCTTAAACTCTTGTGTTTTTAGAAGTTGTTTGGCCCCCAGTATTGCTGTTTGTAAGACTTAATAGTAACCTAGATTTGGCCCAAAGATCAAATACGTTTATTGTTTCACTGAAACGTTTTCCTAAAAATCTCAGGAGAAATCGGTCTAATTGGTCCATTCACGAATATTTGGGAAATTTGGAGACAAAACCATTATTGTTTTTATGCTTGTTTTGATTCTCGTCTATACAAACGTCTGTCCCTTTAAGACGGATAACGTAGACTCCTGCTTTAATTTAGACAAAGCTGAAAACCATTTTTGACAATGTGCCTCAACAGACTCCGCCCACCTTCCCCCAGCTCTCCCTCCCCCCTCCTCACTCGCAAAATATCACATTACCCCCCCTCCCCCCTCGCCATACACCTATTTTCGCGTTTACTTTCTAATCCGTTGAAAATTCCACGATTGTCCGTCGTTGCTTCTACACCCTCCACTACGTTTTATCGCGAACACTGTTCTTTATTATGCGACGCGGTCATTGTAGCCAGTGGTTACTGACGGATGAGGCAGTGGCGCGGCCCGGGAGAAGGAGGGTTCTGGAGGAGGGAGGAGTGATGCGGGTTACATTTCACTGCCGAAGAGGGTTGTGCTGGGGCGACCACAAGAAAAAACGTTTACTGGTTCCATGAACTGACCTAAACATCTTTTGCCTGGAAATGTAAGCCGAAAAAAAAGCGTACGTATGGTATACAATACAAAACACCGTCAATTACCGCAATATTGTTTTCTGCTCTTGAACACTGCAATAAAGGCCTTTGTTGAGCTACGGATACAAAAAAACAGACTTGCAGTGAATGAGATAAGCAAGCATATAACATTAGCCAAATCTTTATATGCAATAAAGTTCGCCTAACGAACTGAACTATCAACGGCTTGGTGCACCTTTTCTCTGTCAATATTAACCCAGTGTTCTGGGTCGCATTTCAAAAGTTTTTTAATTTTATTTTATTTTATTGTAATAATCTCAGTTTTCTTTTCGATTGTGGGCAAACATCATGCGGAGGCCGGACAGCGGGTAGGAGGCACTTCTCGTCTCTCAACCTCCCGCGAAACCCCTGTCCCTCCCCCTCGCGACAGCGCGCGCGTGAGAGAGCGAGCGAGAGAGAGAGAGAGCGCGAGAGGAAGCGCGCGCGCGCCTGCCCCGGCGTCTACACCGTTTCTCGCATGCCGCTGTGAGACGCACAGCCCTACTGTCTACAGTCAGTCGAAGTGTGTGCGTGTGTTTGTGCGACTGTATCCAATTCCGTCACCGTCCCACGTTGACTATTTACGCTAAAAGCGCGACACTTTCGTCAGCTTAAAAAAAAAAAATTGAACCCGTGGATGTAAACAAATAGTAAAGCTACATCCCCGCGGTTTACTGAGATTCTGGATGTACTGGGGATAAACGCGCGCGGCTGGTAAAACATTGGGTGAGTTTTTAACACTTTATTAACCTGACTTGTCTGTGTCCCGAATTCCTTTTGCTTATGTCATTTACATTCATACTTGTTTCTCAATATTTTAGCATTAAAATATTAATCTTAACTGTACTTCGGTCATTTATCTGTATGAGTTTGGACTACTTCTTTTTAGCCTATGCACCCGGTGTGAGATTTAATATAGATATGTGTCAGAAAAATCTGATTTTAGTACTCCTCTTTCCTCTAGAATATTTAGCTCAGAATTCTTTGTGCAATTAATACCAGTGTTTTATGTGAGTTTAATATTTTTTAATAATCTAAGATTTAGATTAAAATCTTAATACAGTTTATTGTCTTAAGGTAAGTATACAAATATGTTCAATTGCAAAATTTTGTAAAGTGTAAAAATGGAAAAATAGGACAACTTCCATTAATCCTTTGTGACAGACAACATATAGAATGCTTAATTATGTAGAATTGAATGGTAATTAAATGCTAAATAAAGTACATGACACCTTAATCTAAATAGTATCATCATAGTTCTTTGGACATATAACTAATGTCAGGACACGCATGGGGGAAAAAAAAACATGCCGGCCAAGAAAGTCCATTCACTTCTATGGATGCAAACAAGAAAGCAACAAAATTAGTAACGTCTCCTAAATTATTTCAGCCTGTCCCAAGGTGATGTAGTTGAACATTAACCTTGCAAAATCAAGAAATAAGAAAGTACCATAGAAGATATGGTGCTACCATATTGTCTTAAAATTTTAGAATGGAGGAAATTCACAATTGTCTGACTGACTGGTCAATAGAACTGTACCTATTTGAAACCACACAATTATTTGTATTCATTGCTTGCTAAATCAAATGTTTATGAAGGACTACCATTAGGTCTTGGTAACTTAGCAACTGAAGTGCTGTTGCTTCATTTAAAGCACTTTCCACAACAGGTGACATCTTGTGATGCGCAGTGAGCTAAGCCTTCAGATATTCTTAAAAATAATCTAAAATAGTAACCCAAGATGACAATAAAGTGATCTCAGTGATGGCATCCAAGTTTACCTAAGTTGCTCGCTGTTCAAAATATGATTTTGATTTCAGCAAGCAATATTTCAGCTTGACATCTCCTTAAGAATTCATTTCTTTCTGCTTACACCATGGACATCTACTGCCCATGGGTGATAGGTGGATGTGTGTTATTGAAAGGGTCTTACTAGCAAAATGTTGATGTTACCTTCCAAAGCTCACTCTTCCTTAAACCACCACACTACAAGGTGATCGACCAGTCATAGTTTAGCAAACATAATGACACAGGCATCTCTGAGACGCTTTTAGGAGTTTGACCATTGAATGGCTGATACCTAAAAGATTTGGAATGTAAATTTTTACCCTTTTCCAAAGCCAAGGAGGGAGATGCAACATGTGGATAAAACAATTTGGTATGTCTCTCCACCATCTATAACAGTCTAAAATCACAAAGAACATCTCTATCTACCCCAAAGTTGATAGGTAGATGGCTAGAATGTATGACTAAAGCCAGCACTGCACTATTACAGTGGTCTTATATGTTTGTTGCATGTCATAGTGTGTGAGATGCTGCAAGTGAAATCAACCACAGTCCAATATAGACAGAGTGTGCTCATTTGAGATGAAAGTCAGGCTGTACAATATAGATTTTCTAATGATAAACCCACTACACTTGAAAATGACAACATTTTTTGTTATTTGTGTGAAGCTTCTTTTTGCCAAAAAAGAGACATCAAAAGGCATCATCGTTGCTGCTGCAATTCCACAAAATGTTCTTCTTTTGAGTCCCACATACTTAGTTTTAATTTCGTCATGCTGCTGGCAATCTGTAGTTGGAGTGCAAGTTGTGCAGAATTCCAGGCAACTTCCTATTGGTTGTTTTTAAATGTGCATCATAACGTTGGTCACACTGAAAGATTCTGGAATAAAATTTGTGACATTGCTGGATAAGATAGGCAGGCATAAGATAAGCATAAGGTAGGCATAGGCATAAGATAAGCATAAGGTAGGCATAGGCATAAGGTAAGCATAAGGTAGGCATAGGCATAAGATAAGCATAAGGTAGGCATAGGCATAAGGTAGGCATAGGCTGTCTTTGGTCGCAGAGACATCAAATCCTTCTCCATGGAGCATGACACATTGCAAGTTCAAGGCCCACAGATGTTAACTCGTAACAAAGTAATACTTTCATGATTTGCGATTGTTGTCTACAACAGCATAATCTTCCCATGGTAAAGCTGCCTTAAGTCTTTGTTGTTTTTAACTCATTGAATTTTTAGTATCATATTTTAAAGAATGCACTATGAGGCCAGTGACAGAAAGACCTGTCTGAAGTGTTTGGTGCACTGAAAATGTTTGAAAAAAATTTCAAAGAAATTCACATGGTAAGCCTGCGTAATTTATCAATTAATCTTCTGTGTGAATGCAATGTATTAGTGGGAAAATATACACATTTCCATGAATTGTTCAAACACACCATCCAGAAATATACAAGTTAATGAAATCCAAGGGTATGTAACAAGGCTAAGATGGCATAAACTGCAGTAGAATATCAACACCTTGAAGCTGGGAAATGTCCCCTTTGGGTAGAACAATCTTTCAAGAAGTAGGATGTTGTTGGCCAAGGCTAATTGGAGCGTAGTCCTGTTATAGATATCTGGATCAGAATATTGCATTTGTCAGGCTTGCTGTAGAGCAAAAGAAATGATGATGGTAATAGAGAAACACTAAATCCTTAAAGGCTGGTCTGTGAAGCTCGTCATCTGTGTATCTGTGAACATGTGCAGGTGTCATACCTCAGATGTTACCAGGGATACTTCAGTGTAATGTGAACAATGTGTGCATTAGTGGGCAGTATTCAAACCAGAACGTATAAATGAGCAACACAGAAGAAAGACTCGTGCTCAATAGTATCTTCACCCAAGCAAGTGGCCTATCTCACTCCAAGAAGTAATGCCAATGTAATTATTCTTGTAATAGTTTGAAGAATAGCTGTTGCAATTGGGAAGGGGCAGTGGTGGCTCAGTGGTTACGGTTCTTGGCTTGTGGTCGGGAGGGTGCTGGCTCGAGCTCCGCCACTGCCGAGTTGCTGTTGTTGGGCCCCTGGGCAAGGCCCTTAACCCTCAGTTGCTCCTGTCTAGGTCTGGGCTGCCTGGCAGTATCCTAGCCCACATCCGTTGCTGCTGTTGATGGCGTGGCAGTCAGCAGTGGTATTCCATACCTCTGTGTGTGTGTGTTTTAGAATTGCTATGTTACATTGGTATATTACGCATTTATTTAGTTTGGGTCAAGTAATGTTTTGGTCTTGTGATCAGCCACCAACACTACCGGATAGCTAATCAGTAATTAATTGGCACACAGCTCCAAAGATCCACATGATGAGTAGTTGAAACTTTGGGAGTTGTGCACATCAGGGCATCTGAGAGCCTCTGTGTGCAATGCTTATCCATGACTCCTTTCTCTGTGTTACAATGCAGAGACATTTACATGGATCATTGCAGAAGTATAAACCAGCCTGAAGACTGACAGGAACCTTGCTTTAGGTGGGTGGATTTAGTTCTGTAGGCTAACCTACAGAGCTGGTAGTGGAGTGGTTTATTTGGTTACAATGCCAATAGTAAATCCTATTTTTCATAAAAATTGAGTTGACTTGACCCATTGATCAATTCTGAAATTTGGATTTGGCAGGTTTACTGAGGACTTGGGTAGAGGAAGCCTGATTTTGGTACTTGGAACCACAAGCAAAGGATAATAGATATTGAAATAGATATTATAAAGACATTTAATCATATCTTAGAAACTAATAAGTTTGATTTCCAGTGGGATGGAAAACCTTTCTTTTGTCGTGTCGTGTTATTTTTTCACTGGTGCCAAAACCAGTTGATGCTGGGTTTATGTTGGTATTGTACAAGTGGCCAAATATGTGTGAGCAGGTTGGTCTGGTACACAAATCTCATAAACACCTTTCACAGGAGAAAATATAACATTTTATGAATTTTTCTAACATTTTCTATATGTTGTTGCCTTTTCTGTTAATGTCACAGTGGAACTGCATGGACTTCCTGCTTGCAAGATTCCACATTTTTAGTTTTTCATGCATTATGACAGTGTGCCTTATTTTGGTAACAAATCAGTTTGAAACAGACTGGAGTCGTATGAGGAACACGGCACAAAACTAAACTAGTTAATAAAAACTAAAATGTCAAGCTATTTACCATTCTTCAGTTGTATGGTGGTTCATGTAGTGTCCATGCTTGTGCCAAGAAAACACTAGTTTTCCTTGGAGTGGCTTTTTGTCCCCTTCATGTTCTTTCTCTTCCATAAGAGCCCATTTCTACAGTTGATTAGAAAATTAAACCAGTTTGTGTTTGTCATTTGAGTCTCTGGTGGTGAATGCTACAACTGAAAATCCTAGGGTAAATCATCTAGTATATACCCAGCATCATCCATGGCAATTACTTGACTTAATTTCTGAACAGAATTAGTGCAGTCCATTCTAAATGCAGCTGCCTGAGTCAATGCTTTCAAAGGTGCCTCCTTTAAAAGGTTCCAAAAAGGAACCTTGACAGGCATCGCATTCTGGACACTCTTCAGAGTCATCACAGAAGCCATAGCTGCTGCATACATGAGATCTATTTAATCATTTTACACATATGTAAAAAACACCACTTAACAGTGAATTAGACATGTTAAACAACTAATGTTAGTAGTTTTGACCTGGGCAAGCAAGCAAGTAAGTTAGTTATGGGCAAGCAAGCAGTACCTAGCGCTCTATTTAAGCTAATGTTAGCTATTTGCTATTTATGTTAGCTTAGCTAGTGCACTATGGCAATATCTTAAATACAGTAAATTAATAGTTCATCAAAACCTGAAATGTAAATATGAACAAGTAAAAACAAACATTCTTTTGTTAACGTATTCCTCAGGTTCCCCTTTTTTTTTTGTTCTTTCACCATGTTCCGGTATATATGTCCTCCCTCTACATAGGACACCCTCACCAATATGGTAATTATCCAGTACAATTAACTCTAAATAGTCCTCTGAAGGCGGCAGAGGAATATTCCTCAGTTTACTGCCATAATTTTCGAAGTCAAGCAATGGAATTCTCAGCCATCGAAAAAAGTGCTATGGGGTTGCCTTTGTCATGAAGGATTCATGCAATGCTGCCTTCAGATTCAGTCATAATAAGGTATCTTAGAAGACAGCTGACTTGGAACTTCTCAATGGGACAGCCTTTGTCTCAGGAGCATGCACACACTGCTGAGCATGGACACACTGCCTAAGACTTGGGCAGCTGCCTCCCAAATTGACTGCAGCATATAAGATGGATAAAAACAGAAACTTTCTTAATTTATGCTCTAGTAATGCTTTGCTGTGGCTTTAATTTTTATTTACTGGCAAATATCCAGAAAATGTTAACAGTTGTCACATATAGTAGCTTTTTTTTTGTGTGTGTAAGATTAATCAGTAATAATGAATAATGATCCTAGTTTTAGAGATGTAGAACTTTAAAGAAGAACCTTTTGGAAAGTACACTTATATGGCAAAAAGTATATGGCTATCTCACAGTCATACCTGTATGAGTTTGTTGGTCATCATTCCAAAACCTCGGACACCATAAAGTTGCTCCCCTCTCCCACAGCACTGACTGCTACCACACTTCTGGGAAGGCTTTCTACCAGATTTTGGAGTATTTACCCACTCAGTCAAAAGAGGTGAGATGGACAAGAACACCTGGCAATCCAGTTCCAGTTCATCCAAAGGTTTTCAGTGAGGTTGAGGTCAGGGATTTTTGCTGTAGAGCCTTCACACAAACTCATCACACCATATCTTTAAGGACCTTGCTTTGTCATGCTAGAACTGGAAAGGGCCTTTCCCAGACTACTGCCATAAAATTGGAAGCATATAATTTTCTGAAATGTCTTCGTATATTGTGCGTTTAACATTACCCTTCAGTGGAACCTAGTTCAAACCCTGAAAAATAACACCAGACCATTATCCCTCCCCCGCAAAACATTACTGTTGGCATTATTCATTCTCATGGCACCCTCCAAATCCAAATTTGTTACTCCAGAGAGCATGTTTATACTGCTTCAGAGTCCAGTGGTGGCATATAGTACATCATACCAGCAGACACTTGGCATTGCACATAGTGATCGTAGGCTTGTGTGAAGATGCTCAGCCATGGAGACCCATTTCATGAAGCTCCTAACACACAGCACTTATGCTGATATTGCTTCCGCAGGCGGCTTGGTACACTGTAGTAAGCATTGCAACAATGGATTTCTAAATGCTACACATTTCAGCATAAGCTGAGGTGGACAGACAGTATTTGGAAAACCAATGGAATGAATATGTAATATGTTAGATGGTAGTTTTAAAAAGAACACACAGATAACTTGATGTATGCTTATTGCTCAAAAGACAATTTAGGAAAGGTAGATCATTAGTGAGTATAATTTTTTTCTACCCAGTTTTCTCCTAACAAATGCTTTTTCTGCCAGTCAATACATCTTTCTGGCTTATTTTACACACACACACACACACATACACACAGACACACACACACACAGACACACACACACAGACGCACACACACACACACACACACACACACACACACACACACACACACACACACACACACACACACACACACAATATGATGTCGTAGTAGACCGTAACATACAAGTGAGGACAAATCACAAACATTCCTTATTGTGTGCTTTGAGAATTGAACAGGATGTTCTTTTCAGTGTGCTGTTTAAATGACTGTTAAAATTAATGCAAACATGTAAGCTGATAAAGATGTTCCATAACAACCAGGGTGTAGCTTACATGTAAATTCCTGTATTTGGAGTGGCCTTCTTAATGTTCAAGGTCACTGGATCATTCTTGTAATGTTAAGAATGGCTTTCCCAGCAAATCTCCAATAGCTACATATAAACTCCTTCCACCAGTGAGGCAGAATCTCTCCAGACATGCTCTTTAAACATTTAAACAAACAGATCATGACAGAAAAAACCCTTGTACAGTAATAACTGTAAAGCTGATCTCATAGCTAATCATTTTCCGGCCACTTGTTATTAATTAGTCAAAACTATGATGTTTATATGAGGTACCATATGAATGTTTCAGTATCATGGAAGTCAGTGTACTCTGAGTGAACCCCTGCTACTCTGTCTCCTCTGTAGGTTTCTGCTTGTGTATTCTAATAGCACACAGACTTTAATTCTGTCTTTCTTTTTTCCTGTGTCTCTTTCTAATTGTTTCCAATTACATAGCTCAAATTTCATTGTTTGGCTATTTTTAATTCAGAAACAAGCTAATTTGTTCCACAGGCATTACCAAAGCAAAAGGAAGTTTGACCATGTTTTGGCTATTTGTCTAATAAAATGAGTTTGATTTCCATTTGTTTTCATATGCATATGCAGTGTACATTATTTAAAAGAATAGTTATATTCACCGTTATCCTTGGTCAATTTTATCCACCCCTTAGTCAGTCTAGAATGGTAGAGTCCATCCTCCAGTAATTTTCCACTCACTCCTCTGCATTCACTGTGTTCACAAAGAGGAGGGGCATAGCTGTGCCTGTCTTTGCAACACAGTTTGGCTGTGCTGCTGTGCATGTCATGATCTCTAGTTTGGCTGTAGTATCTACTTTTTACTGTAACATGTAAATTTAATCAATGTTTTTTTTTTTTTTACAGAGGTTGTGGTGGTAAACAATTATTATGATCTAATACATTTGTAAGCTGCAATCAGATGAGCTCCGGATAGAGCATGTTTTCCTGCAGCCATGCTAATGCCACAGATCTGTAGTTTCAAGTGCTGCTTACACAGACATTTTGAATAAGGTTTGAAGCGAAGCTTTTGAGTTTAGTACATGACACAGTCTAGTCTAGTTTTACACCCCTGTATACACCCATGTGGTTTTTTTTTTTACTCAGCCAGCGTACGGGCTGTCTGAGGGTTTGCGTCACAGCATTTAATCATACCCTTGTTCTCTTTGTCCACTGGTAGTGGTGATCAAATTAGAACAAGGCCTGTTTTTTATAATCAAAGGTCATTCCTTCAGGGTTTTGTTACTGTATAAAGCTGTTTGTCATTATAAGTCCATATCATTTATGTGCTTTTTACACATTTAATTAAACAGTTATGAAAAGTAACTTTATTAAAAATTATAAAAGAAGATCAGTGCTAATCACACGTGATGCTAGATCCACAGCTGTAGCTGTACTAAATATGAAAAATGTATTGAAAAGACAAAAAGTATTTGTTTCGCAGTAGTTATGTGTGTGTATATATATACAGTTACAATACACACACGCGTGTGTGTGTATATGTGTGTATGTGTGTGTATATATATATATATGTGTGTGTGTGTGTATATATGTATGTGTATATATATGTATGTGTATATATAGATAGATAGATAGATAGATAGATAGATAGATATTAGACTATACTTTTGCTTGTACATAAACAGTAAAACAATTGCTGATAAACACCTTTTATTGCCTCCATCAAATTACAAACAAAGACCACCTGCCTTATCACAGACTAAACCAACCATAATCACAGAAGTTAGAGGTGGCATTAGCATGCTGGATAAACCTCTGACCTGTTAATGCTTCAGCTAACCTTCCTGATATGTATTTTATAAATAAATGAACTAACACCCCTAAACTGTTATACTGTGACACCAGGTTATACTGACATAAGCTCCAATGGATTAGGTGCAGAAATCGGGCATGGTTTGACTGCTAAATAGCCAGTTTAATACTAAACTCTAAATGCATGTTAAATGCCCAGAGAAAGGAAACAAGAATGACTGTGCTGCTGGGCGAGAAGGTGACGAACACAAGACTACTTAACAAAGCGCCAGAGAGAAGAGTCAGTGTGATGGCTATCAATCAGACTTTCATGGCTGGTTTTCTAGACATAGACTAGATCAGAAGCTTCTTGAACTAAATTATATTGTCAGTGGGGATTCTCCTTCGAAAAATCTAGGAATTAGCTGTTACCTGTCTGGGAGACTGTGTGTGGATTATAGGAAAGGTGTTCTGCAGTTACTGAGAATCATTCTGCAAGTGACCGGACTGCTGATCCACTATGCTGCAGTTCTCTATGCGCAGCTGCTGAACATATAGTCTGCCAGCTAATCTGGTGGCCATTTTGGGTTACTGCATGAAAGTGTGGAATTAATGTGCATGTGGGGGGTGACATCCCTTGAGCAATTTCCATTGTGCACAGTGGAACCTGCGTCTGCTTATTTAACCATTAATGAAAGCTTTCAGTAAAAGAACCCATGCAGAGCTCTCAATGTTTGTAAAAATATTGCTTGAGCTGTAACCCGTTTGTGAAATGGTTCTGTCCTTGCTTGTATTCCAAATATGTTTTACAGCCTCACAAGACTCATATATTCCACACGTTATTATGTGATTTATTGTTTAAGTTTAATGCTGGACTTGATTTACACACCTGGGTCTCATTACCACGTGTTGAAGTGCCATGAAATTTTAAGATGCATATTGAAATGATCCCTGCATGAAAAATCCATAGGTTTTCGTATAAAATAAAATACCCACAGTGAAGGCAGAGTTCAATAATGAGAGGTAAAGTGAGATTCTTGTTTGCTGAGTGAAGGAAAAAAAAACTGGGCTGAACTGCCTTAAACCAGTTTCGGCAGCAGAGCTTCCTGATTGGCCAACAACTGTATGAATAACTGAACAAAGCTGTTTTTTTTTCCTTCTCCAGGGTTGCTAGCTATTGTTTGCTTAATTACTTAAAAGTTTTCATTACTCAGTAGATCCTTGTAATGCTCTTAAATATATTGTTAACAATTGGATTTGATTGGATTTGCTAATGAGTTTGATAAATGCATTACTGCAGTTACCTTTTAGGCTGTTAGACCCTGGTTTGGTAGCGTCTTAGCATTGTAGAGTTCCCTAAATTAACCCGCCTGATTAAAGTCCTCAGCTAATTTCCAAGCTGTATTTGATTTGAAGTAGTTGTGTCTAAGAGGCCTAAATGCTCAGTTCTTCAGTTTTTGATAGCTAATACATGTGGATTTCAGTCTGTATTACTGACGTAACCTAGTGGGCTACTGCAATATGACTAGTTATTAATGATCTACACGCATAAACATAATCAGTATCTATTACCATTACCACTGTAAAAGCAGAAGTTGTATAATGGGAGAGGATTTTGCAATACTTGGCATGGCCACCAAAACCTTATGTTCTCCCCCTGAGGTTTCCAGTGTTGCTGTGTCCACTGCCACACATGGACTAAATCATGCACATTTATAATATTTTATATTTCACATAGTAGCATAATCATGAATTTGTTGATGATTTTATTGTTTTTTTTCCTGCTGCTGTGTGGCTACTAATTATGAGTAATACAGTGACAGAAATCATGCTGTGTTAACCTTTTGCATTGGTGTGTATGGTTAAGACTTGTCTCTGTAATTTAACAGCTGACTAAAGGAACACTAATGTCACATTTCTCTCAATCACACAATCACAGAAAGAAAATCTCCTAGTGCTTTTTCCCCATCCAGATCTACTTTTCTGTGTTTCTTTGCATGTGCATATTCACCCTCAGGAACAGTACTGAATCCTGCTAATCCTGCAGACAGCCTATGGGTATACTTGATGTCTGGAGCTAACCAGACATGATACTTACTGTGAACCCACAATTGTCAAGACACAATAAAACTACCAATAACTATGCAACTAATCTATTGTCTAATAATTTACTTGTGACATAAAAATCACCTTTTAGTTTTGCTTCCTGGTGGTCAAAAATGGTAATGCCTGTGACACTTTGCTGTCTTTGAAGATGGGGAGGGGTACTGTTCAGCGTGTAGAGTTGCCTGTTGTGTCTGCTGAGCTTTAATGTTGAAGTTTTACTAAATTCTGTTATTTCACCCATATATTAACATGTATTTAGTGGTGTCCTTCATACACCTTAGCAAATTGTGTATATGTTCAGACCTTTTCCTTTATTAAAGGAAAATGAGTTTTCATATGTTTTATTTTTATAAGTGCACCATAAGGGCTGTGGTGACCAATCAGAGTAAAGCATTTTAGCCTAATTCAAATTAGTGAAAGTTGAGAAGCAAATGGTATAGTCCCCGCGCCCCAAGAAGCAAATGGTATAGTCCTAGCACAGCTGCCCCTCCCTGACTCTGGTTCTTTTTGTGTTGCTGTGCCACTAGGATACAGCTATCTTACTATTATAGACCTTTGCTCAAACTGAAATGAAAATGAAACATTAGCTTTATCACTGTTACTAAGAAGCCATTTTATCATTGTCATTTGGCACAGGTGTAAACCGTGTAAACCAGGTGTAAATCATTTGATCCTGGTGGTGTTGATAACAATCATAATCAATTATCTTTTAGGAAATGCTAACCAGAATGGTGCCAAAATAGGCTTGTATCAGAATCACATTTTTAGATTAAGGATTTCTATCTTGTTATGTTGATGGTTTAAAATTACTGGTTTATTCTTGTGTTAAGTCATTTATTCAAATGGAGTAGTCCATATTAGTATGTCCTTTTTAGTGGTTGCAAATGGTATGTGCTCAATCATTCTGTAGTCTAGACTTATGTAGATTTGCAGAATAATCAGCTAAATGCCAAAAAGGGAAGAGAAATCTACCCTTAAGTGCACATTTAGTTGATTGCTTTTTCATTTTCTCATTTGTTTTGTGTTTGGGTGAAACGAGATCAATCTGGGAACTTGATTTTTGTTGTTGTTGCTAAAGGTTCAAGTTCAAGTTTGGTTTATTTGTCACATACACAGTCATACACAGTATAACTCACAGTGAAATGGTTGAGAGCGCTCTGTCCAAACTGAGGAAAAAGAAAAACAGGGGTGCATAGAGAAATATAGATATTCTATATATGTACAAAAATATATTAACAATGTAGGTCAGTCATGTTGTTTGATCTAGTGGGAGACCCTTTTCTTTTCACTCAGAGCAACATCCCCATTGCACATGGTACATTCTGAACATCATTAACCCTCCCCCCAACGTTTTCGTTCTCTTTCCCGATTCTGCTAACCAGAAGCTAGTCAGCCTGACAGTCAAAAGACAAGCATGTTTTGAGGACCTCTGCCAAGGTTACATGCCTTATATGCCTTTCCCCACACCACACTGATACCTGGTCCATTTCTGTGACTGTATCACAGATAAGAATTATTCATGCACAGATCATACAAACATATAATGGTTATCATGGAAATCATGCTAACTTAATTGTGTTGTCATTACCTCTTGTGTAAATGCTACTGTTCAAGTGCTAGACATTCTGTTTTTCACTGATCAATATTTTTAAAGATCAGTTAATTATAAATCACTCTTTGGATGTATGGTGTATTCTGTAATTCACTATGTAATTAGCTAGCTAGCTAATTGTCTGCGTAATTGGCTAGCTAGCTAGACAACAGAGAGCTCCTGACTCCTGAATTATCGGAATTTGCATTTGTTTAAATTTGTAGTGTTACTTCTGACGTCCTGTATGTGGGTGTGTGTGTGTGTGTGTGTGTGTGTGTGTGGGTGTGGGTGAGAGAGAGAGAGAGAGAGAGAGAGAGAGAGAGAGAGAGAGAGAGAGAGAGAGAGAGATTTCATGAATAAAGTAAAATCAAAAACATAAACCAATTGAAAGCATTACTTTACATTTTCATGGTCGCTATAAGATGCATATCTGTCTAAAAGCAGCACTAACTCATCAAAACAGTATTAGAATGGCTTCAGGGCCTTGATTGTGTATACGGGCCTATGTTCCCCTTCTGATGATATTTTGTAGGGTTCTGTAATGTAAGCCTATTAACAAAATAACAGGAAAATCTGACAAATCAGATTTTAAATTTTCACTAAGGTGACAAGCCCATAGCTGTCTAACCCCTTTTCAGCGTTCTGAAGAAGGGGTTGCACATTTGTTATTAAAAAAACCCCATCATTTCTAGGCACATGCTAGTTTAGCTAACTAACTTTGAATGGTGACTGCATCATGGGGGGGGGGGGGGGGGCATAACGAGTAACCTTTTGTATGCACTACACACCACTAATTATAAAAGTAGTTAAAATTGCAGTTACGTACACAAAGTTTCCAAAGAAACAGGAAATAAAACATTTTGGACATAAGTCAGAATGTTTTGTGGTTCCATATATATTTATTTTATTGATACTGTGATTTCAAAATGAGTATGTACAGGACCCAAATGACATTAGCTGTGGTGCCCAAAACGAATAGGAAAATGGGTGTTATAGGACCGAACTGGAATTATGGATACAATTTCATATTTTGACAAGGCTCCTAATTTCCTTGTGTTAAGATACTTATTAAAGACACTGACCTGCCTGAAACACATAACAAGCCATGCAGGTTGAACCAAGTTGTTTTCTGAATAATGAAAATAGGAAACCTTAAAAAATACAGAACACAAATGAATCAGGACTTTGTCCTGCTATGTGGAATGATAGAGACTGCATGTTACAGTGTCGTTGCAGGTGGGATTTAGTAGAGCAGTTCTTGCCCCGGCAAAGCTGGTGGCCATTTTGAGTTACTGCAGGCATGGACTGAAATAAAATGTCTGACTGAGGGAGGAGCAACAATAAATGGAGTGTAGTGCTAGTAAACTAGAGTTTTTACGCAGGACCTTGGAATCTATTGTTTACATTTTAAACAAATGCTTGCTTGATTTGATAAAAACAGAGTATGAGAAATGTGTGAATATAGGCTAAGCGCCTTACACAAATCATAAAATGAATTTACACAAAAATAAAACAATATAGCTTTCAGATTGACAGATGTATGAATAAAATTATGTCTTTTTACTAGAAGTTTACATTGTAAGAATTTATATAAAAGGTTTACCTGATTCTCCTGTGATCCTGTGAAGGCTGTTTTTTATAGTAGCTTCTGTTTAAAGGCATGATAATTAGTTTATGATTCTAGTTAAATCTGCCTCATTTTTGAAGCAGTAACTGTAAGAGATAATGAAATACTAATTGGGGAAACACATTTGCACTAGGTGATTTTAAAAAATGGCATAATCCAAATGTGCAAACAGAAACAAACACTCAGAGGAAAGGCTGTTTCCTTCCTCAGAAAAGGCAGATTTTGACTAGATTTTGACTTAAACTGTTTGCTGTCAAATGCTCCTGTTTGGCTAATGAACGAAGGAACCTGCTACAAGAGCAATTAGAAAAACTGATATGTTTGTTTAAGACAATATAAATTTTCATTTGTATTTTAAAATGATATGAGAGGTGAAAATAATAATTTTTTTTTTTTTCTTTTTTTTTTTCTTTTTTTTTGTCCTAGGGTTCGGCCATCATTATTTAATGTGATAGTGCTTTCAGGATCAGCAATAATAACTCGGTGACCAAAGAAAGACTCGTGGTAAGACTTAATAACCCGATTCCTTCTGTTGTCCTCTGCCCACAAAAACTTAACCTACAATCGGATCATTGTATTACAGCATTTGACAGAGCGGAGGTTAGGCAATAATGCATACAACATTTAAATAATTGCACATCTTACACATTTTACACGTTTCATCTCATTTCATCTTATACACATTACCTTTTTAAAAAAATGATAGCTGCAATAATAGCTAGTGTAACAAATGTTATTGTGGTTACAAATAACAAATGGTTGTATGGTTCATGTACTGTACCTCATGTCAGATCAGAACATATAGCCTATACCAGTAATAATGATGTTCAGTGTTGAAACAACCCCTGGATTTTAAAGGGAGTTCATGCACAGCATTTGACTACCTCTGCATTCTTCTGCATAAATTTCACATTTTAAAATGAGTTTATAAAAACTGCAAAAAGATTATAATAAGCATTTCGGAGTAGATTGTGGTAATAACAGTGGCAAAGAAGGCAATATTGGCTTACTCAGAAGCAGAGTTTATACTTTTTACCTACAACAGACTGGGTATCACTCACTGTCAAGTGTGTATGAACTGATAAATATGAGAAATGACTTTTATTGTAGAAGCTTTCAGTGAACATTTTGATAATGTTTAAACTTTATTATTATTTTAAACCATTTTACCAAACATAATAAATAAACTAATTATGCACAAACATTGACAATGAATTTAATTTTAAAGAGCATTTAGGTGTGTCTCAACACACCTAATAAATACTTAACAAAATTAAAACTTATGGACAATCGAATAGGGAACAGCAATAAAAAAAAAAACAGTAACGAAATAATTAAACTAACAGTGACGAGACTTTAAAAATAGTATTGACATCTTTAGAAAATATAGAGCTAAACTCTTATATGGAAAAATACCCTATTTTCCATAACCCTGTCCGTCTGGTCCAACCAGCTTACTCGCCTGTGTCTGGTGGTCCTTCCTCAGGGTCCTGGGGCATTTTTCTCAGGATGAGTAACACAGAGAGATGCTGAGAAGCATACACACTTTATTCAGAGATACATGAGTGTATATATAGAGGGGAAATCAGTTGAGTGAGTGTAAATATGTAAATTACATTGCCAGTGCAACATGTTCAAACATGATATGATATGCGGCATCTAAAATGAGACAGTCGTCTATCCCCAGCTCCAGACCATATTTGACATAGGCTTGCACCTATCTAAAAAATAAACATCATAATACAGCATGACGAGAAAGGATAGACAACTCTACTCTTCCTTTAATGTCAGGTAGAACATCACTCAATCTAATAAATGCCAGATAGCTGCCTTTGCAAAAATCACAATCTGTGAAACAAACACAAAAAACAAACAAACTGAAAATCCTCCAAGCTGTGCATAAAACATAGGAAACTGAATCAGCAACAGTTCTCAAACATTTCTCTTCATGCTGAAATTTGTTTTTCTGTATGATGAGCTTGGGCAGCTTGTCTCATGTTCATCTTAAAAAGAACCAATCTACCTGAGTGCAGACAAAAACATCACCACCAGTCAGTTGTCAGGGGTTGCTGCAATGCTGTCATGGTTCTCTCATCAACTGTGAAATGTTCCCAGCACTTCCTAGTGAATCATGAAAACAACCCCTCTTTCTGTCTAAAGAAGGATCACTTATTAGATTTTGTAACTGCGTCATTAGCATTCATATGTCATTTAAAGAGCATTTAGTAAAATAGCAATAATGACACATGGTGCGTATGAGCCATACCTTCACTCACTCTGCTCCCTCACTGTGCTAAGGGCCATCACACGGCCAGATAGGTTTGCACGTCTCCCCCTCCAAATGAGTGATTGCTTTTGCACACTGGTCTGTAAAGGTCAAAAGCTCTCTTTCTGTCTCACTGTTGTTTCCATTCCTTCAAATAATTCATGTTGGCCTGTGCCTACATTACAAAGTGTGCTGATGCTAAATAAACACCAACATGCTAAATATTAAAGGTGAAAAGACTGGGTGCTGAATTCAGTCATTGGGTTTTTTGTATTGATGGTTTTGTGAGATGCTTTAGTGCCAATTGTAAAGTGACAGCACTATTTTTCAAGAATCTTCAAAGTCTGTAGCCATTGCTTTTGATTGGCCTGCCACTGCTGTTGGAACACATTCAGTATTGTTGTTAGTATTTCAATTCTGAGATAGCATAGAGCATTAGCTAGTTGACAAACATTGGCTCCAAATGTAGATGCAATATTTCTGACAACATTTACATTATCACATGATGCTATGGTAAGTTCTTCTTGTGCAACAGGACACTTGAACAGCAGTTTAATGCTGCTCACCTTAAGAATCTTTCTGACAAGAATAATAGTGTAACAGGCTGACATTCAGGTGTTACATGCAACTGTCTGATGAGTAATGCAGACATTTTGGTGTGGGTATAGGTATGTTTCATTGACTAATACAGAATCAGTATATCAGTAAGAAAATGGTACTGACAAGGTCCTAGTTGAGTTTAAGCATGCTAACAACCCCATTTGTAAAAGCAGTTTTGGTGTTTTTGACTTCTTTGCTAATAAGAGTAACACCTCAGACTTTGTGTTGCTGAACTTGGACAGAGACTGGAAGTTCCAAAACAAATGTGAATGATCAAATACGAGGGGTAGGGCTTTGGGGAATAAGGTAATTGTGGATTGCTGGAGTTTCCATTCAGGGAGCATAACGTGTGCAAGAAATATCTTCCTTGTATCTTCCTTCTGTGAGAAGCTCACACACACAGTTGCCTCACAGACCCCTAAGAGGACTGAACCACTGAAGCCAGGGCACTCTTGCAGGTTCACACAATGATTTGCACAGAACTTGCAGGGCCTCCCCTGCGACTTTACTTACATGATAAGGAAAATACACAGGAAGACCAGAGGCCAACCTTGTTTCAGGATCGGATAAGCTTTAGGTCGTTGCTGTTAAAATTAACCATAATGTGCTCCCTATAATGAAAAATAGACCTTTGTGCAAACCTGTCCTAAAGAAACCAGACGCTGATTAGAGACAGGTTGGGAAAAAGAATGAAATCCTGAAATCAATGAGAATTTTCATTTTTTGCCAGCTGCTCATCTGAGATGCTCTTCTTAAGTTGGTGGCCATTTTGTGTCATTGCACTGAAAAATTACTTGTATGCAATGGCAGAGCGTGGTAGGGACTCCTAAAGAATTTATCTTATGCTATGGTTCATATTCGTTTTTAGATTGCATTGTAATTAAAATCTGAGATGGATAAACTAAAATCTGAGATGGATAAACTTGCATTTTAGTTACAGTATTTGAGAAGCCATTTATTAAGTGCTAATTAATTATTTGTACAGTTTCTTAAGCCAGTAAAAATCAACCAAAGCATGTTTATGGAAAACCGGAATGCCTGCCATGAATTTCCAGCAGGTTAGATGCTTATGGAATAGAGGAGTAACATTTAAAGTCATGCGGATGGTAGTGAAGATGTGTTCCTTAAATAGAATAAAACCCCCAGTTTATTTCTTCTCACATATACTACAAGAAGCGATGTTTTATATATCTTTGTTTTGGGTTGATTTTAATTTTAAATAATACAAAGGTACACAAGACGGTGACCCTTGTCCTTTTCTAGAAAGATTGGACATTGCATCATTTGAGCCATAAGATTCATAATCACTTCACACCTTCAAATACATTACAAATAATGATTGCATAAAGATGTAACTTAAAAGTGACTCAAAAATCACTCCCTGATAACTTTAAAGAGTAGAGTTTGAAAAAGTGATTTAAGGTGTCAGATTTCTAGAAGGCCTTGTCTTCTGATCTGTTCCCTCCAAAACTTTCATCCAAAAATGTAATTTTGCAGTACAGCTATTGCAAAGTCTTTTTTGTTGTTGTTGTTTGTTTGAATTGTATGCCAGATATTTGCATTATCCGCAAACATATGGGACCCGCTACTTTCCTAGAAGCCATTGCATAAAAAGCTCATCAGAAAATAATTTGATTAGCTTGGATTCGTGCCAAAATAGAAGCAATACTTGGTCCATTACTTATTTACAAGTCTCAACTGGTTCAAACTGGCTTCTACTGCATATCTTTGATTGATTAACTGTTTGATAGTGTAAATGTCACAATATTGTAATTCTAATTGTCCAAGATGCTAAAAAATTCACAAGGCCATTGTAAATGTCAGAATGTTATAGCTGACAATAGAGTAACTTGAATTTATATAAAACTAATCATTTTTGAAACACACAGAGAGAGCGAGAGAGCGAGAGAGAGCCCAAGATGCATACAAAGAGTAAATAGGAAAAGAAGAAATATAACATCAGTTGAATAACTTGGATCCTAATACTCATGTCTTCATTGTGCAGGGGTACATGTCTTCATCAGGCTTAGATACTTGCTTGCTTTATTTGACTGCAGTCATTCCATCTAATTCTGTGAGACAGGTCTGCCTGCACTGTAAAGCATTAGTAGAATATTCTGCACTACAAGAATTCATTTTAACTCAGATGGTATGGGCAATATATTTTCAGATTATTTTTATAGCTTTGCTTTGCTCACACTGGTATTAACAATATAAGCTATTGTAAGCATCCTGCTGATTTTAAGAATGGTACATCTCTATTCTATTCAAAGAGCTTGATATACAACATTCTGTGCGTGCTCTGTATAACACTTTAAAATGTTTGTTAATACAATATATGTCTTAAATAATAGTTGTTTCTAACATTTTTTGCATTATACTGGGGTTTATTTTGGGAAACTGACTTTCCTGAGAGTAAGAGTAGGTTACATTTGGTAATAACATGAATGCTGAGAGAATCTGGGGAGTGTGATTATGTTTCAATTATATGTTAGGAAAGTGCATTTAATTCTACAAATAAACAATCCACCCCCCATCCCAATAACACTTGGTATAGCCCTTGAATCAGGTTTTATACTGCCCTTCCCCCTCCAGTTTATTTCTGTTTGTTTGATTTTTGGTGCTTTTTTTTTTGTTGTTGTTTGTTTTTGCTCAGAGCCAGTCATCCTCTGCCTTCATGAGTTCGTCCTGATGACCTACTTTTGAAGACCATTGTTTATTAAGAGTACAAAGCTTGACTTCACCTTTTAATCTTTAAGACATTTTCTCTTTGATCACATTGAATTAGCCTATCAACAAATACTTGCATTTTTAAGAAAATAAAGACTACCTGCCTTTAGAAATCAATTTAAAAATTATAGTATAAAGCATAAAATACCCATTATTTTTCTCAGTGCAAGAATAACAATCAATTTTACAGTGTCCATGATCCTAAGCAATAACAAAGTTAGCATGGTACCAATAAGTTGTAAATGTTTGTAAAAATTATAAAAGAAGACAAAATGGGAGTTGCTCCATGTTTATTTGGAAATTAACCATTTCACTGCGTGTTATACTGTGTATGACTATGTATGTGACGAATAAACCGAACTTGAACTTGAACTTGAAATGCATGGAAGGCAATGAAGGAGAGAAAGAACAGGAATGTGAAAATACATCCTGAAAAATTAGATCAGGTTTTGTTTACCATTGTGACAAGTACAGACGCTTTCTTGCACTCACTGAGAGATCTCTTGAGAACTACTTGGACTTACATGGCTCAATATGATTAATGTGTCAGGTAGGAAGTGGAGTTTTGTAGTTGGCTCTTTTTATTATTCATTTACTCTGCTGTAGTGGCATGCATTGACATGCTTCTGTTGTAGTTCCTAAAGAGCAACAAGCTCACTAGAGCAACAAGTGTGGACAATTACAGCATTTAAGTGGGACTATTGCTGTAATGCTGGGTCCGTTGAAGTTCCATAGTGAAAAGTTAGTGTCTACGAGTGGCTACACTGTTCAAATGGGTTAAGTGTGTGTGTGTGTGTGTGTGTGTGTGTGTGTGTGTGTGTGTGTGTTATAATCAACAATTATAACTGACGTTGAATGTAAAAGCCAACGTCAGCAAGTGCTGCAGAACTGTGATCTGCAATTAGATGAGCCATCAGGGTGATGTCAGGGTGATGTCAAAGAATAAAGATGCAATCTTGTTGCCAAGTATGAGGGCTGGGCCTAAATGAAGCTTTCCCTTAGCTATAGTCCCTGCTTAGCTGAACTAGTGTAGTGTATCTGTAGGGAGGCCCCGTCTCACTCTTCTGAAGGGCCTTCTGAAGGATCTCTTTTTCTGAGGCTACTTGGCAACTGCAAGTACTGAATTTGGCATATTACATGAAGTAACAGCTAAGTTCAATAATACTGAAGCACTCCATGTTTATGCAAATCGTTTTTGATCTGTGTGTCTTTGTTTCATATTCTGTCTTTCCCCTTTCCCAGTATGAGTTCTTTAAATCATTTGACTTTGAGAGAATTTAAGCATTTTTTTCAAAGAAACTAAAGGTTTTTTTTCCCCAGAATTAAAAAAAATACTAAAATAGGATCAAATGCAATTTGCTCTTTCCCCTGATGTCAAGTTACTATATGCATAAAATTAGTGCCAAACACAGAATAACTGCAACTATATTTGTTTACTGACCTTAAACAAATGAGTCATGAGGATGAGATAAGAATTCTGTTAATTCTGAGACTAGCTGGGAAATTAAATGGTGGAATATGTAGCAGTTTCCACATTTTGCTCAAATGTTGCAATTTCTAAAAAGTGATTAGAGAATGTCCCATAGAATGTAAACTAAGGTCTGTAGAGTGTTTTAAAAGGCAGCACCATGTCTGGTATTCTCTAATAGGGAGCCCTTTTCATTGTTTCTCGTCACGTTCCAGGCATTAATATAGGCAACATTTAAATGATCCATCTCAGTGCAAACGTTCCAGTCTCTTAGTGTGATACAAAATATTTCAAAGCAAACAAATTCATGTTATACAACGGGGAGTGAATGAGAGGAAAGGCCGCATACAAGGAGCAGTCATTTTCTCACCAATCAGGACATTTACAAGCTGCCACCTCTCAAGGACATGCTACATTGGCAACAATCACTGGATTCTTATCATTCCTTCTAGACTTGAAAACTTGGGGAACTCAAGACTATAACCCTAAAGTATGGAGGCTTGTTGTCTTAAAAACTGTGTTATCAAATGTCTTTATATATCCCCATTTTTCTCAAAGGAGTTTCATTATGGCTGCATGGCCAAGATAGTTCACCTAATTCTGCATCAAACTCTAACTGCCTTATGACTGTAGAAAACAAGCTTTGAACAATGCCTGTGATAAAAGACAGTCATGCTTTTGAAGAAATCCAGAAGCAGTATTTGTGCGAGGTTAGTAAGCACTGTGAGCTGTTTTGCTACATATTTTAGAGAAGGGGTGCCCAGCTCTGTTGCTGGAGAGGCAGAGTCTAACATAGTGTGGTGATTTCCCTGCTCCAGCACACCTACTAAAGCTGGTAATTAACCGATTAATTGATTCATTAGCTTGAGAGAGAAATGAACAAATTTCTCTGGACTCTGGCGTTCTTGGCCTGGAGTTGGGCACTCCTCCTTTATTGTAATGCAAATGAGATCTAAAAGAAACAATTACATTTGTAAACACCTACACCGGTTTATGATGAGTCCTTGCTTTATTCTTTAGGTGTGTTTAGTCCTCTAGGTGACAAACAGATGGATTTGTCTTGCTCCCCCTAGGGTTAAGTCAGAGTGGTGCACCCTGTCACTCCCTTGTTTTCTGAAAATGGTATGGTCTGCATGCAGCAGTAATTTTCCATCCTGTTTGCTCACTGCAGTTTGCTGCAGTGGGGGAGGGGACTGTTTCCCCCTTTCATCATGTGTTGTTTTTTTTTTTCCCTTTTTTTGTGGCAAATGAGACATTTTGGTTATAGGCACAAGTGTTTTAGTTCACATCTTCTTCAACATTTCAAATTACCTTCTAGAATGTGTAGATTCTTATATTATGTTTATTTCTCTGTGCTCCAGTTGCACAGCTTTTGAGACAGAAATCTTTTTTATTGTACAACCATGCAACTAGAATTGGCATTAGGATTGTGATGTTGTGTCTGTATGAGTGTTTTGACACTGTGATCTGGTGTTGCTGGCAGAACCACAAAGAATGTGCTTCACCCGTCAGCCAACATGGTAGAGTCCTAGCTCAATTTCCCTCCCCCTCATTCTCTCTCTCTCTCTCTCTCTCTCTCTCTCTCTCTCTCTCTCTCTCTCTGTGTCTCTCGCTCTGTCTTTCTCTCTCTCTCTCTCACACACACAAACACACACGGTCTCTCGCCTATATATTGAGCGAGAGAAAGGGTAGACACACTCGCATTCTCTCTCGCAAATGACGTGCATGGCCTACATCTGAAGCTTACACAGGTTTACATTTTAGATTTATCTCAAGTTGTCGGGGGGGGAAGCTGCATTTTTTTTCTTTGGTCTTTTTTCCCTTTCCTTTCCTTTCCTCTTCAATAATTGTTTTTATGTTAACTGGTCTTTCTTACCATTATGTGATAACTAAACTTAATGGCAGGTTATAGCAGCCACATAAGTTGAGTGGGAGTTAAATTTGATTTGCTGTTGTAACTCTCTTACCTTCTGGATGGTGTCACAGGGCTGCTAGCATGAAGGCGGCGTGGGCTACTTAGCAATCACAATACTCCACATACTTAAATATTTTTATGCAGGTTTTGTGAGGACTGGCAAGTTATGGCTGACCTAGACTCTAGGATTTCTTTTAATCATTGCTGGGGATTCATTCTGATGTGTTCTTTAAATTTTGTGTTGTTCAAACTTTGAGACAGATTTCAGTCTTGTTCCATCTTGTGTTGAGCGTGAAGTGTACGTCTCAACACCCCTGCCATTTCTGAGAATGGTATGCTCTGTGTGTGGCTGTAATTTTACACCCTGTTTTCAGTGTGCATACTGTGCTACAGTGGGGGAGGGGTTAGTCTGAAGGGAGTAGTCTTCTGCTTTTTGCAGGGTTGTTTTTCACCTTCTTTTATAATCTCTTACAAATGGAGATGTATTTGTTTAAGATATTCCAGGGTAATTTTGGAGTCCTGTTTTTAATGTATTACTCTTCCGAATTTGCTGTTTGAAAATTGTTCGTGACTGACTAAACCACGTTTTCATGTCTTGACTTTGGGTGTAGATCTGTTTGTCTGTGGATCTGTGATACTGTAGTGCATTGTGCTGACATTTCAGTTTGGCCTGTGTGGGTGTTGCTACACTGTGTTCAGTTGTTACTGTTGGACACCCTGACGCACAGGGTAGAGTTGTAGCTGAGTCCCCTCCCCCCCTGGCTTTCTCTGCCGCACTCTCGCGCCTGTCTACATGTGGTGTGCTCTTTGGACTGGAGCATCCAGGCTTGCTACCTCACAAACATTCTTTCTGTTGGAACTGATTAAGGCCTACAAGTGAGCAAGGATAAACAATGGTTTTAAGTCTTTTTTAGGTTTATATGTAATTCAACCCATTGCCTTGTACTTTAAGATTACTGGTATAGATTACCAGTCGCAAAAATTCAGAATATTGTTGGAAATTTGGTCTTTTTTATGATTTTTTTTTACAAATATTTACTAATTTCATCAACTTAGTTTATTAAATACAGGTTTACACAATGGTTTAATGTGTCTTTTTTTCCCTTTAAGCACTGTGACTCACATTTGATAGTGATGATGCTAGATTGAACCCAACATTCTTAATGCTTTTAACTCAAATTGGGGTTTTGGCCATATCGGCGCCTGAAAGCTAGTCTTGATGTGCTTCACCCTACCTTTTCCACAAGACTGCTTAAACAATAATGTACACCACTGAATGCACACTTTTGTTGTATGCTGCTTGTGTAGTGCTTTCTTTCACCCTACGTTTGGAGGCTTTAGGTTCTTTTTTTAGGCTGTTCCTTCTGTGTAATGAGGAGCACATAGTGTTTGTCATCTGGAATCACTTGCCATCTTAGGACAGGACAAATAGTCTGGAAATGTTCTATTTCTTATAAGGCAGTTTCAGATCCATAAGGGCCAGACAGTGCAGTTTATTTTGATGTTTTCCGAAAGCATTTTACATTGTTAATGAGACGTTTAGCCTAAACATTGGAATATTGCAGGATCATAACAGTTATGCTGTGCTCGATGGGTATGAGACATGGAGGCTGGAGCAAAGGTGGATTATATTGGAACACTTACGATTTTCGTTTTGCTGAACAACAAGAAAAGTGGTCTTGGAACCACTGGTCTACTTATGCACTAGATATTTCAGGTTTCAAAGACAAACACTGAACAAAAGTGCAGTGGTTTAAACAACTGTTTCAGAGAACAATAGACTCTATGGTTGTGACTGATTTGTTAAACTAGTTGATCATTTTGCTTACAGGGCTCTTGATAAAATGTAATTCTTGCTTTTGTGAATAGTACAAGCCACAACATGCTAAACAGTTTAATCCAGAAAAAAAAAACATGTATGAAGATTTAAAAATATATATATTATTGTAGCCAATGCCTATAGTCTTTCAAAAATTATAAAAAAAAACAAAACTCTGGCCTTGTTTCTGCACTGCTGTATGTTTCTTTATACCCTGCTTTTATCATGAAGAATTAGTCCTGTGTATCCATGCAGCTTGTTTGCGTGTAACATGGTGTTGGGGAGGAGTCAGTTTTCTTCCTTTTATACCATGTTTTTGGTCATACTAAACACTTTTGATGTAATGTTGATGTATTTTTAATGCACAAGTTGTGTGTGTGTGTGTGTGTGTGTGTGTGTGTGTGTATATATATATATATATATAATGTGTGTGTGTGTGTGTTTTTAATTTCAGCTAAAATAAATATGCGATTGTCAACTTCTGAAGGAAAAATCCATTCATCTTATTCAGTGGAAAACCTCAAGCTTGAAGGATGAGCTCAAAGAATTGTATGGCAGCATTTTAATTTGGCATCTAAGATTCAAGTTGGAGGATGTCTCCTCAGAAGAGATGGAGATTCAAGGTTGAGATCCCCAGTTGTATTTGGGCTTGTTATATTACTGCTAGTTATTAACTGCAAAAAACCTATAGTAGATTCAGGAAATAAATCTAATATGGTGTCTCAGAAATGTTCATATCTGTTTTTTGGGTTGTTCACTACTTTTTCTGGTAATTTGCTAGTATCAATTTGAGAGACTTGATAAATCAGTGAAATCCTGAATTTGCCAGGGTACATCTTCATTCCTAAATGTCTAAATTCTTTAGCCTGCAGGACCTTGTAAAAGCTAGGTTGTAGCAAACAGCTTAGTCTTTGCAGGCTTTTTGGAGGCTGCCTGGTTGGTTGTTTTTGGGTTTGTTTGGGGTTTTTTTTTGTTTTGGAGCTATTGGATTTTCTTATCATTGTCTTAGGGTTACGTTTTTCTGTATGCATGACATCTCTGTGTGAAATGTGGCTATGCCACATTGAATTCATCTTTAAAATTACAGGAACTGTGACTTTCTAAAAGGGTGGAGAGGGAGGGCTATTTATTTGTCATTTTGAGTCATTCTTGAATTAGCTGAAAACTTAACCATATAGCTGGAAATTTAACCCTATATTCCTACTTGTTTGGACAAGTGTGAAATATTTGGCCATGCAAGCAATTATGGATGCTGCCACTTGGAATAACTGGGCATGTTGGAGAGGCTTTTAGGGAAGACTGAAAACACCAATATCACTGTGGAGACTGCACACTCCAGTGGAGACCATAGGACTGGAGAGTTATGTTGCTTGTGGAGAAAATGCTGCAGGCTCCAAAGAATTTACTGGCCCAGGTGTCGTACACGCCTGATGTGCAGCCAAATCACTGGAGCAGAATTTGACGATGTCACTTGAACATGACCCCAGCGGAGAGATCTGCTTCAGTACAGTGCTAGGCCTTTGCTAGGACTCCGCTATTGCACAGGATGATCTGTGTGCTTGAGAGGGGTTTGAAGAGACGCTGCAGCTTGTGCGCATAACCGTGCAACATTATTTGGGTCATGAAGAACATATTGACTTATGGTTGGCCAAGTAGCAGAGTTGCTGCCTTTTGATTGATAGGCCTGTAGTGAGATTTGTCTTGCTCCCTCTTGTGTAGATGCAGAGCTGTGCATCTTCACACCCCTCTCCTTTGTGAAAGTGGTACGATCTGTGCCTAGCTGTAATTTTCCACTCTCTTTGTGCTGCAGTGGGGGAGGGGTTAGTTGTCTACTTTTCAACATGTTGATTTTGAATATAGATTGACCCTTTTTCTGTTTTTGTTGTTTCTCTTCGTATTTTGTGGTTACTCGTGACTACTGTTTCATACACTCTTGAATATGTAGTGTAATGATTTACTGATTTAAATATGTAAGATTTAAGTATATATAAACATAGTATAGAAATGTGCTTTGTGTTGCTGACTGTTGCTGTGCTGATAACCCTACAGCATGTGGTGGTGTTAAAAGCAACACCTTAAAACAATATGCTCCACCCAAGCATGCGAGTCCTAGTTTCAGCTCCCCTCCCCCTCCTGTTCTCTTTCTCTGTGTCTTGTGCCTACAGGGCTGTGCCCTTTAGGGCTGAGAGATGCTAGCTAGCTTGTATACATTCTTTCTGTAGCAGTTGATCATGGCTAACTACTAAGTGAGAATGATCTGAGGTTAGGGGTACATCCTTTCGGATTATTTATTTTTATTTTTTTTTTCTACTGGTTCCTGATATATACACCCCCCCCCCCCCGCAATGGAATTTCTTACATTTGTCGTAACTCTCCTACAATTTACATTTATTTTTTATTATTAATAATTTTTAATAAGTTGGGGTTTTGTCACACAATTAGCAAAAAAGCAGCGTAATTAACAAATTAGCTTGTTTATGGGCGGCCAGTGCTTATAGTGAATTTCATACAAGTCAGTGACCATTGAACAGGCTAGTTAGTGATCCTGAAATCACATCTATGAAGGAGGAGGAGCAGCTTGTACTTAAAGGATTGTTTAAATGTACCATTGAGGGGTAACTTGCATGCACACAGGAGAGCCTTGCCATAAAAACCCAGCACAGTCCTGAGCTTTTATACATTTACGCAGTAGCAAAGTTGTGTTCTTGGAACTTTTTGGATTATTTTTTGATTATAATATAGCATTCTAAGACATCTGGCTTGCTCCCTCTTGTGTTGGGTTTGAGTTGTACACCTCAACACCCTTCCCTATTGTGAAAAATGGTATGATCTGTGCATAGCTGTAATTTTCCACTCTGTTTGCAGTATGTGGTCACTATGCCGCAGTGGGGGAAGGGTTAGTTTAGTAGGTCCCCCCCCCCCCCCCTTTTTTTTTTTTTGTATTCTCAAGCCACAATTTGAGCCTGTGTAATATTTTGTTTTTTAGCGTTATCCTATAGAGTATGTAGTATTAAGTTATTGATTGAACAAAGCAAAGAATTGCTTAAAAAAACCCTTTTTTTTAATTTTTTTTTTATTTTTTTTTACATGGTTTGATTTTTTCCCCTCCATCTTTGATACAGTAGTGTTGGTTTTGTATTTTCAGTATGCCTGTTTCTGCACTTTGTTGTGGTGTCACTGGCGACAGCATGAACAGTCCACAGTGCTTGTAGCACATCATTCTCCCTGATGGAGTGTTTTGACTATTACACATAATCCTATGTATGGTTTTTGATTTTCTTCATTCAGTCAGACCATTCAGTTAGAGTGGACACTGATCTGCTTTTGCATCACGATTAGCAAAGGTTTATTTAGTCTCTTCTTGTATTTTTGAGATGTTAAAGTTCTTAATGGTGAGGGGTGGGATGATTTGATTTGATGTAACATTACATATATATTAAAGCCATAGCATTATACATGATTTGCTAGCTGTGTTAGAGAATCACATAATTTATTTATTAACTTGCTATACTGTAGCTTGTAATTTGGTAAATTCCAATACATGAAGATGGGGCAAATATCTTGGGCCTTGAAACATCTAAACCAAGCGTGGGCTCTGGGGCATGGTACTGAAATAGAGGCGTACGTTTGGACCATTGGGAATTGTAGCCTGCCTCCTGCATGCAGCCAGTAGAATGATTCTTTGTGTGTGTGTGTGATTTTGCTCCTCAGTGGTTTTGGATATCTGTGTATGGAGAGTGTATACACTTGGAAATTTACAGTACAGGAACTTTCCTTTACTCTCTGATCTATTTAGTTAGATCATTTGGAGGCTATAAAGGCTAAAATGTTTCTAATTGTGGAAGGAGAAAGCGGAAGATGTTTTAGTTTGTTGACAAGAAATGTCTACAATATTTCAACAACAAAAAAAAGAGTTTGTTGGTGTATCTCCTAAACCTCGAAAGTAGATGGTTGATCTTTTGGTTAAAAGGCTATTCTGACTGTAAAGATGATTATCCGTTCTCTTTTTTCCAGGATACATTTGATGTTTTTAAAACACTATTTTTAGGGGATAGCTGTTCACCAGTTGAGTTAAGAGATATATAGATTGATGTGGGTTTTTTTTTTGTTTGTTTTTTTTTAAACTTTGCAAGGCTTTTGTGCAAGTATGGTCCTCTCATTTGTCAGATTGTCATAAGTGCACTTTAAATCCATGGACTGTAGCATTCAGGACTCCCATTTATAAGAGCTTCTGAGAATATTAAAACCATGAGTGAGGGGTGAGAAACCAAAGATAAGACGATACTTGGGTATCAAAGTCAGAGCATGATTTACAGGCAGGTTATGTAATCTCACAGCATACTAGATATGAATGGAGCAAACATGGAGATAATTTCAAAGAGAAATCTCTTTTGAATTGAACATTTCTCTTTTAGGTTAACTGGAAGCAAAACATTACCACTACCAAGCTACTATCACATCTGTAAGCTAAGCTAACAATCTTGTCAGGAATGATTCAGCTTTAGCAGCTGCATATAATTAAGCCCTGGCGGCCATCTTGAGTCGCTACAGTGAGAGACAGACATGTTGCCTGTACTGCTGTGGGGTGGGGGAGGGGAGGGGAGGGGAGGTGGGGCGTCTCAGCCAGATTGGAATGGGGATGTTGTTACCGACAAGCCGCCATTTATTGGGCTTTTTTGTGGTGCTTATATAGAGGAAATGGGAAAATATATTTATATACAGTAAGACAAACATTGCTGTAGAGGTGTGTCCTTTTTTTTTGTTTGTTTAGAATTTGTGCATGTTTGGTTACCGTGCACCCCTACGTTTGCTGAATGATAGTCCTCAGTTGCAAAGTTCTCCCTCCCTGCAAACATGCTTTTTTTGGTCACATACTAATAGCTAATTCTGATATTGCAGTTTACTAACAGCTTTGACCTTGGATCTCAAAATGGTATTTGTGTGAGCTTCCAGGCTTTCCATTGTAAAGAATTATGCAGAGTTTGGTGTTGAGTAAAAATCTGGTCCATCTAATCACAATAGGAGAGAAAAAAGGTTGTCATGGACACTAGACTTTGGGGACAGGATATGAGCATTCTGACAGGAAGTGAGAGGTGTTGCAGGAGGAGACGCTGCTACATTCAGCCGCTGGTCCGTATGCGCAGTAGCAGACCTTCAGCCCAGCCTGTGCTGCAGTGCAACAGTGCAGCTGCTGGTTGCTCCTGAGGCGCACACACAGAGAACCAAGAAGGGCTGAGCTCACGGGTGATTCAGGGAGCCTGGTGATGTCAGCTGGGAGCCTATGTGTGACGCATGCTAGTGCAGAGGCACAAACGAGGGACGCTGAAATTTAAGGAAAATATTAAAACACACACGGTCTATAGAGAGATGGGGTTTATATTTCCAGCTGAGGGTGTAACCATGACCAACCCAGTGATTGATTGCTTGATTGACTGATTAGTTGGTTGGTTGGTTGATTGAAATGAATGAATGATTGCTTGATGGATGGACTGATTGATTTCTGGCTTGTCTGTTCCTAGATCCACAAAAAAACTTTAATACATTGTACCAAAAGTACTAAGGAAACTTTGAACATCACTTTCCAGATATGTGTAGCTAGATTAATAGGTGGGATCATGTGTGTTATGGTAGGGAAAACCTGAAACCGGAACGGACAGGGGCATCAGGTGTGGAGATAAACCGTGGTATCCCACATAAAGGAGAATCTTTAACCTGATTATTCTCTCTCTCTCTCTCTCTCTCTCTCTCTCTCTCCCTCCCCCCTTTTAGGTTCCAGACCAATCCTGTGGTCAAATCCATGAGCACAGAGGTACAAAGCAAACAAGCAGTCAGGTGAGACATATGGTATTTTGTGACTCTTATGCAGCTTTGTCCGGGTTAATTTTTTTGTTGCTGAAGTCCAATTGTATCAATGGACATGTTGTCCAGGAGTTCTTTACCACATTATAACTATGGTCACACTTTTTTTTATCACCATGTGCTATGATAGCATGCCAGACAAATATAAACATAGTCTTGAGTCCAAGTTTTGTATTGAAATTAGAACTTACTAAAAGATCACAGCATTACATAAATGGCCGCTGTTGTCGCTAGCAGACTTTGTAGGCTGCTGACCTGATTGGCTGTGTGTCAAGCCAATGAGGGTAAAGGGGGAGGGGACAAATTCTGGGTTTTTAGCCCTAGCTGCTGTTTAAACAGAATCATTTAGTTCTGCCATTGTATAGGAAACACTTGGTTTTAATACTAGTTTGATAGAAGAAGTAGATTAATTTAGAACTTTACCTAGTGTAGCCATAGGCTTTTTTTGGACTGTCTGATCTCTGAGATGTTCTGCTTATCTTCAGTTGTAAAGTCTACAGTGGCCTTTCTCTCGGGTTAAATCGCATTTCAAGGACATAACTGAGTTAGTGGCATTGTGGCCATGGCAGCTAGTGATTTATTGTTTTACAGGGCAGCAGAAGCATCTAGAACCCTCCTAAGTGGCATCTAGGTTGCAGAGTGCCACCTAGTGGTACATCTTAGACAATGTCCTTAACAAGGACAGCTATTTTAGACAAATTTAAGATGACAGTTTTACTGAGAATTAAACTAGATTAAATGCAATATTTAGTAAGACTTTTTCCCTGTTTTACTATTTATTGTGATAAACCAGCCATCTTAAACCAATTTCTGTCTTTCCAGATTAACCGGTTGAAAAATGGAAGTCGCTGTGCCAGAAGAGCCTCAGAAGAAGATTTTCCGGGCTCGGAAAACGATGAAGATAAGCGACCGTCAGCAGTTGGAAGTTCTTCACAGCACTTTGGCAGCAGTTTCCTCCACCTCTTCTGCTTCCTCTTCCTCACGGCCCCAGACGCCACTGGTGAATGGAACGCACACAGAGGATGGACAGAAGGGGAAAGAGAAGGAAAAAGAGAAGGACCGCAAAGAGACGCGGTCAAAGTCTCCTACCTCTCCCTCAGTAGGTTCTTCCCCCCTCCCGTCACTTTCTCTCTCTCTCTCGCGTTCGCCCTCACCAGCTGTTGCCCAAAGTCAAAACCCATCACCCTTGCCTTCTGTGAAGAGAGGGTCAGAGAAGGGGAAAGCAGAGGAGAAGAAAGGAGAGAGAGAGAAGAAAAATGAAAAGAAGCCGGAGGAAGCCAAGGCTAACAAATCGGAAGTGAGTGCAAGCTCTCGTTGCAGTTCTACCAAAAGTAGGACATGAAACAGCTTTCTGTATTCGTTTCTTCCCTTCAGTTTATCATGCCAAACCCTGCAGACCACATGAACCTGGGGGCATGTGGCTGCTTTAATCAAGCAACGTTCTGAACTCAGTACAGACACTGCTCATGAAAAGGGAAGAATTTTCTTTTGTTTTGCATTGTTTTCCCTAGTCCATAGCAAAACTTTGTATGAAGTACTTTGTTGTATTCATGCAAACATATTTCAATGGGGAATCTTCTCTAATTTCAATGGAGAATCTTCTCTAACATGCTGTAGTCCAAATTACCGTTTCGCAGTGGCGTTTGCTAGCATAGAATTTGCAGTGAACATAGTTTGCACTTTTGTATTTGAGCAAATTGTCTCTCGTTTTGGTACGCTTGGTAAGTGAGATCCCTGTTTTCCCTCCAGAACTCTACATCCATACATGGTGGATCTCCTTTGGCATCCAACAAAAAGGGCGACCCGAAAAAAACCACGGCCCAAGCGTTAAACAAGGAGATGGCTGCCATAGACACAGATGCCTCGCTTGAGAACGGTTCTACAGAGGAGAAGGAGGAGAAAGGCAGTAAGGACTCCTCCTCCACATCTTCTGGCTCTCCAGCTGGCAGTATGGAGTGTGACCCGGAAGTGAAAGAGGGCTTCCTTTGCCTCAGTGAAGATGAGAGCCAAGGAGAGCGGGATGAGACGAAAGAGAGGAGCGAGGACAAGACTGATATGGATGTTAAGAAAGAGGAGAAAAAAGAGACCGAAAAGGGGTGCAAAGCTGCAGATGGTACAGGTAATTTGTGCCCATTCAATCAGTAATGGGGAAATATGGAGAAAAAAATTGAAACACCCCATTTGTTTCAGAAACATGCAGGTGGTGCTCAGAAGTAATGCTGCCACAAAGAGATGAAGCTATCACTGCCTTACTGATGCGTTTCAACCCCTTTACAATGGAGTGACAAACCCGCTCTGTGCTGGTACCAGGGCACAGACCCGCTCTGTGCTGGTACAAGGTTCAGAGCCTAATTTTTGGATTTTATGCCATGCTCTTCACATAAAATAGATTTGTAGGATTACTGGAAACTAATATAATCTTAGCTCAGTGAAGACACATCCTTCTAAATCACTAACTAAATCTATGCGCTGTTGTTTTATGGAATATGGCAAGGTTGTGCTGTCCCTGAAACATAATCTTGTTGCATTCCAAGTTTAATACTTTTGCTGGAAAATGAATCGTCCTTCAGGGAATTTTTCCATGCCTTCTCAATAAAATAAATCTGCTGCCCACTTTCCATAGGTAACGGCAGTCATGCGGGGAAGAAGAGGTCATTTTCGCCAGAAGTGGGCAGCGATGTTCGGAAGGATGGTGGGAGTAAGGAAGGGAGAGATGGGAAGAGAGCAAGGGTAGAGGGAGTGGAGCTGGAGGCCCAGTTGGAGCTAAAGATCACAGCCAACACAGGCAGCCGCCTGAAACTAGAGAAGGTCTGCTTGCTCGTTATGTACTTTTGTACTTTTATGGCTGTTGACTGACTGTTAAGTTTTGAGAGTAGAGTTTGTGACTGCTACGAGGTTTTCCTTGTAAACAGTGTTGTTTGGTTTATAGGAGCAATTTTTATTTGTTTATTGACATATTTTTGATGAACACACACATTTTACCTTTGCTGGTGTGGTTGGTTTCAGTCAATCATTTGCTCATGTTCAAAAGCGGTCACGTCTCCCTTCGTTTCAGGTGGTGCAGCAGCTGGTGGAGGAGCGCCTGCGTATTTTGCAACTGACTGTGTTCGACCGTGGTCTGCAGGAGCTCAAGGAGAGAGTGGAGAAAATCGACACAGTTACCAAGCAGCAGAATGCTCTCCAGCACATTAGCACACTACAGGTGAGTCCTGTACTAGGGCTGGGTTTCCCTATAAAACAGGCTGCATGAGACAAACCAGTTTTTGCGTTAGAAATGAGGTAGGTGTAAATTGTAGGAAAACAAATGGTGACCAAATAGGTTGTGTGCAAAAAAACAAACAAACCATGTTTTATTATGGAGGTTAATTGATAACTCTAGATTTTCAACGTGCTAGGTTAACTTAGCTGAATATTGATGGGATCACATGACGCATTCAACCCAAATTTGACATGATTTTGTTATAGTTGCACAAACTTACAGTGCCAGGAATGAGGAACAGTCCTGGAAGTGTGACACAATCGAAGAACTGTGTTGTGGCATATTAGGACAACACAACAGCCAAACAAAAAGTCTGATGTCAGAATTTTGTGTATTACCCTGGCTTTTTTGTCAACTCCTATGACATACATTTATTCACATCAAGGAATATGACAGGAGCTCTATTTACTGTTTCTTGATTTCAGTTACAGTGATCAGTGTTTCCCACGAGTTAAGAATTTACCTTTTGTAGTGACCGATGAGCACGCAGAGTCTCATTCAGTTTAAAGGGGGAGAGTGTATCCCGGGTTATTTTCATGTAGCTACAATTTATAGATGTACCCTAAACACCTCACATTCAAACTATCAATAGACACTACAATTTACAGATGTACCCTAAATGCCTCACATGCTGAGACACTAGCTAGGCGGCCACACACAGAGAAGCCTCCAGTCCCAGTTAAGTAACTGCAGCATATGCAACTCTCACAGGAGTGTGACCAAAATGTGTTCATTAGAAAGGAGTTAAACCAGGCATACCAATTCAAGATTTTCATTCCTTACATAAAGTTCTCTTTGAAGGCTAGACAGAAAGAAGGGTTTCCTTTTTGTGACACCCAGGAACAGGTCCACAATTGTTTTTCTGTTCTGAACAACCACCAGCATCACACACAGCACTTGTGTAACCATGACAATCGATTTCTTGAACCTACTCCTCGACAACCTATGAACTTGCAGAAGTGTGTGAACAATGACTGATCGGCATCAAATATGTAGCGTTTCCAGTCTCCTGACCAAGACGCAGCTAAAATGTATGGCTTTATGACTGCCTAATCTGACAAATGGCGTCCCTTGTGAAAGACAATAGTACTGTTTAGTCTGATCCAGGCATAAGTAAACACTGGCTGTTATTGCTAACTTTCTTCCCAATCCAACTTAAAACTCCTAGATCATAAGTTACATACGTACCATTCAAAAGACATAAACTGTTAATGACAATTATTGCCCATTTAGAGTGTTTTGCCATTGTACCGGTTTGCCCGAAACCATTGCATTCAGTTGCCATGGGTACATATCAAAATAAAGCAATAATATGTTAAAGTTTCTTAAAACCACCATGTTTTTCTGAACAACCTTTCACATGTATTCCTAAACACAGATATGTGCACATATACCAAAATATATATATTCAAATTATAAAAATTGTCAATATATAACAAATATATGTTCAATATATTTAAAAATATAAAATATCTAAATATTTCCTTGGATATCTGAGGTTAATTTCCATATTTACATCATACTATGTTGATTTCTTGGTTGGTTGTGTATCTGTCATCTTCATTTCACTTTGTCCTTTAATTTGTTTTTGCTAGCTAAGACGCATGAAAACTTTATGTGCAAACCAAATGGATGTTTTCAAAGTAATTTGGGAAGCCTTTTAGGTTTATTAAGTGTTGAGTGTTTTGTTTCTAAGAAAAGTGCAATATTCTAGAAATATTTATCAGCTTATATTTCATTACAATGATTGTGATTCAAACTACATCATGATGTCTGCAATGCAAAAATAGCTATTTTGTGTATCTGCACTACCAGTGAAGCTACATGAGTTTATATGAATAATGTTATAAAGCTAAAATGGAGTAAAATGTGTTTTCTTTGTTTAATATTTTTCTGCATGTACTATTAAACAAGCAAGAAAACCACTGTAGGCCAAAACCATGTCAAAAAGGCGTCAGGCAGTTTGTTCATAAAAAAAATTATGATTTTATTTCTCAACAACAAATCGTTGGGGTGGGGGGGGGGAGTATAAAAACATAACTGATGCAAGTGCTATGCTCTTATTCTGGAGTTTGCTATATACATGCTAATATATAAATATACATTGTACATTTAAAACACTTCAGTGGTTTTCTTCACTCTCAAAGGCTTTCTCAGTCTTGTGACCCCATTGTGACTGGTTTCAGGCAAAGATTACACGACTGACCAAGAAGTTTGGAGCTGCTAACCAGGCCACTGAAAATTCCAAAAAGATTCAAGAGGTAAGCCTCTTGCTGGAGTTATTTATCAGCAGTTGGCCAGATTTGGTGCAAACCGCCAGAATAAGTTATTATATTTTTGTTGTACTGTTTATAGTACACTTTGCTTTTTCGCTCTTTAGCAGGCGACTGCTAATAAGGCTACTGCCACAACCAACACTACCCCAACAACTCAACGGTGAGCTTTTTCTAAGTTTCAGCTATTTAATGTCAGCCTATGTTCACCTGAGAAAGCCAAACGTGCTCAAGGTTTCTCTCCACAGGCTTGACTCACAGCAGCCAGCAGGTTAACACTCCCCCTTGTGTCTAAAATAGAGATCTGTCTGCTTCTGTTATCTGTGCTCCATTTTTTTTTAGGTGTGATCTTTTCACTTTTTGCCTTATTTCCTTATATGTAGTGATATTTTATCATTGTTTTTAAGAGGGTTTTAATGTTGTATGTTTTGTTATAGAACTGTAAGAACCACACTGGACCCCAGGCAGCCTAGTGCACCTCCCAGTCAGACCAGTTCCACTGGTGAGGCTCTCCGTGCACTGTTTTGGATCTAAAAGTTATAGGAATTCATCAGGAAATTGTCAAATTTAAAAACGTTTCTTAAACAACCCAAAAATGCTCAAATGAGAGAATGTATAATGAGAGTTAGCTTTAAGCCAGCTTTCTGAAATAAAATGGAGTGAATAATTCTGAAACATGTCCTCTCTTAGCTACCCCAGCTCAGCCCAAGCCTCTCTCCACTCCGACCACACCAACCTCCTCTGCCTTGGCTGCCTCTGCGCCTATTCTCCAGATCATCTCCACAACCACAAGCTCCACCCCTTCCTCCTCCACTGCCTCTCTGACTGGTCAGGCCCAGCCGGGCACTCTGCTGCTACAGACCCGCCCCAGCACAGGTGTCATGACGACCAACACAGCGACATCAGGCGGTCAGCCTGTATCTATTCAGCCCTTGCTGATTCAGCTACCGCTGACCATGGCTAACGGACAAGGAGGGACATTAGCGGGGGGCGTTGGCCTGATACCCATGCCAGTTAACAGTATTAACAAGGCCAAGACCACAACAGCTACGACAGCCTTCATACTGCAGAAGACGGCCAACGTTGCTTCTTCCTCTTCGGGGTCCTCCTTGTCGACGACGGCCCCGCAGGTGTCGCTGGCCAGGGCTGTGTACCAGGGTGGGACGGGGACCGTGAGTTCACCCAGCGCCGCCGTTTCTGTGACCTCAGCGCGCGCACCAACACAGTGTGCCACCGTCGTGGGAGTGGCCACAGCCTCGTCGTCCCCGGCGACCATGCTCCCTGCAGCGACGGGGTCATCATCTGCGGCAGGCGGGCCTGGTGCACCCTCTGCATCTGCTATGACTTCTAAGACAGGTGCATAAGTGTTCTTAAATTTGTTTTTACTAGCTAATATGTGAACATGTACTTGATGAACACCGTGAACCACCTCTCACATGCAGCACTGTTTGTTATTTTCTTATAACTTTGTAACTCACTGTGCTAATATTGGCAGAAAGCATTCCTGCTCATTTTCTCACTCTCTTTTCATCCCAGATAATCAAGCCTCTAATTCTGCTTCTGCCAAATCACCTGCTCAGGTACATGTTGTGTACTGGGATGTCACCGTTAAAATTCATTTGAACACTTGGAAAGTTTAAGCATTACAGTTTTATTCCTCTATTGTTTTCTGTTGGTTCCACAGCCTGCGCGACCCAAGGGCTCAGTCATAGACCTAACTGAGGATGATGACGATGTGCAAGGTAAATGACTGCATCTCCGCTTAACCCTTGTTCCTCCTCTCCAGGAGTTATTCTTCAGCATTTTGCTCTTTGGATTTGTTATGTTATGGGTTTCTTAGCCATCTCACTCACTGGCTACCTGTGTGTGCGTTATAGTGACCGGCGTGCAGAAGGCTACTGTTCCATCCATTGCCTCAACCCAGCGACCCCCAGGTCCACCCCCTCCATTAGTCAGCTCTTCCTCTATTGGTGAGTCGTCTCTCTCTCTCTCTCTCTCTCTCCTCTTTTACACTAAGACCAAAACATTTACAAAGACTGTGTTAGGGTCTTCCACTGCTGAGACTGATTATGTTTCTCACAAGTGTTCTTTGCTTGTTGTGACATGTAGATGTGTTTTTACCCTAATTTGTATATGATGTTCTCCCTACCCTACTTTACCCTTTTAACTTTCTATGAATTAATGAATGAATTATATTTATATAGCACCTTTCAAGGAGCCCAGGGGGCTTTACACACCACTTGGTTCTTAGATATGGTACATGAAAACTGTTGTTCACCATTTTGCATGTAAAATAGGCCATTCATGTGAATCGAGTAGATTCTAAAAGTTTAAGGATCAGATGATTATAATGATGGTGGTAGGGCCTCCAGCAGAAAGAAAATAGAATCTCTGACCTCTTCATTAAAACACAACACAGCGATTTCAGTGATTCCACAGTCTTTATTTTAACTTTGTGGACCAATCAGAAATTGGTTAACATCTTCCAGAAGATATTTGTAGTGTTTGTCCATTAGCTAACTCAGCATTTCAAACAGGTTGTGTTTTCTGTCTTAAAAAAACAACCTTAAAATTGTGATGTGTGGTAAAATCTGGTGTTCTGTTTTTTTTCCCCCTCATCAGGTCGCTCTGGGACACAGCATCGATCAACAGTGGTACGTAGATACAACCACTTAATAGAAAACCTTTTTTTTTTCACAAAAAACAGAGTTATACATGTTTTGGCTCATTCCACATTTATTTGGGGATGTACAGGCCATTAACGCTTTTACCACATCACTGTAGCTTGTAAATGGCTTTCAGTATATGTTGAGCTTTCAGGAGATGACTGTTGTTTTTTCCTCTTCTGTCTAGGACTCGCCCACCAAATCTCATCTGGGGTCCTTTTCAGCGGCTCCTCTTCCCCCATTACCATTAACTCCCACTCCCCCAGCCCGGCTGCCTGCAGATGCTGCCCACACCTCTCCTCCCCAGCAACCTCAGCTGAAGTTGGCCCGTGTCCAGAGCCAAAATGGTATTGTCCTGTCCTGGTGCGTGGCTGAAACAGACCGTAGCTGTGCTGCTGTGGACAGCTACCACCTGTACGCTTACCACCAGGACCACCAGGGGGCGGCAGGTGGCAGCACCTTAGCACAGTCTCTGTGGAAGAAGATTGGCGAGGTCAAGGCACTCCCGTTACCAATGGCATGCACACTGACCCAGTTTGTGTCGGGCTCGACGTACTACTTCGCGGTGAGGGCGAAAGACGTGTACGGACGCTTCGGACCATTTTGCGAGCCGCAGTGTACAGATGTCGTCAACCCTCCGTCCTAAGGCACATCCTGATCTGGAGGCATAGTGCGGTTGGCTAGCAAATGAAATAATGGCATAATCGACATAATATTCAAACTGTGGAATGGACTGAACTTAATTACACATCAGACTACTGTTTAGTTATGATATTTGTGAAATTGGGATTACCACAGACTCTGAATAAGATATTTAAAATGCATATTGACATATCTCAGACATGCACACATGCGCATGAGCATGCGCACGCACACACAAACACACGTGCACACATCCACTACCGTTAAAGACACTCTATTCAAATTAACATTTTAAGGAGAAAAGGAACTGGCACCAAAATGAATTGTGCCTAAAACTGTACTTTCCATGTGTAGAACTGTACAGAGTCAAGTGTTGAATCGAGAGGTCAGATATTTATGTTTGTTCCATTCGAAATCTTTCTTTTTTAAGACATTTTTTGTTTGTTTTTTTTTTAAATATAAAAAGGCATTTGGTACATTGCACACATGCTCCATAGTATCACCTGGTCTTAAGCTACACAAGACAATGGTAGCATTAATGCTCTTGTAATGTCCTGTCTGGTAACCAGACACCCCAAGAACTACAAATAAAGGTATTGATTTAAAAAGAACACACAACTGTCTGCCTTTTGGTTTGTGTTTAGTCACAGTTTGTCTTTACCAAAGTACATTGATCCTACACTAACCTAGAGTTACTGTTTAGTAATGATATTTGGACTTGGCCAAGAGACTAGTTGACTATGATGAGACTGAGAAACTAGTTGCAGTTATATGCTGTTATATGGTTTGAACATTCTGCTGTCTGCTATTCTTTATTCCAAGCTAGACATTTTATGTGGACCAGTCATATATGTAAATATTACAAATTCTGTCAGTTCTGTTGGAGCAAACCAATTTGTACATATCCTGCTCCATTCACAGTAGAGAATACTGCCAGTGTATTGGGTATAGCCCTCACCTTCTTACAAACTATATTCCAACAGGTCATGCATTATGTGACAGTAGTGTATAATTGAGGCAAACTGACTTTTCTACAATTGCTGTTTGTGGTGACAGAGACTGTCACCCCCTCAGAGAAGGTGATGTGAGTGTGACTTCCTGAAGGCGAGGCAGGTGAAATGGGTGCTCTGGGTGCTATGCCAGGGAGCTGCCTCTTTAGTCTGGTTGTCGGGGCACACGTTTATCGCCTATAAGACCCGGGTTTGAGACCTAGGTGAGTTCCCTGCCCTCCATCTTTGCAACACATGGTGTCAGAAATAGGACAGTGCCACATAGGCCGTTGGGAGTGTGGTTAAGGAACTCGCCCCCTGCTGTTAGAGGTATGGTATAAAGCCCAGTGTGAACCCTTGGCATGACCTTTGATGGGTCGCAGTGCAAAAGACCCATGGAAGGGGTGAAACAAGTGTGTGCTCCCTGAAGGGGAAGACAGTGCGGTGACGGACACGGTCACCCCCTGGAGGAGAGAGGGTGATGTGATAAGGTTTGTCACTTCAGGCAGGTGAAACAGGTCCTTTGACTGTTATGCTAGGGAGCTGGATCTTTGGTCAAGTGGTCGCGGCACAGGTTTATTATCTGTAGGAACACTGTGACCTCTGCCTTTGCCACAGTGTTCAACAGAAGATTGGAATTGACACTTCACCCAAAGAGACTTTGAACATGGCATGATAATTAAATGGAGTGGAAGCAAAAAAACACACAAAAAAAAAGTTATTGGTGATCCTGTGCACAAAAACTTCTGGGTCAGAGGGAATAAAGCAGAATGGAAAGAATTGTGCAAGCAAACAGGCAGGACCACAGCCAGGCAAAAATGACATCAGAATTGAATCTCTTACACCATAGGGCCCTGATACCTAGTGAAGATCATCTCAATGTTACAACATATCCAAACATCATTGCTGACCAAAATCATGATTTCATGGCCATATAGTTTAGATTTTGTAGTGTCAAAACATGAAACATTCATTAATACATCCAAGCAACGGCCCTCAGGGATGAGCTGATTTGGGAATGTCTCAAAGAGATGGGGGACATGGTCACCATTGAAGCAGAAGAGATACAGAATAAGGCCCTCTATGGAATGAACCATCGACAGATTGGAGAGAATCCTACCAACATAAGATAATCCTACTAATGGCTGGAAATGGCAGGACTAACTGACAGCTCAGCGGCACTATTCAAAGCAGCACAAGATGAAGCACTATGCATTTGACCAATCATATCAGGGATGTATCACACCAGCCAAGACCCAAGATGCAAACTGTGCAGAGGAACCTTTGAGACAATCCAGTACCTAATAGAAGGATGTAAAATGCAGGGAAAGCATACACAGAGACACAACCAAATGGGATCATTTACAGGACCATAGCAAGACATATGAACTGGACACCCCCAAGTGCAAATGGAAGGAACAAAAGAGGGTGGTGGAGAACATCTAGGCAAAGCTCTTGTGAGACCTTGAGATCCAGACAGATAAGCAAGTATTGGGTATTCAATTAGACATTGTGATTTGGCAGTTCCAAGTTATGGAAACATCCAATGAAAGGAATGTGAAAAGCTGGAAGAATACCAGAGGCTGAAAGATTAATTGAAAAATGTGGAACACCAGGGTTGTTCCAGTAGTAACAGGTACTTGGGGCTGTGACCTCTAAGATAGAGGACTGGCTCCAACAGATCCTGCAATCCTAGGACCTGTGAAAATACTTCACCACACCTTCAAATTCCAATTCCACTACTGGAAGGTCCAACTTGAAGGATAAAAGACCACTCAATGCAATGCAGAAACCTCTCAGTTTGTTTATCCACTGGCAGTCCATCAGTCAGTATTCAAAAACAATTTCTCTCCTGAATAAAGCCTCATCACTCTGAATTATATTTTAAGCTTTAGAGGTTCCAGAAGTCTTGTTTTGCAGAGGTGATTTACTAAACCAAGAATGACTAGAGTCTTCATTAGAATATGAACGTAACTGTCAAATGTAATTACCTAGGCTTGAAATGAATATGATATTCACTTGAGGAACAAACAAGCACACTTAAGAATGCTTTGCTGCTTTTTATGTGGGGAAAAAGAGGCGACCAAAAGAAAAGGCATCTCCTTAGTCTACATCTGAGTTTACATCTGGAAGGGCTTTTTACTCTCTGAAAGGACACTGTGTGCACAATTATTAGGCAAGAGAGTATATTTATTATATCATCATTTTTATGCATATTTTCCAACTCCAAGCTATACACACTCGAATGTTTATAGGATTTAAGTATATCAGGTGATGTGTATTTGTGTAATGAGGGAGGGTGTGGCATAAGGAAAGTAGCACCCTATATCAAGGTGTGCATAATTATTAGGCAGCTTCTTTTCCTCAGGCAAAATGTGCCAAAAAAGGACACTTAACTGACTCTGAAAAGTCAAAAATTGTAAAAAGTCTTTCAGAGCTATGCAGCACTCTCACAATTGCTAGGATATTGGGGTGTAATCACAGAGCCATCAAATTATTTGTTGCAAATAGTCAACAGGGTTGCACAAAATGTCTTGAGAAAAAAAGATGCAAATTAACTGCCAAATATTTGAGAAGAATCAAATGTGAAGTGACCAGGAACCCATTATCCTCCAGTGCTTTTCATTTCTGTTTGAAAGCTATAGCCAGTGCACCTGCCACTGGACCTGTCATTGCACTTGAAAGTTTGGACACTACATTTATTTTTACTTAATTTTACTTAGTTCATGAAATTAGACAAAGTGTGTGTACACCGTATCTAATTGTGTCTAGTACTGCAGTGCACAGTTTAATTTTATAGTGCAGTTTCATTTAATGTTGTCATCCCCTCAAGAAAAATTAATCGCTGGTTACACTACTGATGTGTGAGGAAAATTAGGCTCCGCCTGACAAAGGCCATAATCGGATGTGTTGGAGCAGGGAAAGTATTAAAAGCTGGGAGAAAAACTAAAGCTCACGAGACCCCATTTAGGGCTTTCCCAACTCTAACACCCCCACACCATGCAGACAAGGTTGACTTCTCCCTTGAACCGGAGGCATCTGCAGAAAATGGAAAGGTTGCACCACTAGGTGTCAGTTTCCATTGTGTTCCTCTACCAGGCTTAAACTGTGATTTTAATGTTGATGTAGTCAGTTGTACTGGAAATAGAATAAAAATGATTATTTAGGATCACAACAAGTACATTTTATAATACAGTATAAGCGTTTACATTGCTGTGTAGGTCAATTAAATCCCTTACATTCCAAATGCACTGGAAATCCAGAATTTGTGATTAAACGATTAAAATGTGTAGAAGTGAAAGAGGAAAAGATTATAAGATCTGCTTGAAGGAAATACCAAAATTACCGCAGCCCTGTCTCTTTTCTGAAAGGGTTTATTTCCCCCCGCAAACTATAAGGACAAGCTCGGTTCGAGAGTATATGAGCATATCCTTGCATGAAAACAGATTTATCGATGAAACGAGATAAGAATTAAAAGGCATTTCGTTCCTCAGAGCCCAAAATGGGGACAAACAGCATTCGAATACAAATGTCTAGTCACCGAGAACTGCCTTGATCTTTTCAATGCTGGCGCATCAGGAAATGTGTGGGAGAAAGTTCAACCCCATTCATGGGGGAGCTAATGGCTCTGAATCACACTCTAAGAGCAATTCAGTTTCTGCAACATTGACTATGAAGAACTGTACTTTCAGTACCCCCACCCTCCCTTCACAATTGGCTTCTAATCCTGTAGAGGGACCCCTTTCCCTGCTTGAATCCCTCCCTGTACCGACTGACTGTCTCCCACTCCCTCACTTTTTTATCAGTGTGGGGAGGTTAAGAGAGGGAGGGTGGGAGGAAGAAAGAGTGAACAGGCAGACTCACAGCGTGGCATTCACAGGCAGACAGCGCAGCCGCTAGCACCTCTGCCGCCGGTTTTCCCTGTGCACTTCCACACTGTCTATGGAAAAGGGCTATTTCCCATTCCAAAAAGAAGACTCATTTTTAACAAGCCAAAAAAAAAGCAGGAGAAGAAAAAAAAAAAAGCAAAGCAAAGGAGGAATTCAGGCAACAAGGAGCATAGCAGGAAAGAACTGAGAGACATCCAGCACCTCCTGTGATCCTCCCCCTTAATTAAAGGAGAGAGAGAAAGAGACGACAAGAGAGAAAACGGAAGGCACTGGAGTATTCGTTTTTTTCTTTCGTTTCATTTTTTTCTTCTTCCTCATTGTGGTGCTGGGAGGTGTGTCGTCCTTTCACCTGTTTGCGCTCTCCATCATCTGCCTCCTGATTTATTTCTCCATCTACCTGGTGTACAATTTCGTCTACCTATGACACGCTCCAGAGTGTGGAAGCGCAGGGAGAGGGTCTTTTCTGCGTCCGTTCCTCGCGCTCGGTTTCCTGTTGCCCTCGGGTTCCACTTTGCTCCGGCTTCTCTCCTTCATCGGTCGCTTCTCTCCATCTCCTCGCAGGCCACCATCCTGCCCTCGTCCGGAAAAAAAAAAAAAATCTGATTCTGAATCAAAGTCGGACAGAATTCTGAAAAATAGCAACTCCTGTCTTTTGCATTCCTCCTGCTTTTGTTCTTTCATTCATTTTCCCTTTTCTTTTCCTTCTCTTGGTCTTCCACTACCTCCCCTGTCACATCACTCCCTTTTCTTTCTGGGGACGCTTTAAAGTTCCTATAGGTAGGTTTAACAACTTGTTTAGCGTCTGTCTGACCTGTTTGTCTGTGTGTGTACCTGTGTGTCCTTATTCTTCATGTGTACACAAAAACACACATCGACACACACACGCACATACACTCACACGCACACTAAACAAACAGACGAACGGAGGCGACGAGGATCTCGCTGCTCGTCTGATGCCATTCTTCCATCCTGTTGTTCCTGTTCTCCTGTTGTGCATCCCAAACTCCCTCCATTATCTATTGTTCAACTTGTTCAATGCACACAGTAGTCTTCAAGCCATAGATACACATATAATTAGTGGTCACATTTTCATTTTTTATTAGGCTCTTTCCATCTTTAGTGTCTGAATAGTCATTCAGGGAATACCACACCCATGAAGTGAAAATGTTTAGTGTTACTGCAGTGTGAAGCCAGTATTTAATTCAATAGGCTTTTATAAGCTGTAATGAAGCTTTACTCAAATTCACTTGATATTTATGTGGGAATTTTCTCGGAGACACTAAAGATCGATTTGCTGAAGGTATTTCCAAGCCAGGTAACAATTTACATTGGAATTATGAACAAATGAAAAAACCTTATTAATTTCTGGTTCTTGGATGAGTTTTCAAGCATAGTTTGTTGTGTCATTTTATCCTACTGGAATGTTTGAAACGAAATGAACTTCATCTGCTCATAAAGTGTGTTGACCCCTCAACCCCATCCCCAAAAACAAAACAACCCATCAAAATCATGGCCTTTACTGCTTGCCTTACAGATCACTTTCTACTGGGTGTCTAATTTTCATGTGTCACTCCATCTTTCTTTACTCTCCCCTACTCTTTACTGCCTGTCTGCCACTTGGCGAGGCCGGCTATCGCTTTTTTTCTGCTCTCTGCATCATCACTGCCCCTCTCTTTCCCACCCCAACCTCCTCCCATCTCCTCCTCCCATCTCCTTCATTCTCGCACTCTCCTCGGATCCCCCTGATCAGCTGACGTGCAGGGAGGCGTCACGGCGCAGATGGCGGGGGAGCAAACCCACCGGGGAATTAAAGAGCAACTTTTCCTCTCCATTCACTAAATCAGTTGCAGATATCCAGTGTTGCACTTATATATTTCAAAACATTATTTTTCTACTGCTGTTTGTCAAATGATGCGGTGTCCCTTTTTATTGATGCACACTTTTGCATTTTGCATGAAATTGCTCTATGCCTGGGCATGGTCTGAATAGGAAGCACAGCATTTTATTAACACGGGCAGAGAGGGAAATTGCATGCATACGTGTAGGACGTAAATGGTCTTTACACTCTTCAAACTCATCCAGGTGTATAGATTTTAGCATCAGTTTAATGCACAGCGAATGTTACTGATGGACTGAATAATATAAATGTGAGGATCGTTCCATTTCATCCATCCATTTCTTGCTCACACTCACCCTCTTATTTCTGAAATTTTCTTCCCATTACAGTTTACTGATTTGAAATTAGTTTTGGTCCCATTCCTAAATGATATGGCTCATTGGATTTACCTATACAAGATGATTATGTAGTCTTCTATTGATGTTCCTCGTTCCTACGCCACAATTTTCTTGAATTTCAAGGACTTATCAAATCTTTTAAAAGACGGACATGTCAGTGGAGGCGCTCTTATCTTTCTTGTATTTTCTCTTTCCCTTTTGTACCGTTTGTCTTTACTGACATCACCCAGATATTAATGAGATACTACAGAAATGGTTAGAATGGTAAGTAGCACAGGAAGTGTGTGTATGTGTGTAAGTGTGTATGTGTGTATGTATGAGTGTGTGTGTGTGTGTTTGCGCATGTATGCGTGTATTTTGTCTAGAATTTTGCAGGCTAATGGTCTAATATGAGGTAAATAATGGACTATACAAGGCCACTAAACAAAAAATTGCAAGTGATCTGATTCTATAAGACGATAGCGGTGTAGAGTGATAAAAACTTTATTCTCAGTAGTCAGGAGTTGCCAGTTGCCAGAAGCCAAATAAACCAATTTTGGCTAAACCTTTGTCATGCTCATAGTCCAAAAGCACGCAGAGCCCACGCGAGCACCCACCTGTGGTTTGTAACTATTTTCTTTCCCTTCCTTTTTCCGTAGTGACACGAAAAGGAGTCAGCTCATACCGCAGGTGATATCCAAAGAAATCTGACGGACACTTGAAGAACTGCATAAATCAAAGAGCTAAGGAAATTTAGCGCTTTCTTCGAAATCGAACTCTTTTCTTTAAAGTGTAAAGACAAAAGAACTCAATGGATGACGCTCTTTCACAAATGTATGAAGTTTCAGGACACAGCTACGCTACGAGTTAAAATGAACTGATAAACGACACTTTCGCCTGCAAGCTGTGTTTTTATTTGATTTGATTTTTTTAATTTGTGTTCCTCATCTCATGTTTTTTGGCCAGTGGAAGATGTGTCCAGAGACCTAGGCCTCAGGTGTGATAAGCATTTGATACTTAAATACATTTTTAGTACGTTGACTGTTAGAGCCACAAAGATTGTAGATTGACATCTTACTTTTCATTGTTTTATTGATTTAGAGACACAACAGATATCTTTTGGACTTTTTTCCTGATTGATCACTGGACTCATTCATCTGTTGTCTTCAACCGGGAACTACAGTAGGGCCGAATTACTTCAATCTCCCTCTGGAACCTGTTTTCAACACCAGTCCCTCTTTCTACGGTGTGCTCCTCCTTGTGCTGCTTCCTCGGTCAGTCATCCTTTCATCCGAGGCTATGAATGGAAGTGAGGAGTCCCAGCTCACACCATCATGCCAGAGTTGAGGAGAGAGGATGACAGTTGGGCTGGCAATGTTCAAGGTAGGAAAAGATTCATTCATTCATTCATTCATTCATTTTTTTCTTTTCTTTTCTTTCTTTCTTTCTTTTGTTATTTTTTGGGGGCTGTAATGGTCTCTTCACTTCATGAATATGTGGTGTTGTGCTCTGGTGTGTTTGTGTACACCTATTTGTGCATAATACCCAAACATACACTGCTTTCATCTGTAGGTATTCAGCCAAGTTGCTCTTGGTGGTGTCCCCTTTCAGGCTTGAGTAATGTGTGTATAGTCTTGTCCAGACATTGCTACTAAGTGGGTTAACTAGAAAGAAAGGAAATGAGGAAGAAAGATAGAGAGGACATGAGAGAGAGAGAGAAGGGTGAACTGTCCTCCTCCCTTCTTCTCTTTCTCATGTGAGGATGTGATCTGCAGAACTAATGAACACAGTCTTGGGGAGGGGGTTTGGGGGCGGTACTCGTCAGCTAGCCTGAAATCTTTGATGATGTGTCCCTGCCTTCGGACTCTCCTTTGCTTATTGATGTAAGGTGACAGATTTGCTTTACCCTTTGCTCAGTGGGGTCGGAGCGGCTGCCAGTCATCCTTGCCTTTGATTGATTTGGATCAGAGGGGTGAAAGGAGGGAGAGTGAGAATGTCTTTTAAATCTTCCCCAGCATCACTCTGAGATTCTGTTGGCTTGGCAACTGAAGTTCAGTCGGCGTGGCAACAGAATACAGGCAGGGGGAGTAGGGGCTGGGAGGAGACCGCAAGATGCTGGGAGCTGTGCTATGAGACCTTTTTGAGACATAACTGTTACTGTTCTAAACTGTTGCGGTGTGTTATGTTACGTCAGCCGTTTTGTTGCAGTTAGTGGGACGGTTCTGCAGCATGCACTGTCTCCGGCAAGTGACAAGTAGAGCCAGATTACAGCAGATGTTTTCTGCAGTGCTCCGGTCCACCTTTCCTATGGGCAAACGCAGGGTGCTGCATTCTTTTAGGCTTTGTTATAAGGCTGAGCAAACTGCAGCCATCATGCAGCGTTATGTTTAAACTGTTTAGCGTGTGATGACGTGTGTGTGTGTGTGTGTGTGTGTGTGTGTGTGTGTGTGTGTGTGTGTGTGTGTGAGAGAGAGACACGACCTGATCTTGCTGATTGATAGAGTGTGTGTGTGTGTGTGTGTGTGTGTGTGTGTGTGTGTGTGTGTGTGTGTGTGTGTGTGTGTGTGTGTGTGTGTGTGTGTGTGAGAGAGAGAGAGAGAGAGAGACACGACCTGATCTTGCTGATCGATAGAATGTGTGTTTGTGTCAGCGGAAAGATGGACTGATAGACATGAAAGTCATTATCCTGAACTGGGCTCATCCAAGCAGCTTTAACAAAACTGACCCGCCACTTATTTTTGTGGGATTTGTGTGTGTGTGTGTGTGTGTGTACATGTGTGCACATGTAGGCTAAGATGAGTCAGGATTCTCTAATCATTAATATTCTCAAATCAGTTTTAGAAATGACACCGATCATCAATGTATGAGTGTGTGTGTACACATGCATGCGTGTGTGTGTATGTGTTGATGGCTTACCTGTGGTGAAGATTTATCAGTTTATTAGTGTGCACCTGTTCACACCTCCATAACAAATAGAAGAAAAGTTGGCTCTCTTCCTGGTTGTACTAAAAGTACTGAGACCAACTTATCAGTGAAAAAAGAGCAAAAGACAACTCATTCCCGTATTATTTTCTATTTCTCTAACATGTACTTACTAGCTTTAACCAGACATGTGCTTCTGAAAATTGCATGCCCTTCTTATCAAAATGTATCATTTTAAACAACATTGTTTTGGCTAAAAAGATATTGCAGAATGCAGTATTAAGCAAATGCAGGCTCTTGGGAACCACATATATTTCCATGTGTGAAAAGGTTAATTCTGACAGTTGTCCATCCAGTCTGTGAAATGTACATATGTATAAATAGCGTAATTTATGTGGCAAAATAATACAATCCTTTATTCCACATGTGAAAGCATCAAGTGTTTGACACCATTTTTTAATCATATAACAAATCATATCCTGTGTGCACTAGAATGCAATTACAACTCCAGTCATACATCATGTTCGGGCACCAGAATAGTCTCTGTTAATCTGACCTGGTTCAGCCTGTTTGGGTTCCATGTCTGTAATAATGGAATAAAATGTAATAAATATTACTGTTAATATAAATGACCCACGTTAACATTGCTTTTTATCTGCCATTTGGTCATTTTATTCAGCTTCTTTTTATAAGGTCTTCCCATCATCTTGTCTACTGTCTATATCCTTTGTGGCTTGGGGCATAATTGAATTTTTCCCTGTTTGCTTTCTTCGTTCTTTATTTTGAATATATTTTTTGTTGTGTTTAAAAGGTTTTCCTTCTCTTGCATCTAATTGTATCATACGTATTCAAACAATATCAGAGTGGTTTTCAGCTTCTTTGATGGTTTTGACGTTTATTTTGGCCACCGTTTCAACTTGCTACTATCTTGCTGACGTAACAGACGTGCCATGTTGGTGCTCCCGTTAATTGCTGATGCATTTATCTATATAGCCCATGTATATCACACCAGCAAATAACAAAAATCTTGCTCAATTCAGTAAAAATGCATAGGGCCCTAGCCATTCTGCACTGTAGATGTGTAACAGTGTGCTCTAGAAAAAAACAGACATTGCTGGTATTCAACCACCAACACAGCCCCAGCTAATGTCGCATCACTACCTACAATTGCTTCCTTTGAGGGCCCTTTGAGGGCCCTAAGTAGGTAGGCATTGACAAAGTGAACACTACATAGTGTGTGAGGGGGTGATGTAGGATGGCCTGGTATGTCATGGTATCCATGTGCTGATCTTCATTTGGCCTTAACGAGAAACAGCTTGCTAATTAATTACCCATGACCAATGGGCAAAGGCGGGGTGATTCCCATCTCCGCGTGTGATTGGTCGAGGCGGAAGCAGGCCATCACCAAGCCCTGAAGGGAGGAAAAGGTCCCTCACCCAAAAAGCTGCTCCTCAAGTCTGAGTGAGTGAATGTGTGTGTGTGTGTGTGTGTGTGTGTGTGTGTGTGTGTGTGTGTGTGTGTGTGTGTGTGTGTACTATTGATAAACAGAAAAAAAGACATTAAATACTTGGTCCCATTTTGCATTACCCAATTGCCAGCATAGAATGTTTTATTTATGAATTTAAATGCATAGGATGGGATTTTCATTCATTAGCATTACAGTGACCTGTTGAGCCATTTGCAGTCATTGACAAAGTCACATATGTACACTGTGACTATAGGTCCTGTTCAAGTATTTTCACCCCAAGTCAAATTCATGAAAATGTTAAAAAAAAATTACATTTGTAAGCATCCATAGAAATATCTCTTGTGCACAAGTGAAGTTTTTTCTAGTCCTGCCTCTGTTGGTGCATGTTTCAGTATTTGAGTATTCTCTTTGGCATTCCATTCTTTTCCCATTTATTAAAACCTTTGCCACTGTTAAAATTGTACTGCCTTTCTGAGGTACATTAACCCTCATAAAGACCCTCAACAAAATCTCCTGCTCCTGAGAACTGCATGCATTTTCATTTAGTTTAGGTGTGTGTGTGTGTGTGTGTGTGTGTGTGTGAGTGAGTGATTGCGGATGTGTGAGAGTACGAAGGTGGGTATGAAAAAGTTGAATGCTCACATCAGAGAGGAAAACTATGGAACTGTATACTTCTTTAATTTCTTGTGTTTATCTATACATGCATTTGTGTATAAGGATTATGCCACTTAAATCTTCCCTGTGACAGTTTTGTGTTTGTATGCATTTTAGTTTGTGTGTGTATGTGTGTGCGAGCATGCGTGTGTGTGTGTGTGTGTGTGCGAGCATGCGTGTGTGTGTGTGCGAGCATGCGTGTGTGTGTGTGCGAGCATGCGTGTGTGTGTGTGCGAGCATGCGTGTGTGTGTGCGCGAGCATGCGTGTGTGTGTGCGCGAGCATGCGTGTGTGTGTGCGCGAGCATGCGTGTGTGTGTGTGCGCGAGCATGCGTGTGTGTGTGTGTGCGAGCATGCGTGTGTGTGTGTGCGAGCATGCGTGTGCGTGTGCGTGTGTGCGTGTGCGTGTGTGTGTGCGTGTGTGCGTGTGTGTGTGTGTGTGTGTGTGTGTGTGTGCGTGTGCGTGTGTGTGCGTGCGTGTGCGTGTGTGTGTGTGCGTGTGTGTGTGTGTGCGTGTGTGCGTGTGCGTGTGCGTGTGCGTGTGTGTGTGTGTGTGTGTGTGTGAAAGGGGCCGGAGGCCATACCTTCATACTGTTACACTGGATCACTATCAATAGACAAGCCCATTCCCTCTTACATATTGTCCCACTTCAGAACACTGTGTGTCTGTGTATGTGTGTATGCATGCATAAGCATGTATGCTGCTCTAGGTGTATTTCTGGTCCTATTAAATGTTACAAACCTTACTCAGTGCTTAGCATTGATAATCAATTTTTATTGAATTGAATTCATTCTGTATAAATACATGTTAATTATGTTTCAGGCATCAGAGAGTTTTCTTTTTGAAAACTGAAACTGAGATAATTTGAGACTGGATCAAAAACCTGCAGTGGATTTTGTGGAAACATTTTGTTTAATGCATAATTTATTGCTTTGTCATTAAGAAATAAGCTCTATAACTGCTGTGAAAATGCTCATATGTGTCTTCTGGATGTATTGAAAAACAGGCCTGGCTGAAGGCATACCTACAGATACCACCCCAGCCTTGTTATAGAGCCACGCCACACCACCCTAGCCTCACTATAGAGCTCACATTAGCTTCAAATTTGAAGGAACACATTGAAGTTTGGTTGAGTGGTTTTTTTCATGAATTACAAGGAAATCATTGTAAATCCAGTTGTTTCATCTTATTTTGTTTGTAAGCTAAAATATAGTTGATAAACCATAAAAAATAAACTTTTAGTCAAGTGCATTTTATCTAATTAAATTCATTATGCCTATTAACATACATTTGTACACATTAATAAAACATTTCCAATGTGTCATATTTATGACAAACATTTCATACATTAAATGCCACTAGTCCTCTTATTACATGGATCACCTAGCTCATGACAATAAATGTATATAGTGACATCTGTTGGGCTGGTTTACTAGAAAAAAGATTTATGCTGTAAAGGTTTTTCATACCAGTGCACAAACTGAGAACTACAATACTTTATGCTTGTTCACTTAATATATCAGTGGAATATTCGTCATATCTTAGATAGGCAAAAATGCCGGATACCTCAGTCATGCCCTTAATGTATCTGTGGCATTTTGGTCATATTTTAGACAGGCGTATATTCTGGATACCTCAGTCATGCCCTTAATGTATCTGTGGCATTTTGGTCATATTTTAGACAGGCGTATATTCTGGATACCTCAGTTATGCTCTTGTCCATGCAACATTTATCCATTTTCATCTTAGTTTTTGAAGATGTCTGTCCTATTTTTCACCTACTTTACAGTGAACATAATTTGGTAGCGCACATCATGTTTTTGCCCACGGATGCCTTCAAATTTCTCACTCTCCATCCAAATTCTCCAGCTCAGCAGATCATGTGACTCAGAATGCTTGATTACTTAGGGAGACACATTGGCACATGGCCGTGATCTGGTTAATTCAGTCAGCACTGGCCTGGCCTATTTGTGTGTGCACATGTTTTTGTATGTGTCTGGATGATCTGGTAGTTTGTTGGTCCGGCAGATCGATAGTCTTTGCAAATGTCATCTTGGCTCAAGCCCTTTAGGCCATCTTTCACAATTCCAGCCAGTCAAGCCTCAGGTCCCAGACCATTCTGTCATGTCCAGCCAATTAAGCCTTGGTGCTGGAACCATGCTCTCATCTCCAGCCAATCAGTGAAATTAGGCCTTGGGCCTTGCGCAAGTGTCCCATATGATCAAGTGGGCATCATCAGCTGGAACATGAAGAGACACTGATATGAGATAAGACACCACATCAGGGAGAGAGAGTGTGTGTGTGTGTGTGTGTGTGTGTGTGTGTGTGTGTGTGTGTGTGTGTGTGTGTGTGTGTGTGCATGCGTGCGTACGTGTATGTGAGACAGACTCACAACACATGACTAATAAGTGATGTGAACTGATAATCCTAAAATGCAAAAACATAACTTCATGGGTGAGACTATTTTTTCCACTATTAAATCTTGTTTTGCAATTAGTTTACACTTTGATGTGTTAGTTCAAAGGATATTTTTAGATGAGTTTCATGGAGCATAGATATGGCTCCCATAAACTGCAATGGAGCATAAACGAAAAGCAGCTTCTAGCTAAAACAGGCTTTTAGAAACTCCCATTTTAACACAAGTGCAGTTTCTTCTACGGTTGGTTCTAAACTCTTGTAGCAGCATGTGGTAAGATATTACAGTTTAAAACTATAAATGTTTTGCTGATAAGCTTGTTGATTTGACAAGGAGTTGTTGGCATATATTTATCTGATAATCTCATCATCTTGACTGGCTGAGTAGAACCCCTACCATTAAACATCAATTATCAGTGAAAAATTGGAAAGCAATGATATAATGAAATTTGAAAAAGATCATGCATAGGTCTAAAGGAATTTTATTGGTGGCAACATATATCTCAAAGTTTATATATATATATATATATATATATATATATATATATATATATATATATATATATATATATATATATATATATATAAATGTATTTTTATTTTTATTTTTTATTTATTTTTTTTACAGCAGTTGTTGTCACAAAGCAGCTTTAAATATGTCTGGGTCCGGGAACAAGGAGCAGGAAGGCCCGATCTCAGTAGAACTCTACTCGTATCACATTGCCTTATATCTGGTTTCAAGGCCCTTGTATACTGAAAATCTGAATGTTCAATTGTTGCTGCTTATTGTACCAGGAAATTCCACTTTGCCAGAAATTACACTTACATTGGACTAACTATGATAAGGCCCAATTTATAAGGTTATGTACCCGGACAGATTCAACAAGTGAAGGATATAGCCCAAATGGCATGTACATTTACATGCATATGGCTTATGCTCTTATCCAGAGCAACCTCCAGATGCATGCGAAAAGTAGAAGTGAAAGTCACAAAAAGTATGTTGTACATGATTGGATTCATAACCTTCAAGTCTTGTAGCTTAATCCAACACAAGGGTAGTTTAGGGCAAAGTAATCTAGACTCATTTACCTTTAGCAATAGGAGAACTCCCTGTTAAGTGAATGTAAGTGCAACATTTTAATGAATGTGGATGAGCAATTAAGATGAATGAAGGAAAGACACTTTTAATGGTCTGATTCAACTGCATATAG
>NC_137514.1:10410000-10457500 GCF_041902795.1 Electrophorus electricus | reverse complement strand
TGTCAGTCTGGAGGTTTCATGTGCTGCATAATCATTAAAATATTGCTATTGGCGTTCCACAGGGGTCTATCCCTGGTCTATTGCTTTTTACATTGTGTATAAATTAGGTAAGAAATGCATACTGAAAACTGTAGATTTAATTTTTACAGTCATTTATTCTTGTGCTGCTACTATGAAACGTAGAATATTTACATAAATATTTTAACTTGTTACAAGCCTTAATATAGTTTGAAATTAGTTTTGATTGAAGCAAAAGCTAAATGTATGATGTTTTCTAGATATCATAGTATGGATATATCAAAACTATCAGTAAATACTGTAAAATGGCATGTGACGAGGGCGGGCCAGGATGCAAGCGTGAGCCGATGTCGTGTTAAATAAAAAGATGTTTATTTAAGAACGAAAATAAAACATGAAAAATATGAGACGTAGCGACGTTAACCTAAACGACAACGCACATACGAACATTAGCAGCGAACATCGGGTCACAAACAATATCAACAGGACAATAACGGACAATACCAGAGGCTGACAACGGGACATTTCTGCACACGTCAACAAGCAATGTAATGGGGAACACGTGGAACAGGGAAGGGGGCGTGGCGACATGCAATACACGGGTATACAAAGCAGAAGCACGTGGCTACACGCCCAACACGTGGACGGGCGAGGCGCGGAGGGGAGCGAGGCATGGCGCAGCTAGTGTGTGTGTCGAGGAGGGACTGATGACAAGCTACCCTTTAACACATGCACTGATGAATTAATAAAAAGCCCCTACATTTTAAATTAGGATTCTTACATAGAGTGTGTCTTTCATTTGAAAGTAAAAAAAAAAAAGTTTTTGATGAAACTGTTTTATTAGTATTGGATTATGGTGACAATTATATAAACATGGCTTCTTCAATGCTGAAACCGTTATATGCAATTTATCGCAGTGTTTTATTATTAGTGACACACCAAAAAGCCCAAAGTCCTGTAAAACACACAATGAACATATCTACCATAAAAATTATATGATAATAATATTTTAATAATCATTGGGAAAAAATAAAAATGACAAAATGGATAATTAAACACTTAAAGTAACTAAGGACAATAAAACACTCATTGTAAGCATTACTGTAAAGCTGGCTTGTCATCTCTGTTTATAAGTAGGAAGCAACACTGAACTGTTTTTTTTTAATTTATAAAGCTTTATTGCAACAGGTCCCAGTCTTTATATTGCATCTCTGCTTTCTGTTAAAACAAATTAAATTTGCATGAGGCAGAACAATTGGTTTTAATGCAGAATGTGATGAGTGTTTTCATATTTTGTTGTATTAGTGTGGAATAACATCCATTTAAGAGCAGAATAGCCAGCAAAAAGGCTAAAGCTCGGATTTCTTTGTTCCCACATGCATGATGCATTAGTAGACTAGTGGTTAGGACTTTGGCCTGTCAATTGGAAGGTTGTTTGTTTGAGTCCCAGCTCTGTTGTTGCGCCCTTAAGCAAGGTCCTTGGGTCCAGGGGGTACTGTATAATGTCTGAGGCAATATGCAGAGACTGCAGTTAATCTACTTCAGTTACACATATGCACACAACCCAGTGCACCATGAAAATTGGACAAGTACATCAAATATGGGTCATGTTTTGGTACTTATGTGGTGACATTTGCAACATTGCACCCAGTGGATAAGCTCCGTCATTTAGCAATCAATGTCATCAAGAAATCTCTTGTTGTTAATCTTAGTCAAATGAGCTCTTTAGACCAGTGTCAAAATGATGCATTATCTAATTAGCTACTTTGGTACTTTTAGTTTATTTCACTGTGATCATGTTATGGTTTGTTCTCAGTTTGTTCACCAAATTTTATACAAAGTCTGAATTTTCCAAATGGCACACAAGTCTTTATTATAAGGTATAGGAGTGTAGAGGTTCTTAATTGTATGAAGTACATACACATGCACAGTAGAAATGCATTGCACTTAATCAATGGTTTTAAACAGATCTGGAGAAAACATAAGCTTAGCTGTTACTCTGACTCTTGTAGAAAAATGTTTAGATGGTTTTAATTCTGAACTGGCGCATGGTAAAATATTTGAGAGTTATCTCATAAGACTTGAGCCTCAACATATTGTTACACAAACAAAGCACTGTTGATATTAAGAGAATAGCGACAAACATTCACTTTTGTAAGGATATTATTGGAATAGATAAGCAATCTAAGATTTACACATCTAGCATTCACTTGGATTAAACTTTATTCAGAATAGGAGGCATTTACTGTAGGGATGCTGGAGACACTGGACACGTTTCCCTACCACTTTCTGAAATGGAACATGTTGTCCACACCACGTTTTGAAAGTGTACTCTTAAATAACATTATATTTCATATAACATATAATTAACTTTTTACTCAATAAAATAAATTATGTTCAATGACAGAATCAGAAAATGATCATGTTTATATTTTGTCACAAGATGCTGAGATAATAAATCAGCACAACTGACATTCTGTGAAATAAAACAATATTTTAAAACAAAATAAATAGAAAACTTCAAATATATATAAACCATAATGCGGATGCTCCTTGTATTGTTAAATACCAGTAGACCTGACAAGAACAGCCATAAAACCTTTCACAAACCTCCTCCTTTTAATCTGAGTGCTGATTTATTTTCAGTTGTGGTGCATGGCTGAGGATTTGATTTCTTAAAGGAAACACAAATTTGTGCGGTAGTTGAATTGAATGCAACACCCACTCTTCAGGTCCCCAGCACTCTTCAAAGTACACAATATAGATACAAGAAATCAATTTAAGATGAATTGATTGAATTTCTGTTAAAATGCAGTCAGATTTATAAAACGTCATCAACAAAAGTCATCTGATGCCTATAATTGCAAACTGGTTAATATTCGATGGAAAAACTGTTTCAACTCAACTTCAGTGTATCAATCAAGTCAAGGTCTCTTTTAATATTCAGTGTTGAGGACACTGAAACAAGGTATATTGTACAGATCATACAGTTTTACAGAGCACTGGATTTATGTTTCTGTTTTTTGATATTTGTGTTTTTGGAGTACAATAGGCCAATATGCTGGCCATTTTATTTATTGTTGCATCTTTTGCTTCTAATGCCCAAAATATATCTAACAGAGTTGGTGAAGGGATATATGACTGCAGCTAAAAATAGAAGATGAGGAGATGGAGCGCGAGAAAGAGAAGGATAAGTATGTCAGCTGGAGAAGGAGATGGCTATGAACAGGACTAGTGAGAGTGAGCGAGAGAGAGAGAGAGAGAGAGAGAGAGAGAGAGAGAGAGAAGGAAGAGAGGGGAGTGTTATAAAACGAAGTGTGTGGGTGTGAAATAAAGGAGGCTTCTTTACATGCAATTACAACACATTCAGATTTGCAAAAGGAGCAATGTAACAGCCCTGAACACGAGATGTTAGGAACTGCTGTCACCAGAGAGGGAGACGCACTGGAAGAGCAGCAGAGGAACTGAAGGGAAGCGAGAGAAAGTCAGAAAATGTGCAGCGAGAGAGAGAGAGAGAGAGAGAGAGAGAGAGAGAGAGAGAAAGAAAGAGAGAGAGGCTGTGGTTCTGAGACGCAGACGAAGAGCGAGAGAACGCACGTGAACGAAAGAAGGAGATGGAGAGAGGAGGAGGGAGACGTGACATGGTACGGGGGGAGGCGGTTGAATAGAAGGGAGTGAGGAGTGTTTTCAAGCGTCTTTTTCCTAATAATTACCTCCATTTCACTCCCCCTCTTTCTCTTTCTATCTTTTTCTCTCTCACACATGCGCGCGCACGCTCGGTGGGCTGAACTGGTTGGCATGGCAACCAATGGCACATACATTTCTATATATGTGAGAGGATGCTGAGCGAGCGAGAGGATGAAAAAAAGGGAGCGAAGATGGAAGAAGAGGTGATGCTGAGCATGAGAGAGAACGAGTCTGTTTTCAGGAGAGAGAGGGGTTGGTCTCTGGAGTTGAGGGAGGCAGAATGTTCAGGAACTGATGCTGGAGAGACAGAGCACATGTCAGAAGGACTGGTCAGGTTAAGACACACACACACACAGTTCACATAAGGAGAGATAAGAGGATGGTACATTTGTATTTGAACAGTCAATTAGAGAAAGAGAGAGTTGTTAGATGACTGAGTTGAAAATGCCTTTTACTGGCAAAATTACTCACATTCTCTTTTTACATCAAAAAGCCATTGTTGCATATAAATATTAGGCCACTGGCATCAAACTCCTATTATATATTTATCAATTTATTAGTGTATCCTTATGGTGAAGAACATATAAAATGCTTCTTTCACCTGACATCTGAAAAAATATTACAGCTTCTGAGTCAGTTTAGACCTAGTCTACACTACCATGGGTAAACTGGAAAATACATCTGTTTCCAAACATTTTGCCCATTCCTCCACACTAAAATTGCATTGTCTGTCACTGAAAACCCAAATCTACTTTCACAAGTGAAAAATTCTGAAAATGCAGCTTTGGTATTGTAGTGCGGATAAGGCAAAATATAGCTATTAGAAAACACTGACGTAAGGTTGTAATGTGACCTCCGTAGTGGTTCCTCCAAAATGGTGCAACTCATCATACTGTTTACTACAGTAGGTATTTTAATTTAATGTTTAGCTGCTTAAATTCAGTTTCTGTCCAGACATAGAAGCTTTATTTTTTCTTGCCATTTTCTCTATGTGCTAGTTGACATGTGGCACGCAACTGCAGTATGTACACAAAGTACTGCGACGGAAATCACAAACGAGACATAGATCAGCCATATGCTCACCATTGACTAGTTTTCCCCAAATTTTTACCAATTTACCTGTGTTAGTGTAGACTAGACCTCGAGATAAATAAGTTTAATTTACCTGTGTTAGTGTAGACTAGACCTTGAGATAAATAAGTTTAATTTACCTGTGTTAGTGTAGACTAGACCTTGAGATAAATAAGTTTAATTTACCTGTGTTGGTGTAGACTAGACCTCGAGATAAATAAGTTTAATTTACCTGTGTTAGTGTAGACTAGACCTTGAGATAAATAAGTTTAATTTACCTGTGTTGGTGTAGACTAGACCTCGGGATAAATAAGTTTAATTTACCTGTGTTAGTGTAGACTAGACCTCGAGATAAATAAGTTTAATTTACCTGTGTTAGTGTAGACTAGACCTCGAGATAAATAAGTTTAATTTACCTGTGTTAGTGTAGACTAGACCTTGAGATAAATAAGTTTAATTTACCTGTGTTAGTGTAAACTAGACCTTGAGATAAATAAGTTTAATTTACCTGTGTTAGTGTAGACTAGACCTCGAGATAAATAAGTTTAATTTACCTGTGTTAGTGTAGACTAGACCTTGAGATAAGTAAGTTTAATTTACCTGTGTTAGTGTAGACTAGACCTTGAGATAAATAAGTTTAATTTACCTGTGTTGGTGTAGACTAGACCTCGGGATAAATAAGTTTAATTTACCTGTTAGTGTACACTAGACCTCCGAATAGGTATGTTTAATTCTAAGCCTAACTGTCGCTGTCCTAAGCTTAATTAACATTAATCAACAAAAACACTCCGTGTAGATCAGTGATCGTCTTTCAGGATCTACCGGCTCCCAAATGACATTCACATAGACGATTGCACAGACAAACATACACACACACAAGCGCGCACACACACACACACAAGCACATATACACACAAGTACACACACACACACATCCACACACACATACACACCCCAACCACTGAATGGCTTTGATTCCTGTCCTTTCAAGGCATTGGCACAGTGGAAGCATGCAGGGTCTGTAGCCTACGTGTCAATTGATCGAAACTATCCACAGCTAAAAACCCAGAAGGCTTCCAGAAGCTGGGTGCTTTACTCTGAATGGAGGGCATTTTAAATAGAATCTCCTCTTCAATACAGCATCACAGCTGGGCACGATTCCTGCTGGCCTTTAACACAGGTGAGCAAGCTGTGACTAATCAAACAAACTTGTCTCTGTTGTCTTCTTCACCTTTTTCATAGACAGGAGTTTGTCTTGGCCCTTCTGCTCCACTCGCATCAGACACTCAGAGGCTGGGTCTGCTCATTCCGCACTTCTCTCTGTAAGTCTCCGTGCTGTTCAGAGATAGAAGTGCCTTAACTCAACTGATTCCCTGCAATGGCATATATGGCCTGCATTCCCTGCAATGGCATATAGAGCAGCAGCAGAATGGCTCTGGGTTTAACCCACCCATAAAATATCCATGAGTCCCTTCTGGACCTCTTCAACCAATGAGCCTGTTCTACTAAATGAACATAGCAACCAGCATAGCAACAGAGTTATTGGCAGCCGGTACTCTTCTCCCTATAGGGTAGCTTGGAGAGAACCCACATCCATCAAGATACCTTGGCATATACAATTTGCACCATTCCTTCTCTATTCCTGAAATTCTGATGTTCCTTGAGGCACTCCTCCCCAACTGTAAAGAGCCTAGTAAATGAAAACCTCTTTCTTATCACTGTCCTGTTATTAACCTTTTAAAATCTCAGGACCTACTGGTGGATTAATACTATCATTGCATACCCTTTGTATCAACATACCTTGCATATTCATTTCTATCCAGTTTTTCTATAATTCACATAATAATCTAAAAATAGGTTATTAATAATGCTAGTAATGTTTTTTTGAATGCTTTGTCTCAACATTGATACTAAAGTCACGGGTTTTAAGAGCTAGAAGCTCTCACGCCTTCCCCAGTATTTCCAAGCTGAAGAAGCCTCCTAATAACTGAATAGGTGCCTGGATATCTTCTTCCCCTCTAAAACCTTGTGTCACATTGTCAGCCTCAGCATATGCAGGTAATGCTGCATTTCGCCTGTCCCTGTAGCCCTGGCACCGATGGTCCCTGAAGCTCTATCTGCAGTCTGCATAACAGAGGCGCTACTGCTCAGCAGTATAGCATTTCAGATATACCCCAGGGGTGGATCCAGGGGTGGGGCTGCTGTGGCCTCCACCCATCAGGTCAGTGATTGTGAAGGATTTGAGGGCAAGAGTCAGACTGTTCGTTGCATGGTAGTGTGTGTGAGATGGAGTTCAGGACAATTCTGGTGTCTGTCTCACTGTGCAGGCTAGTACGCTTAAACTGTCAGCAAACTCATGTTTTGAGATTCATCTTTTTTTTCCAGATAATATGGCACCCAACAGTGTTGAAAAGAAAAGATAGCTTATTAAATAATTTGCTTTGCTGTATGTAAGCTAACTGAAGGTAAACATTGGCACCCGTGAATGGTATGGTTGAATGCAAACATCAGCAATCTTTGAAATGAATTTGAAGTAACATCTGCGTCCCTTAGACCTATTTCTAAAAGGTTATCCCATCCATTTAAATTATGATGGTCCCTGGAATTAAAGGTTTTGCTACTTTTGCCCCTGAAGTGGAATTGTGACCCTTTATGCCCCCACCTAAATAAATAAAAATAAAAACAAATAAATCATAGATACTCCTGCCTAAATCCCCTTGTGCATCATCGAAAGACAGCTAAGTGAGATCTAGCTACTATTGGGTGTACTAAAATAGGTAGGTATGATCTAGTCTGTTAAAAGCTTTTTCGTGAACAATTGACAATCATATCATAGCAGGTAGTCCAGGGTGCTAGTAACACCATCTGCAAGGTGCTTTGTAGACCTCTGTTAAAAAGCACTGTACAAATAAAACTTCACTTACTTACCTACCATGGTCATGGGTTTGAACAGGGAACACACCATCCAACAGATAAATATATCCACTGCTCTGGATAAAAGCATTTGTGAAATGATGTAAATAATCAAATAACTCTTTTCTTTTATATGAATGATGAACACATGTGCCATAAGTCTGAAAATGCCTCTTAGACAGACACACTAATGTGGCTTTAGAAGACACACTAATGCCACAAGTCTCCAGCTCTTTAAAAGCCCAAAGCTGTTTTTCTTAAGAAGAAGAATGCTACCCTTGTGGAACTGGTTGGTGATCTTCCATCACATAGGGACCATTTAAAAGCCATATAAATCCATTCCAAGTACTCCCCCCAACCCCCCCAAACATTTATACAGCTCAGCCAGCAGCCCATCAATACCAGTTGCACACCCACTATGAAAGCAGCTGAACAGCAGTAGTTAGGTCCTAGAATTCAATGTCAGAGTACAGTGATCTGATTTGTGATGTCCCCACTTTAGGCAGTGCTATCAATAACTCCCCTCCTGCCAGATGGATCAAAGACATCAGCACTGTTGAGGTGTGTGATAGCCCTCCTGTCTGTTTCGGCATGCCCTGGAGTTGCCGTTCTACCATGGCAATAGAGTCAGAGCAACTGATCCTTTTGTCTTACCTTTCCTTCCAAATTGGAGAAAAGGGCATTCAGGCATCTGAAACTTTTAATGCTACAATAAGGGTGATGCTAGAATAATGCTCAATAATGCTCTGATAAGGGTTCCCTTTATCTAAGCCTGAAGAAGATAGAAAGATATTGTGCCTCTTTATTCTAACATGTTTTGTTTTGGTTTTTTTTATATCATTAATTAATAAGTATTTCTTATTGAATAAGAGTTATTCTTATTGATCATCTCATTTTCAGGTAGTTTGGTTTCAGATTTGTGAGTAGTTTGCTCTTATGGTTGGATGTGCAGTCCACTGCTTTGTGTTATTCCAACCCATTCCTTAACCCATCCACACATCCATGCACCTTAATTTGTCCATCAAGCACTACAGCAGACTACAAGAGAGACTCTTCCTCTTTTTGTGCTGGGTGGAAACTTCTCAAACACTTGCTATTATCATTTGTAGCATAGACCTTTACAACAAGAATCCATCCGTCCTATATTCTTGCTAAACTATGAGACCCTGGAGTTTCGTTTTTTTTAAACTCACAGCCCTGTACAGCGTCCAAGCTCTAACACACCTTCCACCTCATCAGTTTATTCTCTGGCCCTTCAGTGGATTGGATGTTTTGGCCCAGGGAAATCTGTGCAGAGCAATGGGGCCCCATACTGGAGCTGAAAACCCTGACACTAAAGCTAACAGTACTGTTAGCCTTGCACTGAACTTAGATCCGTAACTGAAAATGTGGTTTTCATGCCATCACATTTGCCATCTATCTTTTTGGCTTTTTCACAGTGGATTACTTGTATTAAAACTAGGTAATAAAAATAAAATAAAAAATTTTTAAAAATAGATAATTTTAAAAGGTAATTAAAAATATAATAGCAAAAAATATTTAAGGCAGTATTAGGAATTAATAAAAATTGGATAATAATGATTGTAATCATAATTAATATCTTATTTGAAGGTTTTGTTTCCTAATATACTCTTATATAAAAAAAAACACATTACAAAATTTAGTTTGCATTACCTTTTTGTTCAAGAAATTCAGAGAGTAAAGCTGTTCTTTTCAGAACGGTGTTTACACCTGATGTTTAATGATCTTGTTCTCAGCCTCTCCATCACCAAGCATGCAGAGAGTAAAAGAGAACAGATAAAAGCACTGGAGCAGAAAAGAGCAGCCTTGGCGCTCAGTCCTTGCAGAGATAATTCTCTTTTGTTTGCTTACTCTGTCAAAACTCACTCGCTATCAATTTATCCATATCTTGCAACAACAAAAAAAGGCATATATTTCCTGAAGTGAACAGAATTGGTAATCTTCCCCAACCTTGAGATGCCATGTCTCAAGTATATCGGAATATCTGAGAACGTGTCACCTCCCTGCGCCTCCTCATTGCCTGCTGCCACCTACATGCCCCTCCCTGCTCCACACCTTCCGTATCTGCACTCTGGTTCTTGCTGCCTCCATCCACGCCTGCACTTTCCTCGGGGGGAAAGCTCCGCCTCCACCAGGCTGACGCCACGCCTGCTGGGATCCTTCTGCCTCCAGCTAAGGCAGTCGCACCAGCGGCAGCATCCCATTCAGCACGTCCCAGCATGCCCTGCAACCTCAGACTGATCCCTGCATTGGCCTGCTACATTCTGACCCTCATGTCGTGTGGAGGGTGGACAGACTCTTCACATGGTAGAATGACACAGGACAATAATGGAGCAGCACTGTTCCCACAATATGCCTCACTGTAGATAGAGGAGACCTCTTTTTTCCTTAGTGAGAATTCTCCATGCAGTGGTGAATGTTATCCTCAACCCACACACACACACACACACACACACACACACACACACACACACACAGAGATACACTGAATGGCCACTTTATTAGAGACATCCATCTAGTAGCACGTCGTTCCTCCTTTGGCCTTCTGAAGCGCAGCATTTCATCGTGGCATAGATTACACTAGGTGTTTCTACACCTAGTCTGAATGGGTCAAGTCATTCTACTGGAATCTTGGCCCATTCAGACAGGATAGCTTCTTGTAGTTGCTGTTAATTATATGGGGTTTTTGACATGCTGTGAACAGCCCGGCCTACCTAATCCCAGAGGTGCTCTATAGGATTTAATACTATGGACTGGAAAGGCCACGGAAGCAAGAAACCCAGTCATGTTCCTGTAGCCAATTCTTGACTGTGTGATCCTTGTGGCATGGTACGTTGTCCTGCTGAAAGTGTCCTACTACCATAGGGTAAATAGCTGCCATGTAGGGATGCACTTACCCTTCCTGTCCAAATGTCCATTCACAGGTATCAGAGTGCAAAGAAAACATTCTCCACACCCTTATTCCACCACACCACTCCAAACTGTTGATACCTGACAGGATTGTTTATTGTTTCATGTTGCTTGCACCAAATTCTGACCCTCCCCTGAGCATGTAACAGAAATCTGGATTTATTTGACCAGGCAATGTTTTTCCAATAATCAGTTATTAATCAGTGATCCAGTTTTTGCGCTCTTTTGCCCTTTGGAGTCCTGCCTTTGAGTGGCACTCAAACTGGTTGATTGCTGCTGTAGCCCATCTGTGCTAAGGAACGATGAAGATGAGTTGTGTATTCAGACACGTTAGTTGGAGCACCAGCATTGCTCTTGCCTGTAGTTTTGCTTTATTGTGCACCGCAAAACTGATGTTTTTCCTTGGTCACACCATCTTCTGTAAACTCTCGTCATGGTTGCACATACTGACCCCAGTTAGTCTAGCATCACTGACCACACCTTGTTCTAAATCGGTTAGATCGCTCGATTTTCCCATTCTGATGTGGATTCACACTGAAACTGATCCAGGAAAACTTGCACGCATTATTTTGTGCTGTATTCGGGAGTTCAGTGCCTAATTTCCCTACAGCGATTCTCCAATCTCCGATTGTGAAAGGGCAGGTGTCTAACAGATTGGCCATTCAGTGTGTGTGTGTGTGTGTGTGTGTGTGTGTGTGTGTGTGTCTGTCTGTCTGTCTGTCTGTCTGTCTATACATCTGCCTTTATATTATGTCTTCAATTTAACCACCAGAGGTTTCCCATTATGGCTCATCAAGTATCGTGTGGGCTGTTGTTTATGAATATAGAGTCTGTATTGGTGAGATAATGACAGTAGTATTGTTCTCTCTTATTATGACATTGATGAGAAAGTGCATGTAATAACCCTCTTCATATTAGATCATTATTGTCCCACAGCTGGAGCAATGGAAGGCAGCAATTCTTTGGCCACTGGTGAAGGTTAAGCCAGCCTGAAAAAAATTTGTTGGCATCCCATAATACTTGCTGTGCGGGGCCGCCTGTCTTGGGGCCAGCTGTCTCCACGCAGGTCCGAGCGGTTGCTAGGAAGCCGTGGTGTAATCCTGGGATGGGCTGGCAGAGTTAGGCTTGTGCATGCTCCAAAGATGTGCAATGCTCTTAGGTACAAAGTGCAAATGCAGTTGACCTGTCTCTCTCTGTTCAGTTCAAAAATGCTTCTTTGGCATGAATGCTAAAAGTAAGAATATTAGTAATATTAACATAACCAGGAAAGGGGAAATAGGTAGGAATAAAACAGAAAAAAATTACATTATCTACAAAACAGATTATTAAGAGTGATTAATCCACAGTTCTGACCATCTGAAGTGGTGGTGGGGGGGAGGGTCTGGATTACTGGATGTCTCTTAAGCAGTGACAAGATGCTACAAATCTTGCTGCTTGCATAATCACTCTTCTCTCCAAAGATACAGGACAGCTTTTCCTTATTACATGCAGTCTATAAATTCTCTCCCTCTCTATCAACACAAATAGTTTCTCTGCTGAAGCCACCATCAGGCTAATGAATTGTATGTCACATGGGTATGTGTTCTGTTATACACATTCCAGTGTTATGTGATAAAATAGCCAGTGTGAGAGAACTTGTGTTACAGCATGGATGTGTCCTATAAGACTGGCTGCTTACCCAAACCCCACCTATCTCCTTTTCTCTCTCTCTCTTTCTCTCTCTCTTTCTCTCTCTCTCTCTCTCTCTCTCTCTCTCTCACTCTCTCTTCTTTGACTCTCTCGCTCTTTCTCTTTCTGTTTCTTCCTCTTTACCTATCCTTTTCTTTCTGTTTCTCTCTTTCTCTCTCTCTCTCTCTCTCTCTCTCTCTCTCTCTCTCTCTCTCTCTCTCTCTCTCGCTCTCATTCCCTCCATCAATCTCTGCCACTTTTTATCTGCCCATTTTTTTTATAATATCACTCTATTTCTTTCTCTATTCTTCTATTCTCTTTATTTGTTGTGGCCATGAATCGTACATAAGAAAGGGAGACATTTGGTGAGCCACAGGGAGAGGAGTTGAGAGAGAGAGAGAGAGAGAGAGAGAGAGAGGGGGGAGCCATAAAGTGATATGGCCGCGTTCGGCTTGTACACTTTAGCGCTGTTCAGTAGCCTGTTTAAATCCAAAAGCAGCCTACGCTCTCTACTTTCTTTATCCAACTTGACCTCCATTTTGTCCCTCCTTTTGTGTTTTTGCGGCTCCGCTCTTCTCTGCTCTTGGTCTGAAGGACAGCAGTGTTGGGGCTTTGCTGTGCGTGTCGTAGCCAAGGGTGTCATCCTCTCCATGCGCCATTCCTCTTCAGTGCACTGCGTCTCTCTATAGTCTAGTATAATATACGCTGCACAGACGTGCAGTATATGCGTTCGGTGTATGCAGTACAGATAGAGCGATGGAGATGTCTGACAGGAGCGGTCTAAGATGTAGCCCTCACCCTCCTACTCTTCCACCGCTGTTTCAGGTGGCCCACATGTCCTGCTGGTGTAATAGAAAAACAACAGCCTAGACTTGCAGCATGCTTACACTCAGTGAATATAAATTATGTTTCTCCTGCCCTCTTTTACTCATTCTCCCTTGCTTGCTTTTGCCATCTCGCTCTTGCTCTCTCTCTCTCACTCCATCTTTCACTTGCGCTCTCTCGCTCTCTCTCGCTCTCTCACTCTCTCTCACTCTCCCTCATTCTCTCTTGCTCTCACTGTCTCACTCTGTCTCACTCTCTCATTCTCTCTTGCTCTCACTGTCTCTGTCTCGCTCTCTCATTCTCTCTTGCTCTCACTGTCTCACTCTGTCTCGCTCTCTTATTCTCTCTTGCTCTCACTGTCTCACTCTGTCCCGCTCTCTCATTCTCTCTTGCTCTCACTGTCTCACTCTGTCTCGCTCTCTTATTCTCTCTTGCTCTCACTGTCTCACTCTCTCTTGCTCTCTCATTCTCTCTTGCTCTCACTGTCTCTGTCTCGCTCTCTCATTCTCTCTTGCTCTCACTGTCTCACTCTCTCTCGCTCTCTCATTCTCTCTTGCTCTCACTGTCTCACTCTCTCATTCTCTCTTGCTCTCACTGTCTCACTCTCTCTCGCTCTCTCTCATTCTCTCTTGCTCTCACTGTCTCTGTCTCACTCTCTCGCTCTCTCACTCTGTCTCACTCTCTCATTCTCTCTTGCTCTCACTGTTTCACTCTGTCTTGCTCTCTCCTTCTCTCTTGCTCTCACTCTCTCATTCTGTCTTGCTCTCTCCTTCTCTCTTGCTCTCACTGTCTCACTCTGTCTCACTCTCATTCTCTCTTGCTCTCACTGTCTCACTCTCTCTCGCTCTCTCTCATTCTCTCTCTTGCCTGCTCTCTCTCACTTTCTTTTTGTCCCATTGCTCTCTCTGTCTCCTCATTTGCTGTCTCTTGCTGGTACTATGGAGCTATGGAGTGGTATACTTTTGGTTCATGCTCTGCGTGGGTGTATGCGTGTGTGTGTGTGTGTGTGTGTGTGTGTGTGTGCACGCGTGTGCGTGTGTGTGTGTGAATCGATCCTTAAAGATCACAGAAGTCTAAATACGTGTGAGAGATCAAAGAGGAGAGAAGTGAAGACACCAGGCATGCCAAAGATCACAAGGCCTGTGTGTGTGTGTGTGTGTGTGTGTGTGTGTGTGTGTGTATGCGTGCGTGCGCGCGTGTGCGTGTGTGTGTGTGTGTGTGTGTGCGCGCGTGCGTGTGCGCGCGCGCGTGTGCGTGCGTGCGTGTGTGTGTGTGTGTGTGCGTGTGTTCAGCAGTTACTAGTAAGTTGTATGTTCTTTGTTGCTGATGGAGTCGATGCTGATATGAAACAATTCATTAGTTTTTGTGTATGAGCCTACAACGTGTGTCCCTTTTCTTTTCACAGAAATCCAGACACAAGCACATTTAAACACATGTACACACCATAATCACATGCACAGTCTGGTACTGACAAAATAACACTTCACTGACACTTTTAGACACATTTTTTTTCCCCCACATGAACACACACATAAAAACAATGAAAAGATTATTCAAATCCGCAAATGAAGGACCCAAACATGCACACAAACACGCCACAGCTGTAGTCTGAGTTGAAGGAGCCCAGCTATCATGTCATTTCAGTCTTCCACAAGACATCAGCTTGGCTAATGCATCAGCAGTCTCACACACACACACTTCATGTGAGTCTCCTACCATTTTTTCTTGTTGTTAGTCTACAATAATTTTAAACCACTCCACATATGCATGCGTGTGTGCACATACACACACACACACACACACACACACAGAAAGTTAACATCAGAGAGTGTTTATAGATTTCTAAGACCTTTGGCAAGTGCAGAGGTACACTTTCAAAGACTCTGGTCTTTACCGGCCCCCTGCTTAGAGCTTCAGAGGGAGACATGGCTCTCTCTCTTCACACACACACACACACACACACACACACACACACAAAGTATTCATCTGTGCCTGCTCAAGGCTCACCCCTGCATACAAGGGCCACTGTTACTGTAACTAAGTGAATTCAGGTTAGCAAAAATGAAATATACTTATATAGCATGCTTCATAAATCTTTTTAATATGTCTTATACAACCATAGAACCTTTAAAAAATGTTTTATTAAGCTTAGTAGTAAGTATAATGTTTCCAAAAAGTAGAGAAAAAGATCTTCAGACATTTTCCTATTTGATATGCAACTCCTTCTTGAATAAATGGAATGTGGCACTATTGCCCTTTACTTCTGGAATGTTCTAAGAAGCCCAGCCATAATGTGACTATTTAAATATAGCACCTAGAGGCACTTGTTGTCATGATGAGGGAGGCCCAGCAACCATGGCAATATGCAAATGTGGAATGGGAACTTGTCGTCTTGTTGGATGAGGGACAGTGGCATGACACGATGACATAACAATATCTCAGATGGTGTTTTGACAAGAGCTCTGTTCTGGTCATACTGAATCATCACACACACACACACACACACACAAATAAATGCAAAGAGGCATGTAGGAACTGTCTATAGTGAATCACTCACGTACACACACATAAATAGCAGCATACACAGACATATAAGTTGAGGCAAACAATTGCATCCATGCACACAAACATTTTTATGGTAAATCAGTGAGTAGCAAAGCCTAAGCAGAAAGGGTGTAACACTGCACACATGTGAAGGTTCCCTACAATTTTTGATTTTGAGAATCTATTTTGTTATGCGTTGAAAAAGCTTTTTATTCTACAGACCTATTTTTATATACTACACAGATTGGTCTATTTGTAGTCTGTTTGAGTCTTCACACAGACTTTGCGAATGCCTGGCACACCAGCCCTCCAACAAAAATAAGTCCCAAAAACCACAAGCTTTAGAAGTGATAAGCGACTTCTGACAAACAGCCCAAAGTCATTTGGGTGGGGGTGCCGAGCGCAGAGTTTCTCCACCCTTTCTCCACCCTGACGGCGTGCACACAGATGTCTCGTTTTGATCACCAGCAAGCGTTTCCATACAGGATCGTCAAATGAGAGCGTGAAGATCAAAGAGAGTGTCAACAGTGCAGCTGTAAAGTACAACAGGCTGTTTCCAACATTTACTTTTCCAATACAATGTCGATATCATTACACCATTACTGAGTAGACACCACACACACACACACACACACACACACACACGCACACACACATACACGCACGCACGCACGCACGCACGCACACACACACACACACACACACACACACACACACGCACACTGACTGCTGAAGGAACATAGTGTAGTCATTAGATGGACTTTAGTATTTCCAAGGGGCTGCTAATATGCCAGTGAAGTAACCCTAAAGGAACTCTGCAGTAGCACAGGGTGCTGCACTGATACTGACGCACACCATTCAGCACCAGATAACATGTGGTTGGTTCAGCAGTTTTGAGGTTGTAGGTATGTGTGCATGGCCCAGTCACCCTGTACTCTGGAGAAAAGCAGTGAATTACACATTCTCTCTCTCTCTCTCTCTCTCTCTCTCTCTCTCTCTCTCTCTCTCTCTCTCTCTCTCTCTCTCTCTCTCTCTCTCTCTCTCTCTCTCTCTCTCACACACACACACACTCTCACACACACACACACACACACACACACACACACACACACATAATCAGTCACTCACTCCCACAAAAACACAAACACACACATACACACAAAGATATATGTACAATGATGCTATTAAATGTAGGTATGTTCAGTATGTGTCAGGGGAGTCTTAGCCTATTTGTTAAATTTAATCATTGTGTCCATTGTTACATAAGACAAATTTGTGTACATTATTGTGTGTTTGTGTGTGCGTCTGCGTGTGCATGTGTGTGTGTGTGTGTGTGCGCATGCTGGCTATTACTTTTCTGTGTCTGTGTTTGTGGCCCTGTGCCATTTTGTGTGAGTATATGTGTATATTCTCATGTATGCGTGTGCATGTGTACAGTGGATTGGAGTGCAAGTGGGTATTTTTTAACTCTAATGGCATCTTTAGCAAGACTGTTACGATGGCAACCACGTTGCCAAGGAAACACTGCACGTCTCTTTGAATTAGAAAACTCTTCCTACTCTCTCCAATTCCTCTCTCTCTCTCTCTCTCTCTCTCTCTCTCTCTCTCTTGCTCTCTCTCTCTCTCACTCTCTCTCTCTCTCGCCCCCTGTCTCTCTCTGTCTCTTCATCTGTCTGTCTGTCTGTCTGTCTGTCTAGCTCACTGTAGACATACACTACATGAGAAATACTGCAGGTCTAAATGCAGTTATATCTGAGGATTGTATGTCTACTGTGGGCCGTGGTGCTCACTCTGTATGCCAGACGAGACGTGTGCGTCCTCAGACCAATTTTGTTTCTTTTGAGTTTCATGAGTTTTTCCAGCAGCAATTCATATATCGTGTTTTTCATGACCCAATGGCATCTTTAAATTCTCTGTCTGTCTCTTTGTTTTTGACAGTGTCGTCGTTGTACCTAGCTGGAAAGAGTTGATGCAAAGACGTTCTTCCATACAATCGTGAAAAGTTTGAATAAAAAACAAATGTGTGAGAAGGAGTAAGATTGGTTTTGTGAGGGGGGGGGGGTGTGTGTCTTCATTTAAAGTTGTAGGGACAAGTGGACCTCCTCAAAAACTTAACAAAATAATGATCTCCTTAAACAAATGCAAGAAGAGGTGAACGAGGAGACAGGAGAGCAGAGAGAGAAGGAAGATTAGAAGAGAAGCAACGTGTAACGGATGTTAGGAAAGGGTTAGTGACAGTGTGTGTGTGTGTGTGTGTGTGAGACATTCAGAGACTAAGACTGGAGGGGAAAGGATGGAGTGTGTGTGTGTGTGAGAGCCACAGAGAATGAAAAAACTTGAATGAGGAGAGGGAAAGCAACTTGAACAGGAAAAGATGTGATGAGGGGAGGGCAAGGGGACACAGATGGAGCAATGAAGGGTAGAATTTGAATTTGGGTGGCAAGAAAGAGAGAGAGAGGAGAGATGAGCTGTAGTTGCAATAAGTGCATTCAAAGGAATTGTCCAGTGTTCTTAGTCTTATCTCTATGTACAGCATTTGTAGCATATGTTTGAATATAATGACAGTCTAAGGGCAGTTCATCTCTTTCTCAGCAACTGCCCTGAGGTTTTTATTTTAAGTGTGTTGTGAATTGATGTTTTTTTCTTTCCAAAGTACAGGTAAACATGTCAAAATTGTTGTCCATAGATGAAGTAGACTAAAATTAGAGACACACACACACACCTGCACATGCGCACACGCACACATGCAAACAGATAGTAGAGAGAGATAGCTCATCTTAAACAGAAGACATTGACACATTCAGTTTCAAAGCACCGTAAACAGCTGTGATTGATTCAACTAATGAAAGTTAATGAATCTATCTCAGAACTGAACAGTAAACATTACAGGAAAACAACCCCTGTGCTGTTGTGTGTGTGTGTGTGTGTGTGTGTGTGTGCGCGCGCGCGCGCGCGTGATCCACCTTAATTTTGCTCCCCACAGCTCGGAACAAGCTCTCAATAGTATTTAGTTCATAATGCATCGACCTTACTGCGGTTGGATACACACACACACACACACACACACGCACACGCGCACGCACGCACGCACGCACGCACGCACGCACACACACACACACACACACACTCACTCGTATCTCTCTCCATCTTTTCTGTTTTCTTCTGCTCACCTCTTTCACCCTTCACTCACTCTTACCCATCTTCCTCAGGTTCTCATTGTCTCTCTCTGTCATGTGTCATGTTCATCATTGTGTGGGATTCCCAGCCATCACTGTTCTTAATGGCAAACCATTAAGATGTTATTACACCTCTATTGCACCTGTTCCTTTCTGTTTCACTGTCATCCAGTATGGCTACCGCAAGCACATCACCAGGGTGGTACACTGTGTAATGCTTATGAGACCATTTGCTCATGGTACTTCAATATACTTGAAATATGTTTGCTATAAGTGTGTGTGTGCGCACACACGTATGTCAGGAAGTGATTAATGGCCTTTATCCCTTCTTTTGCTAACAAGCTTAATGAACTCCAAAGGACTGAGAATTTAATTAGCTGCCAGGGTTGAAGGGCATCGAAACATATTAACTCCACCCTCTTACTGTCCCTGTCTCTCATTTCTCCTCTCTAAATTCCCTCTCCCTCTCTCTCTCTCCCTCTCTCTCTCTCCCTCTCTCTCTCTCTCCCTCTCTCTATCTCCCTCCCTCTCTCTATCTCCCTCTCTCTCCCTCTCTCTATCTCCCTCTCTCTCCCTCTCTCTCTTTCTCTCTCTCTCTCTCTATCTCCCTTTCTCCCTCTCTCTTTCTTTCCCCTCCCTCCCTCCCTCTCTCTCTCTCTCTCTCTCTCTCTCTCTCTCTCTCTCCCTGTGACAGTCCATGTCACTACATTGCTCCTGACCGCACTGACTGGCTTGCCGGACATATTGAGGTGAATGACACATGTTCCAATAGGGCAGTCACCTGCTCCTGCACTTCCTGGACCAGCTGAGTGCCCAGAGTGGCGGGAGCAGTGAGTCGGGAGAGGAGAAGCTGGTGCCCTGCTGGCAGTGGCGTGCCAGCGAGACGTTAGGAGGACTCTCTGTGATTAGAACGTGCTGTCAAGGCTAATTTTAGAGCCCGGAGATTGATCTCCTTTGATTACGAATTCATCGGAGGATAAAGGCCTGAGGAAAGGAGCCTCTGCTCCTCTTTGAAGACTCAGAGCGGTGTGGGTGGAAAGAAGATGGCGAAGAAACAGCATTCGATAGACCTACAGTGGTGGAAAAGACACAAAGAGAAAGAAAAATATGCCGGTTTTCACAACTCACTGCTGTAGCGCTTTGGTAGTGCTGGTGTGACATCGAGATACACTACACAGAGCTCCGTGGTTAAAGTGGCAGCGGTAGCTCCGTGGTTAAAGTGGCAGCGGTAGCTCCGTGGTTAAAGTGGCAGCGGTAGCTCCGTGGTTAAAGTGGCAGCGGTAGCTCCGTGGTTAAAGTGGCAGCGGTAGCTCCGTGGTTAAAGTGGCAGCGGTAGCTCCGTGGTTAAAGTGGCAGCGGTAGCTCCGTGGTTAAAGTGGCAGCGGTAGCTCCGTGGTTATAGTGGCAGCGGTAGCTCCGTGGTTATAGTGGCAGCGGTAGCTCCGTGGTTAAAGTGGCAGCGGTAGCTCCGTGGTTAAAGTGGCAGCGGTAGCTCCGTGGTTAAAGTGGCAGCGGTAGCTCCGTGGTTAAAGTGGCAGCGGTAGCTCCGTGGTTAAAGTGGCAGCGGTAGCTCCGTGGTTAAAGTGGCAGCGGTAGCTCCGTGGTTATAGTGGCAGCGGTAGCTCCGTGGTTATAGTGGCAGCGGTAGCTCCGTGGTTAAAGTGGCAGCGGTAGCTCTGTGGTTAAAGTGGCAGCGGTAGCTCCGTGGTTAAAGTGCTCAACTTGTATTCGGAAGGTTGCCGGTTCGAGTTTCATCGCTGCCAGGTTACCACTGTTGGGCCTCTGAGCAAGGCCCTTAACCCTCAAGTTGTATTAAGTCATAATTGTAAGATGCTTTGGATAAAAGCATCAGCTAAATGCCAGAAATGTAGATGTAAATTGGTGCCCACATGCTGGTGTAACTACACACTGCTTCTAATTATATGTTTTAAAGCTACCCTCAGTGTGATTTAATTGTTTTGATTCAGAATACCATGTAGATTTTTTACAGATTACAGATTTTACAGATTTATTTAGATTACACATAGTGGTTTAAGTAAATATATAGGGGCAGGGATCAATGAACATAAAATATACTCACGGATATTTTTGAAAACTTTATTAAATATGAAAAGTTTGTTCCAAATTCCCGATAAAGTTATTCCTGATAAAGAATGACCTTGTAGTGTCTACCTGACATGGAAACTGACACCATGCTCAACAGAATATCCTTCTCAAAGTCATCCTGAACCACACAAATGCTTTCTTCCATTCGACCCACAACCTTTGAATTGTTTTTGTTTTTTTTCACAGTCATTATCTGACTCATTTTTATTGTTAGCACAGCTACTGCCTATTAAACCATATTTTAGTAATCTAGCCATCACAGCAGGCTACAAAAAAGCTTGGAATAGCTAACATCACATGATGGAAATGTTAATGTTACAGTTGCTGAATTCTGACAAAATTGGAGTTTATGTGATTTGTAATAAAAGGCTATGGATCTTGTGCAGGAATGTAGTGAAAGGATTTATTTTGTTATTAAGATTGTATATTTGTGAATGTGTAGAAATTAAACTGGTCTGGTGAGTTCTTAAAATGGGAAGAGTGAGATGAGGAAGCCTTGTGCACCAGGCAATAGGAAATGTTCACCCCTGTATAGGAGTGATATTGTTTGCTATTTGCTTTTTCCTGTGCCAGACTTTGAGACAGTTGGTTGTAAGGGATTTGACTTTTCATTACAGCTCTTTTAAAAAAACCTTTTTTATACAATAGACCCATTTTATTAATTTGTGAACAGTGTCATTAACTAATTATATTATTTAAAACCCAGGTTGCGGATGTGTGTGAGAGACAAAGAGTACAGAAACGTGTGTACATGACTCACGAGGAAGTCGATACATTTGTATATGTGTATTCTTATGCAGGAGAGGCAGAGGATGTGTGTGTGTGTGTGTGTGTGTGTGTGTGTGTGTGTGTGTGTGTGTGTGTGCTTGTTGTAGGCTGTAGTAATTTGTAATGTTCAGATGCTAAGCAACAGTATCTGTTGCTTTGAAAGATGAAGTATATTCATTCAGTCTGTGTATGTGTGTGTCTTTGGAAGATGAAGTGTTTTCAGCTCCCAAGTTATTACAACCTATTTCACTCTGACTGAAGCTCATCTGTCTGTGTCCCTGCAAAGGACCGTGTGTGTGTGTGTGTGTGTTTGTGTACATGCGTGCGCTCACCTATACCTGGGCATGCCGAGCCATCGTCCCTCCAGGAGCACATCATGCCTCTTTTTATCTCCCTCTTACTGTATGTGCAGTTCTTAACAGAATCAAACAGAAAGCCAATATAGAACATGTTTAGTTCTATATTGCATTTGTTTCCGTATTACTTCTACAGCAGTACAGTAACACACGCACCCTTACAGTATGTAGGCTGTTTCTGCTCGGCTTTTGTCACGTGCAGTCAACAGTTACCCTCTCCATCTGCTCACCAGTGCAGACGTCTCACGTGCCCCACCGTTTGCATTATGCAGATGCATGGGGCCAGGACGAGGTCCGCACGGCACCGCCACCACGCCGCGTGGGTGCACGCGGCGGAGCTGCCGTTGCCATAGCAATTTGTGCGGCCACATACTTACGAGCGCTAAAGGAAGTGTCAGGGAGTCACTCCAGCCCAGTGGATATTTTTAACATGGGGAGCATGCACCTGCTGTGGACGCTCCAGGCTCTCGCCGTTGCATGCCGTGATAAAAGCTACTTACTTTTGCCCCACCCTAAATGCTTCTTCTCTGGGTTTTATAAGACAGCTTTATGGACACACAGGGTGATGAATTTGGGCTTTTATGGAGGCTATGCAGGCAAACTATAATTTTAGACAAGAAGCCACTTCAGTTTTTTCTGGGAAATCAGTGCAGTCTTTTGGCTAGTTGGTTTTATGCTCCTGCCAGTGTTTACAGTCATCTCAGCTGCATATGGCCTGAGTTTGACGATGTGGAACTTTAGAATGGAATGGAATTTGATTGGTCACAGTCAACTCTAATACATTATGACATCAGTTATCTTTACTCCCTATCTAAGAAATAGCTTATGTCAGACCTGGACAATGTACTTAGGAAGTTTGGGCCAGTATGATATTAACCATCAAATCCAAGAACAGACCTATGGCATGTTGCTACAACACACTAATTCATAACAATTGACAATATAAAACTATCCAGACCTATTTCAGTACCTTTCATGGTTCTCACTTTGCCCAGACCTCGATCCATACCTTTTCAGTGCATCTGTAAACTACAGAATGATTGACGACCACTTGAGGTCATGGCTGAAATGGACAGCAGGGAGTCATCATTATGTTACTACAGGTATGAATGGGGGATTTGGCCTTCTATTATTCATACTCCATTTGCTCTTACACACATCAAATTAATGGCAAATCTGTGGACCGTAAAAATTGTTTGCATATTAGCACGCTAACCATCCAAACAGAGAGATGTCATTAGCATTTCAGTCAGTAACGCCTCCAAATTACTACCAAGTCTTGGATTTTAATGCAGAAAATAAACGAGTAGTAATATGATCATACATATGGAATAAAAGATTAAGTAGCTGAAATTTGGCCATTGGGAGGGAGGCTTAGAGAGAGAGGGAGGAAGAGAGAGAGAAATAGAGAGAAAGAGAGAAATTGAGAGAGAGAGAGAGAGAGAGAGAGAGAGAGAGAGAGAGAGAGAGAGAGAGAGAGAGAGAGAGAGAGAGAGAGAGAGAGAGACAGGAAGCGTATTCTTTTTGCTCTTTGCCAAAGCCTAGTTAGAGAGCCAAGAGAAGCGTAACTGCGACCTCTATACGAGATGCAGGAAGTCTCATTAAATTCAGCAGGAGTGTCTCCTCTTGGTCTGCTGCAGAGCAAATAGGGCCGAGGCTTCACCTGCTCCAAGACATGGAGTGCAGAGTCAGGTGGGAAGTTTTCAAAACTCCATCTCTCACCATAATTGCGGCAGTTACCAGTCCTCGGTGTAAACACGGTCAAACCCCACAATAACAACAATGACCTTCATGAAGGTCGTCCGCATCAACACCATCATCTCAGCCATCACTTACCTCCCTGCCTTGCTGTCACCATCTACTTTATTGTCATTTTCTGTAGTCTTCATCATCACCATCTTCCGTTTTATTTTCATCATCGCCTTCCTTGCAACTTTGTTACCAGTTCCAAACCCCACTGTTCCCGCTGTTCCGAACCCCGCTGTTCCGAACCCCGCTGTTCCGAACCCTGCTGTTCCGAACCCCACTTCACTGTTGAGAGTGAGTCATAACTCTGTTATGCTTTGTGTTTTATGCATGATTTATGCATGGCTATTAGAGCCAGATGCATGAACATAGCATTATCTCTTTAGTCTCATCTATACTCTTATCAAAAGTGTGTTTCCAAAGTGTGTGTGTGTGTGTGTGTGTGTGTGTGTGTGTGTGTGTGTGTGTGTGTTTGAGTGTATCAATGTGTGAATGTACCTGTACCTTATATCTTAGATGCATGCACAACAGAGAGGCACAGTTACATGGGTGGGACGATGGAGGCCGGTGTGGTTAATGTCAATGTGGTTAATGTACTGCAGATTACATGGAGCACTTTAGCAGAAGCATCTGTAGTGACAGAGTTAGAAAGGAACTCTGAACCCAGAAGAGACTCCAGGTGGATATGGTAACCTGGAAGAACAAAGGAAAAAAGATAAGACCAAATAGTAAAATGCAGATTAAAGACAAAGCGAAGGAGTGGATCATGAATGATGGAAGGAGAGACCATGGTGGGAAGAGGGAAAGACAGACAGGTGTGAGAAAGGTGTCTGCAGGTAGGGAGAGGCTTGGCATAGTGGACAAAGATAATGGAAGAGACACTTTCAACAATTAATGAGCATTTCATCTCATTTTTTGTGAGAGGCGAACCGAGTGGGGGAGGGATCAGAGAGGAGAGGAGCTGGCAACGAGCCTCAGGCCTCATATCCCTCTGAGCAACCTTCAGGCACAAACACTCGAAAAACGTGGCGAAGGAAGAGAGAAAAAGAGGTCGTTGTGACACAGAAAATGACTTAGGTCACCCACAGCGAGCGTGGATACGCTAGCCTGCTTTGTTAAGATAAAATAAGGAAATAAGGTGGACCTATTAAACCTTATTAAGACCCACGATCCTGTGCCAAACAGCATGACTGCCTGCATATCAATTTCAGGGTGGTGACAGTCCCATAACCCCCCACCACGCAGAGCCCTCAAATCTCTGTTCACTCTCAACTCATCCTGTCCGCTGCATCTGCATCAAAGACGAGGTTGAAAGGTGTCCTGCTTTTTATTTTCGACCCATTATGCTGTCTCGTCAAAGTCCGTTATGACAGGCATCATCCGCACAGATTGGTCTTTACCTTCCCGGACATAGATCAGAGGCATTTGCAGCTTGCACAGTCCATTAGTGTATTTTTCTCTCTAGAACTTGGGAATGATGAGTGGTTGGGTAAAGGAGGCAGGGCAAGCTCAGAGCTGCCCCCCACTTCTATGGCAGTGTTTACCTTGGCGATGCTGCTGTGGGCAGGCGGATGTTACCTTGGCAATGCTGCTGTGGGCAGGCGGATGTTATCTTGGCGATGCTGCTGTGCAATGTGGTTGTGTGCAGGCGCACAGATGTGCCGCAGATATGCGTGCGGGGCTATGCAAAAAGAAGGCTGTCCAGACATTGCTTGGAGAATCAGAAAGAGAGCGAGAGACAGGAAAATATACATGAATTATCTCCACTGGATGGAAATAGCTACATGTTTCAATCAATGTTTCAATCATGGGCTTCCTTCAAAAATAGATTTCAAAGAAAAGGGCGGGAGGGGGTGATATAATGGAATTAGGGTCATTGTCGTTAATTAAACTTCTGCAAGTGACGTGTAATTAATTTGGAGTGCATTTGATTAGAGTTTGATGGGAGTTACGGGGGGGAAAAAGTACGCTAGCAGAGTAGAGGGCAAAAGAGCAAAGTAACAAGACACAGAGGAGACCAGCTGGAGAGCTGCAAGGGTTTAGTGAATAGAAGAGGCACGACAAAAAGAAAAAAGCTTTGAAAATTGGCAAAGAATGGGAAGGTGGAAATGAAAAGGACCAAATGAATTAAACAAATTTTAAAAATGATAAAAAGAACAGGGCTGGGAATTAAACGCAGCGCACAGACGTGAGAGATGGTCGAGCGGTTGCATAATATGCCGCATGCGGTGATAAGCAGCGACAACGAAGGACAAAAAGAGAGAAAAGAGAGACTAAGGATGAACAGATGGATGATCTGGGACGTGTCGTCAGATGTCTCACGTTTCAAAGGAGCAAAGATGGATCACCTTAGGCAGATGAAATCTAGTTCCTAATACAATGGTCATGTAATGTTGGTCACCCCAGGCCTGTCTTTGAGCTGACGCAGATCACTGCGTCTAACGCTACCTAACAGCTCATGCATCTTCTCAGTCTGTTTTGCGGTGTATAAAACGGCATTCTGGCTTTCCTTGTTTAGAGAAGGACTATTTGGAATTGTCCTCAAAATATACGGTTTCAATTTATATTTAGTTGAATGTTAAAAGCGGAAGTCGCCTACATTACTTTTTATTCTTTTAACATACTTTTAACATTAGTTTAGTTTTTATTCTGAAGTGATCGTTTTTCTTGAAGGAATCTTGCTGGCATTTCAAAACATGTTTTATTACTAATGCAAAACAAGAAAGATTGAAGTAAACTATTTCTAAGCTTTATTTTCCTTATTTTGTTATGTTGTGTATTCCAGGGTTCCTCACATTAATTATTTCAGGGGACTTGATTATCCATGTATTTGTAGAAGCCGTATCGTATATGTTTGTTATTTGGGGACAATTAGCTATTTCTGAAGCTTTGCGTAGCATAACTGAAAATCTCTGATTCATTGGTCTCACTATGTGCATGTTGTGACTATCGCAGCAATGTCAGATGTGTCATAGGCTGTAATATTTGCTAAAAAGAGAGACTTGACGTGTTACACAGGTGGCTAATTCTGGGGTTTTGAGACAACAGGCTTTTAACTGTTCTTTTAATGGTGTGCCCATTATAGCCTAAGCAGCGTGGCCCTAATTGAGGTTAAACCAGAAACGCTGGTCAGTTCATCTGCAGAATACAACCTTTCCTGCCCACATTTCCCCTAATCCTTTGATGACTGAGCTTGTGAGAAGCAAGCGTATTATCTCTCTCTCCTTCTCTCTCTTTCTCAGGCTCTCTGGCTCTTTCTCCTGATCTTTTTTCTGTCTCACGGGTAGCTCTGAGTCATCTAGTAACTAGATTCCTGTCATATCCAGCATTCTGTCCTAACTCTACTACAATTCCATTCGGCAGGGCTGTACTATACAGTGTATGGATATTGCAAATTATTATGTGATGAAATAAATTTTTGTAAAATGGGTTCCATCTGTGATGGGCCTCTCTATATAGTATCTGTGATCCTAAAGTTTAGTTCTATGTTTTTTGGTTCTATGCCGATCCTGTGTTTATATATATATATATATATATATATATATATATATATATATATATATATATATATATATATATATATATATATATATATATATATATATGTGTGTGTGTGTGTGTGTGTGTGTGTGTGTGTATATATATTTATAGGCATGTTTATGTGGTTCTTTTTATGTATAAATTTAAGGATTCTACTTTCCAGCTATGCATGCTGTTCTCTGTCTATGCTGGTGTTGGCTGCGTTCTTTTCTATATTCACAGCAATGGGTGCTTAAGTTGCTCCTCGCTGTTGCATGTATGGCGGTGCATGGAAAAAGCTTGGTGTCTGCTGTTGTGTGCATTATTATTCAGAGTGACGTTCTCAGGAGGGAGTTGGTGCTCAGAGTGTCCTTCTCGCTAGCAAGTTGGTGCTCAGAGTGACCTTCTCGGGGCCAAGTTTGTGCCCAGAGTGACCTTCTCGGGGGCAAGTCTCCTTGCCTTTCTGCCCCGCCTTTGGCTGTATTTCGCAGTGTTTAGGGGATTAAGGGTGCAGTTGATGTTCAGATGGCTGACTGAGGCATGGGATGGTTGCTAAATTAGTTTGTTCTTGTCGTCGCAGCTCAAAACCAAAGTAGATCACCTGATTCAGTTTTGTTAATTCAAGGATGTTACAGTTTTTAGCATTTTTGGTAGATGTGTATAGGTTTTGAATTATCTGATGTGTACTGGCTTACCTGTGTTTAGAACGAGTTCCAAGATGTAAGATTTTGTTATTTTACATCTGGTATTAAGACCTGAAGCTCTAAAATGACTTCTCCCTTCCCAGTTTACCGTTAAAGCCAAAGGAGCACAGACAGTGAAACCACAGCCTTCCAGAGAAACCATAGGCAACTCTTCTTCTTTTCCACCTTCTGCCCTAATAGAGCGCTTTTGGACCCAGAACCCCGAACTGCTGAATTGACTGTTTTCATATTCAAATCTCTCCCCAGTCTATTGTAATTCCACCCTTTGCTCATGGCCTCTCCTGAGCGGCACGTGCCCACCACCAGACACACACACTTACCTGAGGAGTGATTTAAGGGCCTCGTTATTATGTGTGATATTAGAATGACTCCACTCATACAGTGGCACTGCAGGACTTTCTAGCCACTCTCTTGCCTTGCTTGTTAAAGGGAGAAAGCCGGCAAAACAGAACTCGGTGGTGGGGGATTAATATTAAGGTTTCGATGACTATTAGCGTCCGGTGTTTTTGTCTAGGACGGGTAGGCAAAGAAGTGAGAAGAACTTGCCATTTTTGTGCAAACGCGGTAAAACAGTGAAGAAAGAATGAACAGAGGCAAGTCTGCAGATTCAGTTCTTACTTAACTGTGAAGGACACATGACAGTGGTGAACCGTGTAACAACAAGGAAAGACAGAATGTGAGCTGGGCGTGGCAGGGGGGCGGGGCCTGAAGTGTGGAGTGACAGTACGGACAGAAATCAGAGATGGGAAAGGAAATTTAAAAAATATAGAATTAGATACAGGATTGTAGAACGGAAGAAGTAACTGAGGAAAAGAGAATTTGAAGTACTTTGTACTTATGTCGGTGTGTGTGTGTGTGTGTGTGTGTGTGTGTGTGTGTGTGTGTGTGTGTGAGAGAGAGAGAGAGAGAGAGAAAGAGAGAGACAGTGTTTGTTTTCTTACACTTCCAGGACTAAAATGTCCTGACTAAGTTGGAACGCTGAGTTAACCTACATTATCAGGACCAGTAAAATAGAACTGTTAAGGTGAAGTGCATTTTACAAAAGCTACATATTTTATATCTAAAAGAACAATTTCTTTTTGTTACTGAGGTTAAGGTTAGTGTTAGGAAATTATTATTACACTTTCATCCTTGCATATGAATAATACACAGTATGCACGACCACTGTACATATGCTACATATAATAAACAGGAACACATATATGTGTGTATTTTTAACATATATTTGGACACAAGAAAGCATGGGTATGCCTGCGTGCATATGTTTATGTCATTTCACATGCACTATTAAGCAATCAGGGAACTTCTCAACTAGGAGGTGGCGCTCCCTGTCTGTCAGTTGCTTTGCACATACACAGACAGCACATAGAAGAGTAGGCTAAGGAAGGGGCTTTGAAGAGACATCTGATTGGAGAGCATAGGATTGAAAGGAGGCAGTGGAGTCTTTCAGTGGCTGTCTAGTGGAAGTTAACAAGAACTGCAAATATCTCTTATGGCAGCTTTAATCGAACACTGGGGATTTCACTGGAAGCTTGGCCCCTCCACTCTCCTCTGCCTTGTCAGTTGTTGTTATCTCATTAAAGCCAAATCAAGGTAACGGATCAGTCCATTCTGCTCTCCGGGGGGGGGGGGAGACTCAAGGGTATTGAGCTTAAAAGCTGCCTGGAATGTTGAGACCCAAGAGAGATGCAGAGTGCAGAGATAGGGAGCTAATGCAGCATCGCCTAGTGCAGTGTGACAGACGACACAACAAACACATATGGCTGATTTTGCCCACAAGCGCAGTCTGGATCGACCACTGCCCTCACGTGCACACACTTATGCATGAACACTATGTTTATGGACCAGAAAAATAACAAACAGATGATGCAATAACACATGAACAAAGAACTGTAATTTACTGGCATGTATGCTTTTTATCAACGACCACACATACGCAAACAAACACCGCTGTTCATAGCTGGCGTGCAATGTAGATAAGGGTGCAATTGCATTATGCAACATGCAAAGCCAGGCCTGCATAAATGATTTTCATGACATTTACCTCCTGTGCTCAACAAGGTCAGGAACATTTAGATTCACTAGGACGGCATTTAGATGTGTGCAATTGGTCTAACATTGTATGCAATGTCTGCACAGTCTTTACTTCTGCCATTCAGTTTTACCACATCAGATCCTCCGTAACCCCTGCTGTAACCTTCATAGCCCCCACTAAATGTCTCCATTTGAATGGTGTGTGAGTTCTAACAATTGAATAGCAAATACTGAATAATGTTGCACTAATAAGAGGTATAAGATTATGTGTGAAAATGGGATGTCTCTCATAAGCTGCCAGTTGTTGACTGGCCCCTTTGGTGTTTGTGCGTTTGTGTTCAGAGTGTTCTTTTTTGTACGTTGCAGGATGACCACTCAATGTTCTTCCAGTTTGGGCCATCGATCGAGCAGCAAGCCTCCGTCATGCTCAACATTATGGAGGAGTATGACTGGTACATCTTCTCCATTGTCACCACTTACTACCCTGGATACCAGGACTTCGTCAACAGGGTGAGAGAAAGTGTGTGTGTGTGTGTGTGTGTGTGTGTGTGTGTGTGTGTGTGTGTGTGTGTGTGTGTGTGTGTGTGTGTGTGTGTGTGTGTGTGTGTGTGTGTGTATGATTGTGTGTGTGCGCGCTCACATGTTTGTGTGCATGTGTGTGCTCGCATGTGTGTGCTTGTGCATGTGTGTGCGCAGAGAGAGATTTAGGTCCCCTGCCCATTATTTTATTCCCCCCACAAACATAGCAATGTTTTGTGTAGCTAAGTAGTTGTTCTCTTCTTAGGAAGCAGGTAAAATGCTTGTTTTTTGTGCTCATGCCTGGGATAAGGAATAATCTATGAAATACAAAGACATTTGGTATGAGATGTGTGTTTTTACCAAAGAACTGTATAGTGCGTTTGCATGCACATCGATGCATTTGTAATCAAGTTCTAGAATTGAATTTGCTGGTTTTGGTGTCAACACCTGTTTTTCTGGGCCACAAAATGGTGATTTTGCACAAGAGTCTTTGAAATCCCATCTTGATGAATGCAGAGCTGCCAGGGTGTCTCCAGGAGCACTCGTCACGGGAGGGCCAGCCTTTTGTGGCTGCTTTTCACTTCTCTGATAAGACAGTTGATGCTATTGCAGACATTTTTGTGCAGTCATGTCTGTAAAGGAGCAGAGTATAACAGTTTGTACATCTGTGCTTCTCTTATAAAGCCCTAGAAAAAAAACACTGCTGTGGGTATAGTGTCAGGAATGGTGCAGTATGGGAAATATAGTAGCCCAATGAACTGCTTTCTATAATGGCATACCACAGAGAACAGTTATATTCTCAGGGTATTGAAGTCCTATTTCTTCTTTTTATAGATGGTAGGTCATAATGACAAGTTAATAGTGTTGGTAAAGTTCTGATTTTAAAAAGCATTTTAAATCAGTGTCTCTCCTCTTGCTGAAGCACAGCTGTGTTCTGTAAAATGGAGAAAATGATTTTACATGTTGATTATTAGTACTTATTCAAAACACTTACAACGTTTATATGTTTGTAGTGTGTGGAGATGAGAGCCAGTCATTTTATGTCACAGCTCATTTCTTGGCTGAGCGTCTGAATTGAAATCATGTTTTGGAGTGACACTTGAGGATTTATTCCCAACTGGTAGTTCATAATTATAGTAATTCCAAAAAGTGCAGTCAGTTTTCTGGGTTGGGAATAGTAGTTGCATAGTGGAAAATGTAGTTGTTCAGAGTTTTGCAGTACTACATCTATGATTTAATGTGGGCTGGAATTTTGGTTTGTTCGATTGTAAGCTTAAAATCTTTTTCTCCTCTAGATACAAAACTCCACAGAGAACAGCTTTGTTTCCAGGTAGTAGAGGTCATTGCTGGGAAATGTAGTTTGGCTGTCTTTTCCCCCTACAGATCCGGAGTACAATAGAGAACAGCTTTGTAGGTTGGGAACTGGAGGAGGTGCTGCTTCTGGATATGTCAGTGGACGATGGGGACTCTAAGATTCAGAACCAGATGAAAAAGCTCCAGAGCCCTGTTATACTGCTCTACTGCACTAAAGAAGAGGCCACCACCATTTTCGAGGTGGCACATTCCGTGGGCCTCACTGGATATGGTTACACCTGGATCGTACCAGCGTTGGTAGCGGGGGATGCCGACAATGTGCCGACTGTCTTTCCTACAGGTCTGAAAGAGGGGACAATGGAGAGGGAAGTGGGATGAAGGGAAAACAGGAGGGAAGAACTGAGAGACTTTGTTACAGTATGATATGTCAAAACACAGATTAGCCTAAACAGAATTATCAGATAATATCAAAAGGTTAAATGTGGAATAATGAGATGCTGGAAGACACTGGAAAAAAAATTAGAAGGAAATGTTTGCATTTGGAATATGGTTATATTGTACCATGTTGTTGAAACAATGCAAACACATAGTACACAGCTAAAACAAACAATTAATGGAAAATCAATTTCTACAACTGAAGTAAATCTAGTGGGTGGGGAATAATCCTTTGACTTTCTCACTGTGATTGGACTCTGTCACAGGCCTGATCTCTGTGTCCTATGATGAGTGGGACTATGGGCTGGAGGCCCGCGTACGTGATGCCGTAGCCATCATTGCCATGGCGACCTCCACCATGATGCTGGACAGAGGTCCCCACACGCTGCTGAAATCAGGTTGCCATGGTGCGCCTGACAAGAAAGGCACGAAGGGAGGAAACCCCAATGAAGTGCTGAGGTGAGTCAGACTTACACACCCACGCACATGCCTACACACACACACACACACAGTCACACACACACTCGCACAGACATACAGACATACACAGAGACACACAGGCACACACTTACCTGCTCACTAGAAATATTTTTAATGAGAAATCTACATTGATTTTCACTACAGTTTCCCTTATTCTCTTTGGTCTGCTCTGGTTTTAGCCAAAACTGATATATATTATTAATTGCAATTACGGTAATAATTGCAGAAGTTCACACACACACACACACACACACACACACACACCTTTTCAAAATCACTGACGTACATTCAATTTGTCTTAGTTCAGAGAGAGGGAGAAAAAGCGAGAGACAAAGTATGTGATTTACTAAGAGCACCATTAGAGGCAACTAATATACTTGTGCTGAAAATTAAATGGCATTGGAAATCCATTTCCTGTTTTCTGGTGACCTGGGAAACCATGTTCCAGCCATAGTTCGCTGAAGAACTTAATTTGCATCACCCTCCTTAACAACTCCCCTTCCTAAAAGCAGTTGCAGGATGCTGAGAGGCAAACAGTTTCTTGCAAGGGCAGAGGAAAGAACAACGCATTTGTAGTCAGCCAGAATGTGATTTTCCTCATCGGGCGATTGATGTGCAGCGTTTGCGTTATCGGTCCTGTCGCACTGGAGGGGATGCAGAACGCAAAGAGCGACAAACGGAAGCCAAAGAAAGCAAGATGAGCACGGCACGTCGGCCAGGACTCTCTCTTTCATCCTCACCCGAGAAACATTTAGCTTTATTTGGGGGCTGCTACCCTTTTGATTACCATGATATGGTCTGTTATTAAGTACCACTGACTGTCTCGCCCCAGCACGGCAGGTCACCCAGCCGCTGAATCACAAATTGCAGAGAGTGCAAGACTAGGAGATTCATGCATTTGAATAGATTTTGTACTGGACCTCTGAATAAGGCAATCTGCTGCTCTTTCATAGCTGACAGCAGGTAGCGATGGATTTCAGTCTAAGAACAAGACATGCGACTGCGTGATTAATGTACTCATGATCAGTGTCAATGATGACGAGGTAATTTCTATAAGGCCACAGGAAGCCCCAGAACTAGCCTAATATGAATTTGTGATGGTGTGGAATGTACGGATGTCTGCAGCTTGTCCATTTAGTGATGGAATAGCAACGGTTTGCTAAGGTTCTGCTAAGACTAAAGTTTTTATTTTGTAAATGGTTTGCCTCTAGTCAGGTCATTTGTTAAAAAATAATTCACCATTCATGGCCATTTTATGCCTTTGACAAAAGCAAAATGCTTTGGCCAGGGTCCTTAGTAAAGACCTTGTAGAAATAAGCTGCTATAAATGGCATGACTCTCGTTACATGACCTGAGTAGATTTGTGAAGATCATTTAAACTGTGGCACTTAGCACTAACTTTCTTCAAAAACACTCAAAGTTCAAAAAAGGTCAAAAAGTAAAAATCTTGCAGTGATTTTGTATCACCCATTCGAATTCACTAATTAATTCCAGAAACAGGCCTGAGCTAATTAGCAAGTCTAGGCAGCTGGGCCAAGTCCTGGGGTTGAATTTTACTTTCTGAAGCTGAACTGCCCACCTCTGCTTTGAACCTCTTGGGGGGCATGAGAGCTTTTCTTCCTTTTTTCTCCATGTTCCTGATGGCGCGTTTGGATTCAAGCACTGCATTGCAATGTATAGGTGTTTTTAAAATTCTGACTACATGGGTTTTTAAAACATCTCATGTTTTGTGCAAGTACTTGTGAAAAATTAAAACATCCACAACTAGTTGCTAAAACTATTGTTAAAACTTGTTGAAAATATATTTTGGTGCATGTTTTCTCATGGTAAGATGAGACAAACATACCTCGACAAATGCAGAATCTTGATTTTCAGCATGATTTTATGTAATGCTATGGTGTTTTTTTTTTTTTTTTTTTTTTTTAAATTAGATTCAAATATTTTGAATGATTGTGGCAGCAGAAGAGTGTAATGACAAGATTTTAACAATAATGGATGACAAGAGAGAGAGATGGAGGGGGAGAGTTCCCACTTTCTCATTTGACATTCTGACAGCACGCGATGTGTCTGCTTATTATGTTGGCTTTTGTGATCTTACAAACACCCACGATTTCAATCACGGTGTGGGAAAAAAAACAACCCACCTTTCAGTCAAGCAATTTTCCTCCACTTTGTTTTTGGTACTTGACACCTGGTGCGGAGGGGGCATTGATCGCTAATTATTAATTAGCATTTGGGCTTCTTGAGCCTGGCTCCTAGCCGGGCCGTTTGAAGTGGCGGCGGGTCAGTAATAGGCTGGCGACGGAGCCGGTGTGGAGATGGACCTCCTCTCAGCCGCACTCCCTCACGTTAGCTCTCTCTCCTCTCTTCTCGGCCTTTCTAACCCATCCGTCTCCTTTACTCCACTTTCTCTGTCTTTCTTTCCCTCTGTCCTTTTATCTTTTTACTTTTCTGGGTTCTTTTGGGTTTTTTTGTCCCCACTCTCCACTTCCTCTGTTTTGCTTGGCTTTTTCTCTCACTCTTTCCTCTGGATTTACTCGTGCACCGTCTCTCAGCTTCTCTGGTTTCCTCGGGCTCTTCTCTGTTTCTCTCATCCCTCGCTTTTCTTAGTCTCCTTCTCTGTCTTTCATTTCGTACTCTCATTCCTTTGCCCTCACAAGGCTGTCATACTCTTTCTCTTTCACTCCCTCTCCCTTTCATTCTCTTTCACTCCATCTCTCTCTCTCTCTCTCTCTCTCTCTCTCTCTCTCTCTCCCTGTCTCACTGTCTGCCTCTGTGTATCTTTAAACTCACAAAAGCAGTTGCTTGTTTGAGGCTTTTCTGTCGTAGCAGGCTCTGGAGCGAGGGGACTCTGTTGTCTGGCTTGTGTGGGGAGCGTAGACAGAGGAAGCTGTACTTTTAAACACACAACAGTGTGTACATACGCTTCCCCTGCACCCCCACTCACCTCCCAGAATAAACCCTCTAAAATATCTAAAACACATGCTAAACGTGGGATTGTGTGGAGCTACATCTAATGTATGTGGCAGACGCATGTTAACAAACTCTGACGCATCATCTGATGGTGTAATTACGGTGCTCCGTGCTGCATTCAGAAAGCTCGGGAGGAAGATATTCATGTTCATAGTAGGTGACCGTGGTTTGGACATGCTGTATTAAATATTACAAGTGAAGTACTGAATGCCAAAAACCCTGTTATTGGCAATTGGTGCTTCACTCATGTATGGAATGCATTAGTCACACATAACTTTCTTGTAATAAGAAAAACAAATTAGGTCCCTGCTTAACGGCAATTCACATTGTGTTTTATGTTATATTACAGTATATCACCTAACATTGCATGATATTACATAGGTAGGAAAGTGTTCATGAGCACCTTTGTGATGCCCAAACAAATCAATTTAGTGACATGTATGTGTCTTCCAGAGCTGTTCCAGCTGTCGCTTGTCATTTTCTGACAGTACCCTTTCAGTCTGCAGTCAGTAGGACAACAAGGTGTGCCGATGGCTCCAAATGTAACAGTAATCCCGCTTTGTAAACGCTCTTCACATGAATCCTGCTGGAAGTATATAGATAAGTAACATTTAACTCAAATGTAGCACAGCCAACCAGCCCGATGTCCAGAGCTGCGCAGTTGTGCTTATTGCAACAGACACAATGTGTAACGTCTATGAGGAAGCACTGTTTCACCAAGTCACTTTATGAAGTGATGAATGTAAAAAAAAATCAGGTGGGCTTTAAAAAAACCCACTCGAGTCTGACACTAGTAACAGCCCGCGTCCACGGCAACATGGACAATGGGGCTGACTTTCTCTGATTCCGTTTTTGTCATTCTGCATGCACTCTTGTAGATCTGACGGGATTGGCATATATCTGTGGTCTTGGGAGTGGTGACAGAAGACACCAGGCTCTCGTGTGTGAACACGAGATGGGGAGGGAGAGAGAAGGATTGAATGGGGCTTAAGTGTTCTTCTGTGTGTTTGTGTGAATTTGTCTGTATGCCCCCAGCGTTTGTCTTTTTGGTGTTTGTTCTGCTCCCAACTCCTTTCTCCATCTGCCCGTTATGTCTTACCCATGCGCGCCTCTCCTTGTGTCTCCGCCTTGCTGTCCATCCCCTGTGCGGATGTATATGTGCGTGTGCGTGTGCGTTTTCGTCCGTGACCCCTCGGCTTCAGCGGCGCACCTGTCGTCATTCATGTTCACGTTGGTCTGCCTTCACGTCTGTTGCGGTTGGGCAGCGTCAGCTGGAAGACGAGTCTGGCACTGTCGGGAGCAGCCTGGCCTGCCGTCAGCCCGTGTACTGCATCACACGCGAGGTCACGTGATGCCGGGCTAGTGCGGCATACCTAAAAGCGAATAATCCACGTTTTCTACAAGAAGCTCAAAAAACATGGATCAGAAGTGGCTGTCTGTCCTTCCGTCTCTGGAGTATGCCTGCATGCTGGTGTATATATTTTTAATTACAGTGGCTTGTGATGTGTATATTAATTGTAGATTAATAAATAATTTACGGACAGTTTAGCGAGTGTCGGCTCGGTCGGTTGCCACACTGTCTCCCCAGGGAGGCCTGTGGGGCCACACACACACACACACACACACACACACACACACACACACAGACACACACAGGCCTGTGAGCACCAAAGAAGGATCTGGCACCACAGCTGTGCTGTCATATATCTCCTTTCATTGGTGCAGAAATTATACCTAAATCCTGATTAGCTGGCCAACTGCAGTGATATCACAATGCCACCTTGCAGCCAACTCATTCTAAATCTGTTCAAACTAGTGACGCAGTCTTACCGATGATGCATGGAAAACAATAGCAGAGAAAAGAAATGAACCAGTGCTGGAGGGTATTATTAGGTCTTCACCATCCCTTTACTTAAAGGAAGAAGTAATAGTATTGGGCTTCATATGTTTATGAGAAAGCACAACACACCTTCACGGGAGACTTTGAGGCTACAGGATCACTTATGCCCAACTACACAATATACCAGTTCATATAAATAATCAAATAAATACAACTGCGGTTCGCAGGTTGCAATTACACTCAAGTTCAGCGATCTTCAGTTGGCAGAATGTGTGAACGTAGGAGAACAGCCCTGCTGCCTGATACTTTCAGATTGGCACCTATGAGGAAAACGTTGATCACAGAACCAGATGATGGAGTCTATGTATACAGCAGCTAAATGTACATATAAACGTTTTAGTTAAGCTAGGAAACGTTTCCCTATCCAGCACATGAACTTAGCCATTATAAAGGAAACTGTAGGACTGAGCTCAGAGCAGTGTGAAAGGGTAATTCTACATACACCATCCTATCATGCTGCTCTATTGATCTGTCTATATTTACAGAGAAAGAGATTTATTGGGTACTTCTGAATCATGTCCCTAATTACAAGTGTAAAAGGGATGGATGAGAGACACAGAGAGAGTTGGAGAAAGGGGGACAGATGGAGGGGTGTGGGGGCAACAGTCTGGGTAAGAAAGACACACTCTCTCTCTCTCTCTCTCTCTCTCTCTCTCTCTCTCTCTCTTTGGTGAGATTATTGTTCCCATGGCAACACAGCAGATTGCTAGGAAATCACTGTGGTTGTGGGCGCCATGGTAACACATTTCATATGCCAGTGAGTCTTTCTCTCTCCCTCATTCTCTCACCCCTCTCTCAAATCATGATACATGCATATCAATCATAGCACTCGCGTGTGCACACACGTACACTGCAGTCAGCAGTCAATTGCACCTTGCCAGGGCCTTTACCTTTGTGCCATTGTTTATGTGCTTAGGTAACCCCAGCCTGTTACCCAGGTGGTGTAGAAGGCTGAAAATCACCTCTCGCTGTTATTTGAGCAATGGGGCTAAGACACTATGACTGCTACCATAAATGAGGGCTCTTGCTACACTCACATACTCTATGCTGTCTCTGTCTCTCGCTTTCTCTCTGTTTTTCGTGTCTCCCGTGTTGAATAGTTATTTCTTGCGCGATGAGTCGTTTTTCTGTGGCTGAGCGTTGTCATGGCAATGGCAGCCTACAGATTGAGAACGGGTTGTGTGTGTTTCTGTGTTTGTGTGTGTGTGGTGGGGGGATGGGAGTAAGGTAAGGAGAGGAGTTTTCACTGGCAATGGCAGAAACTTGTTGACACACATACTGCGATACCAACACACCAGTGAAAATCTGTGTCCCTGAACACTCCAGGGCACACACACACACACACACACACACACACACACACCTAGTGACGGACTGATTCGCAATCGCTGTCCAAGTGCCTCAGCACTGTACAACCACATAGAAAGGGAGGGTGATTATACCTAACTGATTCAAGCTAATGTAACTAACTCTATTTCTGGTCTTTTTGGTAATGTGCATTACCTTCTAGCTCATGTCAAGGCAGAAATAATGACGGGTTGACTGGGAGGGGGCTGTTGCAGTTTCTCCTGACTGTCCACTCTGTCATGGCCCCTGGACCTGGTGCACCATCTCTCTCTCTCTCTCTCTCTCTCTCTCTCTCTCTCTTTCTCTCCCTCTCTGTAGTGGAGACCTGTGTGTACACAGCAAAAGCACACCTGTAGACTGAAAGCAACATATGGTGCTTTACGCTTTTTACTGCTTAAATATGTTTTCTACATGACACGCTTTCAGTAATACGTTTCAGCTCCACAGCAGGGCTGACAAATGTAGAGTAATTACAACGGGATTCTAAAACCTCAGTCCTTTTCAGTTGTGTCCGGCTTATCTGAGATTTTCTGGGATTTTTAATTTTTTTTTATATTATATGCTTTCTCTCCCCAGATACCTCATGAACGTGACATTTGAGGGGCGAAATCTCTCCTTCAGTGAGGATGGATATCAGATGCACCCCAAGCTGGTTATTATTTTGCTAGATAAGGAAAGGCAGTGGGACAGAGTAAGTGTGTCTCTCACTTACTCTCCTCCCCCTGGATCTCTGATGCATCTATCCACAAAACCCCACATCCTTGGTGGCATAATCAGCCCCATCCCTGTCTGTGCCTTACCGCTTCCTGAATTCCTGCTATTCAGCCGTACTCAAATTTAGAGCACATTAATCTGATGCCAGCCTTATATTTCTCTCTCTCTCTCTCTCTCTCTCTCTCTCTCTCTCTCTCTCTCTCTCTCTCTCTCTCTCTCTCTCTCTCTCTCTCTCTCTCTCTCTCTCTCTCTCTCTCTCTCTCTTTCCTCCCTGCCCAGGTGGGCAAATGGGAGAATGGCTCCCTTACTATGAAGTATCACGTGTGGCCGCGCTTTGAGCTCTACTCGGATGCTGAGGAGAGGCAGGACGACCACCTGTCGATCGTCACTCTGGAGGAGGCTCCGTTTGTCATCGTCGAGGACGTGGACCCCCTCAGCGGCACATGCATGAGGAACACAGTGCCCTGCAGAAAGCAGCTCAAAGCCCAGTGAGAGGCTCATCCACCTACTTCACTAATACACGCACACTCTCCACATGTTACACGGAGCCCAGCGAGAGGCTCATCGACCTACTTCACTAATGCTTGCACACTCTCCACGTGTTACATAGAGTCACATTCAGACAGTTAAAAAGGTGTCACTTTTTGTCAGACCTTTTTTTTACTGCTTATACTAGATTAAAACGGTGTGGTTTTAATGTAATTTACACTTTGTCTAAGCTTTAATATGTTTTTTTTAAAGTAATTTGAGTCATCTGGCAGATGTGAATGCAGTTGTATGTGTGTCAGTTGCATGTGTACCAGTTACAGAAAGTCGAATTGTTACTGCATCAGTTAGAGCTGGTCAACATGGCAAAAACATATCAGGATTCTCAAAAGGCAGGGTATATATGACATTTAACTGACGTAATGGAAAATAAATGAGCAAAAAATGACAGTAAAACAGTAGTTTTCAGTTTTAAAAAGAATATTAAAATAATAAATACTATAAAGAATAATCAATACTATAAATAAATAAATACTATAACAAAAAACTATAAATTCAAATATATTGAAATATTAACTATGGATAATTAAATGTTTAAACTAACACTGGCACAATGGCACAGTATCATTATGCTTCAGTAGCCAGCAATTTGTTACTATGCATTTTGTAACTACGCAGTTTTTGTGATTTTGTGAACACCAGTGATTGTTAACAAACTCTCTAAAATTGGTCTAAATCTCTCCTTATTTATGAAACACAGCTGCTCTGTTTTATTCAGCTCCTGATAATATCCACAAAATGTTTGAAAAGCATATCACAGCCTAATTTCTCACGACGTCATATCGTTATTTCACTCGTCCCCGGTGTCGAGGGGAAGTGCGTCAAAAATCATGATGGAATCGTGCCACAGGAGACAAGAAACTGCCTCAGGGAGGAGGAACGGTGGTTGCATCTAAAGCTCGCTAACAGGCGTAGAGAGGCACATAAAAGACATAATTATACCCTGCTACTCCACATGGTGATGTTTATGATAAAAGGATGCCATCTGGAAACAACTTAGATCCTAATGTACCCTGGTGTAATGAGCACAGAATCTGGACCTTGGAGAAGTAGAAGAAAATAGCGTGGTCAAAGTGTTTATGCTTCTTGGTCTTATCATTGTATAACTGTACTGTGTTTTCTATCTAGTAGGACTGATTCTGTATATGTGTCGCTTAACTGAAGCATTGCATAGAACTGATATCTTATGACATAGCTAAATATAGACTTTAAGTTTTTTTGTGTATTGGCAGGTTTGGAGAATAAGCCCTTAGTTTAACTACAGATCTCTGCAGCATGGTGGCAGCAAAGCTAATTCTGGAAAACATGCAGAATAGTGAAGCTGTTTTTACAGTGAAGTACAAGTCTTTGACAATTTTCAGCATATCAGCTTAAAAGTGTTTGAGAGTCCATGAAAACCTTGAGCTTGTGCTCCACAAACAGGGGTTGCTCATGTTAATGAAGTCAGTGCTATAGGTCGAGGTCAGGCCAATCACTGGTCATCCCATTATGATCTTAGACTTTGTGAAGACATGGTTCATGATTGGCTCAGGAGGAAAGCCTCCAGTGTTGCATCATAATGCACCTACTGCTAAGAACATCATTACCTCTTCCCTCACATCATTAGTAAACACGGTTTCAATTTTGTTACCCAATTATCTTCAATATTCCTGTTCGTGTCATGCATGAATATAAACCTGAAAGTATGGACATCACATGATTGTGTACCATTTGTCATTTTTCCCTTCCAAATCTTTATCAGTCGCTCATTCAGTAACACCTGGTGTAGCTTCAGAGTACAAGATATTTCTGCAGCGTAGCTTGTAGCTTAGCTAACCATATTTCCCCAGGGGCTCGTTTTAATGTTGCGAAGCAATATGTTTTTTACTGACATGCAGTAAAAAGCATGATTAGGTTTCCCTAACACTATTCAGTGATTAATGTGACGGGCCTGCCTTAAGCAGTCTTGTCCACAAAGGGCTGAAGTGGCGACAGGTTTGTGTAGCAGGAGTTGCTTGACAGACCAGCTGATTTAACAAGTTGTAAAAAAACAAAAAACAAAAACAAAAAACAACAACAACAACAACAAAAAAACACTTGTTTGGAATGGAAATGTACAGCAAATGTTAAAAAAATGGTTAAAATAATATTTAACTTTTTAAAGTCAAAGGGTTCATCAATACGTGATGGTAACATATTGTAATCGCAATATGCATGGAGATAATTGCAATATGGTATTTCTGTCAATCCTGTTCAGCCGGGTGGCATTGTGCAGGGTTAGAACAGATAGCCGTAGCCACTGTAAGCCATGTAGGACCCAGTTTAAAAAATATTTTGCTGTATAGCTTAAGACATAAGCATCTAATATGCATTTCTCGCTGATAAGTATAGGTATATGTTTGAATGTATTATTCACCAAATTTTGTTAGTTTTGTGTTGATGCTATTTTCATAATTGCCAGTGAGAGCTGACTGGGAAATAAAGCAAAAATAATTAGTTTCTAATTAAGTAATATACTTAGCTGTCAGGTGATGCTGCTACTAAATACAGCAAATTAAAAGGGTGATTTATTGCTATTTAGTCCAAATGTTCAGGTGGTCTAACAACTAATCAGTCAAGAATGGTACAACTAGCCCCAGCACAGAAAGAGATATACAAATATTTATTCTCACTGAAGGCTTCATAAGCTTAACCTGTGAAAACATCCACAGCGCAGTGTGTCAGCCACCTATATAAACACTCACAGGAAACACCCCAGTTTCCCCGAAGGGGCGTGTTTATTTTTGAGTGCATATAGTGAGCTACATAATCCACAGACACAGGCTATATCCGGAACTGTCTGCTATGCTGTGTTCATCAGAGTATTTACAGCACACTAATCTCTGAAGTACAAGCAAATGCAACTATATGGTTAAATATAGTACATATGTTTATATAATATAGAGTATGGTTAAATACTATTTAAATGCATTTAAAGGCTATGACGCATTCATATGACATTGGGTAAGCTAGCCAATGCATAACTTGACTATCATTAAAATATGAACTAGCCAAACTGGCATGTTTTAATTTACTTTATACATATGTAGAGAAAATGGAAATAAGAACCTATTCATAAATCACACATGCAGCCATCCAGTTTCTTTTAAGTGTACTACATTATGACCATTTTGCAGTGTGAACATACTAATCATTCAGTCATACTAAAAAATGTAAAGCATGGAAATACATTATTTCAGACATGGCCACAGTCACTGAAAAAGAGCCGTGGGGTTTGTTATGCAGTCCTTGACAATTTTGCACTATTCACAAAAACAGTACTTGATTTCTGCCATTGCTTGAACACAATGAAAATAAAAACACACAAATTTCTAGGAGAAGGGAGGACTACAGCTGATTTACATGTTCTGCTCCCATCTTAATGTTACACTGCAGCCATAATGGCCTCATTTAGAAATTAGTCATCTGTCTTCTCTAGATATCACAAAAAGTTGTCCAACTTTGGGAGTACTCAAAGCCTACTGATAGCCCAACGTTAATGACTCAAATGCCATTTTCCACTGTTCGATAAGGCTGCCCTAATAAATAGTTTATGAATGCTTAAAATGAGTTCAAATTAGTTAATGGTTTTTAGTTAGGTCATAATCACTGTAAAAATAAATAATAAGCATCTGTAACACATAGAAACAAAAAAAGACCCATTAACCAATAGCGTAAGTTTTGTCTGTTTGTATGTTACTCTGTGCCAGATTATTATTTCTGACTGTTGGTGGTTAGATTTACTCACTGGTCACTATGAAGGCTGACAAAGTAATTAACCAGTAAATGACCAGCATGGACTGAAGTTTAATAGTGGGCCTACTATTTGACAAGCAACAGGTTACTCTTGCCCATTAATAAACTAAATTAATGACCATTAATAAGATAATTTTAACCCATTCATAAACTCTTTATAAGCATAATCTCCATGTAAAGTGGTAGCCATTTGTCCTCCTGTTTTCACTGAAGATCTGTAGTGCTGTGTTCTGGCTGAATGAAAAGCTGATGTGTATTGCAGGATCGGTGAACTATCACTTTAATGGAGATTGGGTTCTTTTGCGTTCCTTTAACTTAAAACTGAGTTATCAGCGAATGTAATTTTAAATCTTTTTTGCATGTCAGCAACAATCAGTTGTCATTTTCATTATCATTGCTAAATACAGACATTAATCTTTTTTCTTAGCCTTTTTCAGTGAGATTATTCATTGTTGCTATCCTGGCTATCATTGACTAGAATAGGCACAACGGATAAGAACAGTTGAATATTATTGACAATACTGTATATGTTAATATTTTGTAATTTATTGATACATTTGCTTGTTTTTGCTCCTTTAACTATGCGGATTAATTCTCAAGTTGGGGGTAAAAAAAAAAAAACATATATATATATATATATATATATGTGTGTGTGTGTGTGTGTGATGTTTAACCAGAGGTTTTCTGGGATATAGGTAACCCAGCAGTTAGTTATGAACCATAGACCTAAAAGGCATCTGGTCCCATATAAAATAGATGAAATGTTTTACCCACGACTGTGACCTTAAGCAAGGCACTTAACCCCAGCTTGACCCAGTTAAGTGATCTCGTTATTGGTTAATGCAAAAGCCACTCTGAGCACAACTCTCAGCTCAGTGTCCCAACTACGATTATTCTGTGAGTCGCTGTTATCTTTAAAGTAATTTGATTGAATAACTTGTCTCATTGCTCATGGTTAACAGCCCAAAGGAAACTGGCATGTCCTGAACGTTTGACTCTTTCCTGTTGTCTTCTACATGTATGCCTTTTTTCCTTCTTCTCTCAGAAACCAAACTGGAGATTCTGGGATTTATATCAAGCGCTGCTGTAAGGGCTTCTGTATAGACATCCTCAAGAAGATCGCCAAGTCGGTCAAGTTCACCTATGACCTCTACCTGGTGACCAACGGGAAGCATGGCAAAAAGATCAATGGAACGTGGAACGGCATGGTTGGCGAGGTGGGCGGCGGCTTACAGAAGAGTCTGAACTAACAGTTGTATAGCCTTCCCGTATCATAGAGGGTCTGAATAAACCATTCTAGAGCCTTCCCATATGACAGTCTGAATAAACTGTTCTAGAGCCTTAACATATGATAGAGAGTCTGAATAAACTGTTCTAGGGCATTCCCATATCATTGAGTCTGAATAAACTGTTCTAGAGCCTTAACATATGATAAAGAGTCTAAATAAACTGTTCTAGAGCCTTCCCATATCATTGAGAGAGGGGTTCACTGTGGATAAATGGGTATTCCGTCTGGTCGGTTTCCTGTACATTGCAACTGGATGGGAGACTTATGTGACACACCCTGACTGGAAAGGGGTTTTAAGGGAATACAGCTGTTTCGTTTTAAAATGTGATTTTATATTGACTTTGCTCCATGTTCCTCCCATGCTGCTGAAACTATTTGCTCACTCCTCCTTTCCCTGTGATGTGCTCATATGGTTATTGAAGGACCTGATAAAGCTGATTAAAAAACTGCAGTCTGTTTGCTGCGTAAGCACATTTTGCCTTACACCTATTGGACTCTTCAGTCCCCTTGCAGTAAGACTGCCATTATCAAGCACCCATCGTTACCCAGCGCACTCTGCAATTCCTTCAGGTAATACCAGAGCGGCTCAGGCATGCCACTTCAGTATTCACACTGAGATAGCTGTCAGCACACTTTATTTGAGATGAGGTGAGCAGCATGTTTTGCACAGCTCCATCTAAGGGCAAATTATGCAGTGCACTGGTGTACAGACATGTACTGCTGCCAATCACATTTGTGAAGGCCTGAAGAGCTCATGATTTAAGTTGGTACTTAAGTGTAGTAGTGGATACTCTTTTATTTAAAATGGTCCTTATGTGCAGTAGTGGATACTGTTTTATTTAAGAAGGTACTTAATTGCAGTAGTGGATACTCTTTTATTTAAAATGGTACATAAGTGCAGTAGTAGATACTCTTTTATTTAAGATGGTACTTTTCTATCTTGAACAAAAGAACATGAAGGCAGTGATTTTTGGCTTGGTATTGTCACAGTATTTCTGAGAAGGTGAGGTGAAAAGTGCTGAGAGAGAGAGAGAGAGAGAGAGAGAGAGAGAGAGAGAGAGAGAGCACATGTTATTAGGGCCTTACAAAGAATCTGTTAGATCAGTCAGCATGAGGAAAACAGGCAGACAGGGTCAGCACAAGCTGATACATAATTACATACACATAACCAGGCAGCCAACTGAAAAGCTGAACAATGGGAATTAAGCTTGAACTAGTGGAACTACTGAAAAGGACAAAACATTCACATTCCATCCACAAGACCCAAAGCAAACAAGAGAGTCCTGCTGAGACCATAATCAAAAAGCAGCTGCAAGTGATGATAAGCAGCTAGTCTTAGGGCAGAGCCAGAGCTGATGTGGACCAATCAGAACCGAGGGAGCTGTGCAGTATTTCATAGGGTGTAGTTTCCGTGACATCAAGGAGATGCCCATTTCAATTCATAGATTAGATTTCATAGATAAAAAATAGTAGCCATTGCCGAGGCATACACTAATCAACAGTTTAAATGAATGTGGCACGTTTGCTGCATTCCTTTTCATTCAGAGTCAGATTAATTATCATCACATCTGTGCCAGTGTTTGGCACAGGCTGCTGTTTGTTTCTGAGTACTTGCTGCTGAATATGCCTACATGATGGCTAAAGACATCATAATACCTTATTACTAGTGCCCACAACAGACACACTCACACAGGAGTGTGAGTCGGGGGGTGGGGTTACGGAGAGGACGGAGTGTGGCTATTTCCAGGTACAGCAGGTCTCTGGAGTAACCCGACTTGTTTTTGTTCTCTTCCTGTCTCCTTTGTCCTTTTGTGTTTTGGATGTGATGCTGGAACTCATTTCTCATTCTGGTCTTTTCAGTCTCTCCTTTCTCCCTTTTCTCTGCAGTTTCGTTCATCAGTGCAGTCACGTGTCATAATCGTGTTGGTCCTCTGTAACATTTCTGTAACTCGTTACGTCTTTCTTTCCCTCTCTCTCTCTCCCTCAATGCGCACCCTCTTGCTCTCTCCCTCCTTCTGTCTCCTCTCTCTCATACTGTAGGTGGTGTTCAAGAATGCCCATATGGCGGTGGGCTCTCTGACCATCAATGAGGAAAGGTCAGAGGTCATTGACTTCTCTGTGCCCTTCATAGAAACGGGTATCAG